>NC_141535.1:154429166-154733333 GCF_021556685.1 Rattus norvegicus
TCTGGGTTTCTTCTCTCTCCTCTATTCCTACTAGTCTTAGATTTGGTCTTTCCACCTGTTTCAGATTTCCTGAACACTTTGTAGCTGAAGCTTTTTAGATTTAACATCTCATTTGACTGATAAGTCCATTTCTTCTACCATGTCTTCAATGCTTGTGATTCTCTCTTCTGTGCCTTGTATTCTTTGGTGAAACTTGCCTATCAGGCTCCCTTTCAGGTTCCTAAATTTTTCATTTCCAGATTACCCTCACTTTGGATTTTCCTATTGACTCTATTTCCATTTTCAGGTCTTGAACTGTTTTATTCATTCCCTTCAAAGGCCTATGTTTTCATTGATTTCTTTAAGAGACTTTTGTCTTGGTCACTGTTCTATTGCTGTGAAGAGACACTATGGCAATGGCAATTCTTATGAAAGAAAGCATTTAATTGAAGCTGGCTTACAGTTTCAGAGGTTAAGTCCTTTATCCTCATGGTGGGGAGCATGCAGGCACACAAGGTAGCTGAGAGCTACATCCGGATATGTAGGCAGCAGGAAGAAAGAGTCACTGGGCTTTGGCTTCTGAAGCCACAAAGCCCACCTATGTGTCACACTTCCCCCATGGAGGCCATCTCTCTCAAGTAGTGCCACTCTCTGAGGACTAAGCATTCAATATATGACCCTATGGGGGCCACTCTTATCCAAACCACCACAAAATTGTCGACTTTCCCTTTAAGGACCTCTGTCATATGCATAAAGACTATTTTAATGCTATTGTCTTGTGTTTCTGCTGTGTTGCAGTTCTCAGTGCCTTCTGTAGTAAGCCGCTGGGCTCAGTGGAGACATATTTCCCGGTTGTTAGTGATTGTGTTTCTATGCTTGCATCTAAGAATATGGCTTATGAATGGTCGTGGTTCTGGGTTCTGATATCTGCATTTGTCTTTGTTAGGTGAGTGTTTTGTTCCTTGGTTTCTGTTGCCCTTTCTGATCCTTAAGAGGGTGTGTGGTGGTTGTAGGAAAATTGACTAATAGGAAATTCTTTTGGAATCCTGATAGGTGTGGCCACTGGGGATTCTGGGTAGAATGTATTTCTAAGTACTAAGTGTTGACTTTTGAGGATGAGGATAGACTTAAAAGGGAGAGGCTACTGAGGGGTCCTCCGGATTGAGAATCTGCTTTGTCCCCTGGGTTTGGGAGCCAAAAGGGAGAAGGGAGAATGAAGATGCTAAGCTCCCTATCCTGCTTTCCTGGTCTGCTCCCTTCTCTGACAGGCTTGGCCTGTGGGTTGGGAAGCCTGCTGGAGTTGGGGGCAGGGACAATGGAATGGGTGTGGAGGAAGTTTGGAAGAGGTGAGCTGTCTGATCTTCTGGAGATGGAACAGAGAGGGAAAAGAGGCCTTGCAGGTAGCCTGCTACAGAGCTGGGGTGAGACTAGGAATTAGATTTGGAGGATGGGAGGAGGATGGGATAATCTGCAGTTACCCCACTGGCTTCCCTGGCCTATGTGGCTGGCAGCTTCCCAGAGAGTTCTTACTGGAGATGGGATCTATAAGAAGGGGATGAGTGTGGGGGAGGGAGGGTTGACAGAGAACAAGCTTGATCTGCTGGAGGTGAGGGTAGGTCGGCAGCAGCAGGTAACCTCCTACAGCGCTTGGGGTGAAACTGGGGTGGGGTGTGGGTTTGGAGAAGAGGAGGGAGGGGTGAAAAGCTACACTTAACCTACCTGCTTCTCTGGCTGGATGTGGACTACAGGTTACCAGAGAATAAAAACATCCATTTTAATGAAGAGGGTGATCAAATTCTCAGGTAACATTTCTGTATTTACTTTATTATGATGCTAATAGCATATATAGCACAATATTTTTTACAGACTTTGGTGAGTTCGTCCCTTTCTTTCCTTTCATATATTTTTAGTCTGTCAGGTTAGAGATCATAATTTAATTTCTGCTTGTCCTCTTGCTTAAGATCTACAAATTCTTGTATAGAAGTCCAATACCCATTACCTTCTCCCACTGGAAAAGGGAGACAGACTTTCCTCTTCAAAAAGAGGGAGGGCAGGGCATGAGCAGTTGTCAGAGAAAGCGAGAGTAATTCACTTCCACCAGACAGAGGTGGAGGGCATGAGGGCTAACTCGATGTCCCTGACTCCTTCAAGAATGAAAATCCCAATAAATAATGGCAAACGGGGAAAGCTGGGCAGCTTCCTGGGTTGTCCCCACTTCCTGTTTGGCATTCTAGGTGAAAATCTGCAGGCTACACACAATCAGTGCAGGGCAACTGCTCACAGCATGCAAGGTAGCATGGGAGCACCGCAGGAAGGGCGTGTCCCACCATTGCAGGTTCTTAGGCTCCCTTGGTGCCTTTCAGAAGGTTCTGTGTGCATGTGTGCATGTGTGCATGTGTGCATGTGTGTATGTGTGCCTTCATAATGATAGTAATGTTATATGGAAGGGTTCCGTTAAACCTTGAAATGAGAAGCTATTCTGCTCACTGTGAGATGAACACAGAGCTTGGTGTTGCAGAGCTTAGCCAGGGTTCAGAAGAAAACCTGTGGCCTATAATGCTCAGTCAGGTGGCAGAATCCAAACCCTGTGAGCCGTCTTGGATTATCAGGGCTTTCTCTTGCTGCTGATGCCACTGTTGTCTCTGGCCAGTTTCTCCAGATAACACTCTTCAGAACCAAGAGGAGTGCTGCCCCAAGACTCCTGGTTTTCCCAGGAACCCAGAACCACAAATCTGCCTTCTTCAGCACCCACCATCTCAGATCATCTGCCCTCTGTGAGAGAGCTAGCTTCATGGCATATGAGTCTTCTCCGTCTGCATAGTACTTGGGCTCCCTCTCGCTAACCTGGAAGTTGAGGGTGTTAGAATAAAGGTGCGAGGCTGTTAAGATGTGCTTCCCGACATGCAGGGGCACAGACTTAGTGCTGAAGTTCTCCATAATCTGTAAGGCCTGGTCCATCATCTGGGTCAGGCTAAGGCACTGGTGGGATCAAACAAGGAATGTCTTCAGGATTCTCTTTCATTTTGGCCACCAATCTTCCAATCATCATCCTCGGCAATGTGGGAGAGCTGGGGCAAGAGACGCCGTGAGGGGCATAGTACTTCATCTGATAGTTCTGAGGAGGGCGAGGAAGTTGCCGTGTTTGTTGCATGCTCATCGGGTCCTCTGGCCAAACACAGTGTATGTTCATATCGGCGGCAGACAGAAACCAGTCAGACTGCGAAGAATCAGAAAGGACGCCCAGAGGACACCGGATAACAACACGGTCTTCTCTCAAACAGCTGGGATATCTAATCAGGGCTCACACAAGATGACGGCAATCTCCTAATATCTCCCATTTCTCTTTGATGATGCTGTACAGAACTTCATCCATCCTCAGGCAGACAAGTGTCAAAAGCTAATGACGACCAAGCAGTTCTCCCCCGATACGATGGCCCAGTCTACCTGTCAGCTGTTGTTTAGATGCAGGAGCATGTAAGACATCTAGAGTGGTCCTGCCGGACACCGTGAGCCGCCTCACATAGATCCACATACCCCAACCCGAATCCACTGCTTTGCAAACAAACACCTGTTTTCATATAATGCCTATTTCCACGTAGCTACAATTAGAGCATATATAATAATTTCGAATTTTAGGGTTGTTTTTTTCCCCTTTAATGATTCCCAAGAAACATTACACACAGTATTTCTTAAACTCATTGTGTTTGTTCCTGAACCACAACTATAAGTTCCTGGCAGTTCAGGGGAAGTTGCCCGGCTCCTCTGCCGGTTTTCTCATTTCTTCTTTTCAATGGAATTATTGGGGTTGGGCATTAACAAAAATATTCCAGTTTTGTTGGCATAACTTGCCATTATCCCCAATCCCACCCCACAAGCCTCTTCTCTGGACACTTTAGCAGGTGAACTGTACTGGGACAGGGAACAGGTCAGAAGCTGCTAATAGGCTTTTCTTACTCTTGGCTCCTTCCTCATCGTTTCTCCAAGTACATAACAGGCTCTGGGCTTGGGATGTAGCTTGCCCAGCAAGCACAAGGCTTGATCTCCAGCACCACGTAGATGAGATAGAAGAGGTGAAGGTAAAGTCCTAGGTTAGCTTAAGATATGCGATGTCTCTAAGTAAATCAAATGCATTGTTCTTTACTCAGTTCAGCTAAAAGTAAAGGCCCAGAAAGTAAACTTTAAAGAAATAAACTAACTGTAAAGCATGGTTCAAAGGTCTAGCCCATGGAAAGCACTCAATAAAACTCGGTTTCTTCCCTTATCCTTTCCTATCGTAAGTAAGCTACTGGAAAAGCTGGCGTATGGGCTCCTGTGGGAGGCGGAGCCTTGGAACAGGGACACTGGCTGGCGCTGCTCCCGAGGTGTGCAGCGCTTACATTATGCCACCTCGTGAGGGATTGCAATGATGATAAAGAGCTGTACGTTTAAATGGTGGGTGACAAATTCAAAGTGAAGAGTACTTAGTGCAGATGCTGAATCTTTGAGAACTCTGAACCTTAGAAGAAAGTGGAGTTTGGTCCAAAATTCTGAATGGCAGGATCTCAAACACCATAATTCTAAATGTTAAAACCAAAAAAGATAAAAATCCCAAAAATACAACTGTAGAAAAAATAGCTTTAAATTTTTATTTTTTATTGTATATTTAGTATTGTTTATGAGCATGATGTGTGTACGTTTGCATGGCATGTTCACAGGTACGTGAGTGTGTGCCTGTGTATGTGTGTGTGTATGTGTGTGTTTGAGTGTGTGAGTGTGTGTGTTGTGTGTGAATGTGTTTGTGAATGTGTGTGCGTGTGTGAGTGTGTATGTGTATGTGTATGTGTGTGTGTAAGAGAGACAGAGTGTGTGTGTGTTAATGTATGTGTGTGATTGTGTGTGTGTATGTGAGTGTGCATGTTTGAGTGTGTGTGTTGTTAGTGTGTGTGACTGTGTGTGTTGTGTGTGTGAGTGTATGTGTGTGTATGCTGTGAGTGTGTGTGAGAGTGTGTTGTGAGTGTGTGTGAGTGTGTGTGAGTGTGTGTGTGTGTGGTGTGAGTGTGTGGTGTGAGTGTGTGTGAGAGTGTGTTGTGAGTGTGTGTGAGTGTGTGTGAGTATGTGTGTATGTGGTGTGAGTGTGTGGTGTGAGTGTGGTGAGTCTGTGTGTGTGTATGCTGTGAGTGTGTGTGAGAGTGTGTTGTGAGTGTGTGAGTGTGTGTGTGTGGTATGTGAGTGTGTGTGAGTATGTGTGTATGTGGTGTGAGTGTGTGGTGTGAGTGTGGTGAGTCTGTGTGTGTGTGTGTGTGTGTGTGTGTGTGTGTGTGTGTGTGTGTGTCTATGGGTGTAGGTGTGGGCCAGAGGTAGATCTGGGGTTCTCCTCAATTGCTCTCCACCTTCTGTTTTGAGACAGAATCTCTAGTTGAACTGGAGCTCTCTGATTCAGTGAGGCTAGCTGACCAATAGACAGTGGCAGGGATCTGCCTGTTTCATCTCCTTTCTCCTTAGCCCCGAGACTACAGGAACAGACCTCTGTACCAGTTTTTTATATTGGTGCTAGGGATCCAAAGTCAGGTCATCAAGCTTATGCCTCAAGCACTTCATTGACAGAGCCTTCGCCCTAGCCCTGCTTTGTTTACATTTTTAAAGTTTACTTTCAAAACACCATAAAAATGAATAAAATAATTTATTGACACATGCATTCATGAACTCGGACACAGACATATACTATACACAAAATAAATATATATACTTTCTAAATGGACGAAAATGACATCATTAGCCAATTCGAAGAATCTGCTTTTTACTTGCTTTAATTTTTCTAACAAAGTGTTGATTTTTGCTATTGTTTTGTTTGAAGGCAAACAGGACTTTGTGTGAAGGAGTAATGGAACAGAATTATGACAATTGATTAGTCACAGTCACAACCATCTTGTGCATAATCAAAACTGCATTAACCTGTCCCCACGATCACCTTTTATATCTCTCATTGGCATTTTTCCCCAATGAGAATTAAGTCAAAGCCGCAAAAATCTTGAAAGAATTTCAATGTCAGAATTTTAATTATCTAGGATTAACATTTTTCTAAAAACATTTGGGGAGTTCTTATCTTTCAAGATTTCACCTTTCCAGATTTTGGCTTTTTAGGATTTAATCTGCCTAAAGGGAAACTATGTTGTTTTTCTAGAAATCCTTCCAGCATGTTACCAAAAGCATGACTGGAATCAACCCCATGACCTGAGCACACTATCTTTACTGTTATCTTCTTAACTTCTAACCTCTTAGGCTAGGTCACATGGTATGGAGTTTGCCCAACCAAACCCTACTCTACCCTCCACAACCTATAAAAGACATAACTCCCTTTGTTCTACAGAAGAGAAGGGTCTGTGTCCCTTTGGTCCTAATGTGACTATATATGGGCACGATGCTGTCTCTCCTAATTGTTACCTCTTGAAATCTGCTCTCTGAGGTTCACACAGCAATCTCAATTTCCTCCCACCGAGCTTCTCAGCTCCCTTCTCTATGAACTTGCTATACCCTTTTAAAGCTACAGCAATATGCAGAGTTTTTTCTCATACCTTCTCTTTACATAATGTCACTGCCCTGATAAGGAGACTCTGTTGGTGTGTTGGAGCATGCCTTCAATCCCAGCACTTGGGAGGCAGAGGGATCTCTATAAGAGTTCTAGACCAACTGGAGTAAGAGGGGAATGAATAAATAAATAAACTTGCCTGAATGTTTCAATGTGAATTAACCTCTGGCGCATACACTAAAAGAAGCTTCGCAGGGAATAATATTATTCAATCAATTCTGACTTTAGACCACTTAACTTTCTTGACCTCACTGTAGGTACAGTGAGCATGAATTTTCCTGCCCATATCTCAGTCTGACTTCTCGTATTCAGTTATGATCGTCCAATTTATTCACACCAATCTTTCCACTGAAAATTACTAAAAGTACTGAATAAGATATACTTTAATCTTTGCTTAAACACATCAATAAGCCAGGACACAGTGGTGCCAAAACCAAGATCAAGGGAACATGAGAAGGAAGCCACTCACCGGAAGCTGTTTTTTGTCCCAAGGGTGGCTGCCTATTTAGACTGAAACTACACTCTGGCTCTCCTGTATTCACAGGGTGAGGTGAGGGAAATCAGATCCTGAAGCCCTTCAAAGGGAGACTATCACAGGCAAACACCATATTAAAATGAAACATGAAAGGCTCTGCTGTGAAGAAATATGTCCCCTCCCTCAGCCATCAGGAAGATGCTTTAACCCAGAACAAAGCCCAGGCAGGAAGAAAAGGAGAAACTCAATTCTGAGAGGCTACAATCATAGGACTGTTTAAAAGCCTCATATGAGTCCCAAAGTTGTACAGCTGCCAAGAATCCAGCGCAGCTTGGTGTCCGACTGATGCTGACCCTACGCCTCCTTGGAAGCAAAAGCCAGCTTTCACCTAACGGAAGAACCTTAATTGTATCAGACTTGGAAAATCCTCAGAAATGCTTTGTTTCTTGGGCCATGAGCAACACACACTGGGAAGTAGCTAAGCACACAAAGACACAAAGCCCTGTAAGCCAGAGCCAGCAGAAAAGAGGTAAGAGAATCATTAGACCTTCCATACTGGAATTCCAACATATCGCTGTTAGATGAAAAGGCAGTTGGTACATTTAAAGAAACATCAGAGCCAAAAATATCAGAAACGATCAAGAACTCATAAAATTTGTGCAAGTTCTTTTAAGTGACAGTATTTCTATAAATTAAAAAGGGAGAGACATAAGTCTTCGTTTCCACTGCTGAACTTAGCTCCAGTCACATTGCTGAAGCAAAGTATCTGATGAAGCAACTTAAGGAGGGCAGAGTTAACCGCCCCGGGGTGTACGGTCCACCATGACAGGCAGGGAAAGATGGCAGGAACAAGAAGCTGCTCATGTTGTACCCACAGAGCATAGTTCTAAAAATGGCAGACATTTCGAATAACTAAAATTGACCTGGTCACCTATAGCTTACCTTCACTTCCCTGAAGGTCACCATTAACCCAGCACTCAGTAACTCAGAGCTAATGGTTTGATCTATAAGTTTGTCTTCTCCTCACTCGTCTCCCTATTTCCCCCAATTCTTCTTAATTCATTGGGTTTTGTCTGCACGGAGTGAATCCTCTGCACAAGTACCCACACCCACACTCCCCTCCACCATCACTGGTGTAATTCTTTCAGCCCAGCTAGGAAGCATGTTGGGGTCTACTGACCTACTACCTGGTCTTAAGCAGTTCCTCTGATTCATGCAATTTTGTAGAATGAGAATCCAATCAGTGTATAAGTTTCAAGAGCCTAATACTAACCAAATGTTTTAAATTACCAGGTTCTTCCCACGATATAGATTGAAATAGTGTTTCAGGACCACTGAGCTTTTGAGACAAAGACAGAGTTACATTAACTTCAGCTGCTGGTTATGAGAGGGGAATGAAAATCTTCAATTCTCAGAATTAAGAATACTATCCTTAATGTCACAGGGTTTACTGGTTCAGCCCTGAATACCAATGGAAAGATATTATATCCTTAGTGAGAATGGATGACAGAGGGATGGAGGGATGGCTCAGTGGTTAGGAGCACCTGTGCTCTGGTACAGGACCCAGGTTTGGTTTCCAGCACTCACACAGCCTCTCACAAACATCCATAACTCCTGTTCCAGGGGATCAGATGCCACTGTCTGACCTCTAAGGCCACCCGGCATGCATGTACTCTACACTCATACAAACACTCAACCACATTAAATAAAATAAAGAAATCTTTTTAAAGTTTTGATGTCATAAACTGAAAATACAACAGTGACTCTCCTCATCATCTGAACTTGTGCAGCATCTGGTAGGTAAAAAGTCCTTTGGGTTTCTTTGGAGGAGAAACTTTTGCAACAGATCATGCAAATTCTAAGGTCTCTCTTTTCTTCAAAGACAAAAAGCTACACATAGAAAGAGAGCTGGTGAAGTCCTCCAACTTTGCATTTGGAAAGAAGCAGAGAGAGAGAGAGTTTCTCTGCGAGCGACCTTGGATATAGACCAAGTAGATGCAATTATCGGAAATGATTAATTGGATCTTGACCTTCACACAATTGGGCTGTAGTTTGGGGTACCTGGTTCTTAATGTTTTAGATCAGTGTGCAGTGCCTTTCAGCTAGCATCGAAATGCGAGAAAGACAAACTGGGAAAGCATTATGAACAGATGGCCACGCCCATGACTCTGTTGGCACATTCCAGACGGTGATAGGCAGAGGCCAGCACAGTCTACGGAATCAACATTTATTTTCTGGGCCTGCACCTCAAACAACCATGAAAATCATCCTGCTGCAGGATACAAGGTTCACCTGAGAATGAACTTCACAAAAACAAGACTTCTGAGTCTTTCCCTTTCTCAGTGAATAGGTTTTTAAACATTGTTTCAGAAAGTGAATCCACCCATTACTGAATACTCACAGAATGATATCTGAGGGCAAGTGATTGGTGTTTCCAAAGCAACTACAATAGTCTGCTTCACCCCTCACTTTGTGTTTTATTCACCCTGGCCAGTGACTCCTGTCCTGGTTGAGAACCCACCCGTGAGCTCACTCACACACCCTCCTCCGTGTGGACAAGGCCTCCTCAAGAGCAGAGCTTTTCATCACTGCGGACTCTAATTAGCCAGTAGAGTTGGGACATATGGGGACCTTTTCCAGGACTGTCAAATCTCATGCCGAGTAACAAAATATTTTTGTAATGAAAATTATAAGCAACTTCGTATTTTAAAAATCAAATGATCCCACTGTAAAAATTACCCCCCTCCCAGCCTGACAACAAGTTCTGTCATTGGTTCAAACTACAAAAGCCTCCCCTTGGCCCACTGCTAATTCCAGAAAGTGTGCTGGTAGCATAAATGGATATTTCAGCTCAATTTGCCATGAAACCTGGGCTGTGGGGTTCACACAGCAGCCTTCAATCTCTTCCAACCGAGCTTCTCAATTGCTTTCTGATTCTTGACAAATTGGTTGAACAAGCTCAATGTGTCCATCACTCCAGGTCTCAGCGCTGGGCTGATTGCTATGTAGTACAATTAGCAGTGTGATTTATTTGGAAAGCTTGGCCCCACCATGAATGACAAGCTCCATCCCAAATGCTTGTTCTCCTGTTTCTATGGCAAGATTTCCTTCCAAATAAAATTGCTCTTTGCAACTTCCGTGTTGATTAACACATCCAACATTTATAGAATGCCTGCCCTGTCAAGGAAAGGCTTTGGAGGCCATAGGCTGACCCTAGAAGCAGCTCTGGTGGGATTTATCAGGTACCCATAGCACAGAGAACAGTAACAGAGGAAGTTCCTACTCACATCAGTCCAGCCCTTAAAATGGCTTTTAAATGGCCAATGCTACCCCATCATCTTCCTCAGTTAACTTTATTATACCCCAATGTCCATTCTTCAAATGCCTCCTTATTCTCATATTTTCTTCTTACCCCCAAAACTGATGTCTGTTTCCTATTCTCGTCCAAATCCTGCTTTTTAAGAAACACCCAGCTTTTCCATCCAATGCCCGCGTGCTTTGATTTGTTTGTATTGTGTTGTTTGGTTGGCTTGAGTGGTTTGTTTTGTTGGTTGTTGGTAGCAGCATTTTCCTACTTCCATCTCTCTTCTCACTGAGGATTCTGAAATGTTTAAGGTACATCACGGCTCAGAGCCTCATAGAGGACTCTGAAGCTTAATGAAGCACACAGAACCAGGTAAAACTTACAGTTGAGCCCTTCCCGTTGTATTCTGGTTGCTATGAGCTTCACAAGGTTCCTGTGGAGGGTCTAGTCAATCCGTGTTCTGCTCTCTAATTGCCTCCATGTTTCATCCCTCCCTGCTACCTCCGTCTTCTCTCTAAACCAGCCAGAACTCTCAATGAGAAAACCACCATCCAATCATCCAAACAAGAATTCTAAAAATCAACCCAAGATCTGTGCAGCTCGCTAACCCTTCCACACCCTCTGCAAGCCCTTTGGGTTTAGCTTCACTTCTGTCATAAATGAATCATCATCCCTTCAGGCCTGAGTTGGAGTCCTAGCCTCTCAAATGACCCACTTGTACCATTCAGAGTCATTCTACCCTATACCCCAATATTTTTTCAAATATACCATGTTATGTCCTGAGCCCTTACATCTTTCCAAATGAAGGTCAGACATCTTGGTTCATGATTGTTCTATTTTGCTTCTCTGATGCTGTGACAAACACCATGACCAAAAACACGTGGATTGCAAATGTGCAGCTATTCTATTGTGTCCTGAAAGGACTGTTTTTCTGTAGTCATCTACCATCTCTGGCTCTTATGATCTTTCTGCCCCTCTTCCCAATGAATCCTGAACCTTGAGAGGAGAACTTATGAGTGGATGTTGGAAGGAAAACTATTGGCTCAGGACCCCCAACACCAAGTTCTTGGCACAAAGGAGATAGAGGTCAGGGAACAGGATATGAAGACAGGAGGTAGAGGAGAAGAGAGAAGGGGAAGAGAACAAGGGAGAGGGAGGAGAAATATTTGTCCCAGAGGATAAAGGAGTGCCTTTGGATAGAGAGTAGACAGATGTGCCCACAGGAAAATGGCAGTTTATAAAGGTACAGGGGGATCTTCCTGTGTAAGGATAAGATGTTTAATTTTAGTTGGACATGTTAATTAGATGAGCCTAGGAGAGATTTTGATTGCTGGATTTCAATACATAGATAGTGGGACCTTGGTAGTCAGCCTCAGGAAAAGGAAGTGGCCAGATATAGGAACATACCTTGGTGGCTGGCTTTAAGAATGTTATCTATCTTTTGTGAGGCAGAGGGAATGAGGGAGAAGGACAAGGCCTGTCAGAGTCATGTTTCCTCATGCTCAAGCCACCAGAGTCCTGTCAGATGTTCCATGAACTAACAGATGAGTATGACAGTGTGCATGAGATCTATGCAAGACCAAGGCAGACAAAATCCAACCAGGGAGGGGATTCAGGAAGTCTTACCCTTAGCTGGGAGCTATTGGCCATTGATGATGTGCATACTCATACATGTATTGGCAGTGCTGAGTGGATTCTGGGGCAGGGAGTTGGGGTGAGGCACATGGAGTTGAAAGGAAATATTAATGTGAGGGGTTGGAGTGGAGAGAGTTGAGGGTGCACTTGATCAAAACACATAATTCACAAAATTTTCAGAAAGATTTTTTAAAGCAACTTAGGGGAAGAAAGAGTTCATTTAGCCTATACTTCTAGGTCCCATCACTGAGGAAAAGTCAGGGCAAGAGCTCAAGCAGGAACACAAACAGAAATCATTGGGGAATGCTGCTTTCTGGCTCAACCAGTGTTCCACGGTTAGCTAGCTTTATTATGCATACATCGTACATCAGACCTTGTCTAGGAATGGTACTATCCAGAGTGGGCTGGGCCCTCCCACATCAGTCATCAATGAAGACAATCTCTCTCCAGCATGTCCATAGACCAGTCTGATGGAGGAGGCAAGTCATCAACTGATGTTCACCCTCCTGAGGTTGTGGTCAAGGAGACAATAAAAACTAACCAGCATAATGATCATATCCTGTGTTATATTTTATTAAAATGGCATCTGGGACAGAGTGTCTGACATGAATTACTTAAGAAAAGGAAGGTTTGCTTGGGTTCACAGTGTCAAAAAGTTCAGCCCATGGTCACTTGGCCCATTTATTTGGGCAAGAAGAGTATGACAGCAGTGAGAGTGTGTGGCAGAGGAGAGCTGTTTACTTCCTGTCAGGAAGCAGGAGAAGCAAGGCAGAAAGCACCCAGGGACAAAATAGTCCCCAACAACTCCCCCTACACACACACACACACACACACACACGAGCACACACACACACACACGAGCACACACACACACACACACGAGCACACACACACGTGCACACACACGAGCACACACACACATACAGAGAGAGAGAAAAAGAGAGAGAGAGAGAGAGAGAGAGAGAGAGAGAGAGAGAGAGAGAAATCTTCTCCCACCTAGCTCCTCTCTCCAAAGGTTCTCTCAGAACGGCACCACCAACCAGCAACCAAGCATTTAAATCACGAACCTGCAGAGTGCATTTTATATCCAAACCATAGCAGGTCCTGTCTATATTTGTGGCTTCCTTTCACACCAAGATATCATTTATCCAAGTACTTTTTCCCATCCATATGGAATAGTGTACAACACCTATAATTCCTGCTGGCTCAGACTCCATTCTTTCATAAGTGGGTGCTCTTTCTTCTCCCTGGTTGTCCATTTTCCCTTGAATACTGAAGCTGGTTTTGGTCCTTCCAATTCGGTTTACTCTGTGTTATACATTGTTAAAAATGGTGCATTCAGGTGTCTAGAAAGGGACTTGCTGACACCTTCTTCTGGTCTTGAAGGGCACCCATGCACCCATATACATGTGAGCATACACACACAAACACACACACACACACACACACACACACACACACTGAATAAATAAAATAAATTATTCTTAAATAGCACATACACTCCTTAAGCCCCAATTCCACTTTGATGCCCATTACTCACTCATAGTCTATGAATACCTCCATTAAAACAGACGAGACAGCAAGATGGAGATGGGGGGCAGGAGGGCGAGGCAGAGGGGGTTGCTTTCACCCAAGCCTAAGGATCTGAGTTAGATTCCCCAAGAGCCATGGTAGAAGGAGATAACCTACTCCTAAAAGCTATCCTTTTGACCTCACACCCTGATGCTGTGCCACTCATGCCCACATACATGTACACATAGACAGACAGACAGACAGGCAGGCAGGCAGATGGACAGACAGATGGACGGATAGATAGATAGATAGATAGATAGATAGATAGATAGATAGATAGATAGATAGATAGATAGATAGACAGATAGATGGATGGATGCAACTTTTAAATCAAAAGGCATTTACTTAGTTAATCTCTTGCATTTGTCCAGACAACACTCTCTGCTGTGTCATACATCAGTGAACACTGGGGTGAATTGTCTGTTCTCTTGTACTTACAGACTGGTAGGCAGAAAGACAGCAGAGAAAGAGCAAATGTGATGGCTAATACCAAAGGTCAACTTGATTTATGAAGAAATGCATGGGGGCAGGTGCTTAATGAGGCGTTCCACTTTGGAAAAGCCTGTGAAAGTTTTTCTAGAGAGTATTGCCTGGAGGAAGAACTAATTGAATATGCAAGGCACCATCCCATAAGCTGGGGGCAAAGACTGGATTTAAAAAAAAAACAGAAAAAGGAAAAAGTGAACTGATCTCTGGCATTTCTCCTCTGTTGTTGACCTACTAGGAGGTGAGCAAATAGCTTCATGCCCCTAAAACCTTAGAGCCGCCTGCCCTATGCCTTCCCCACCATGATAGACTCCAACTGTAAGCCAAAATAAACATTTGCTCCTAAGTTACATGTGTCAAACATTTAGTCACAGGAATGGGAAAAGCATATGATATAATGGTTAATCATTACATGAATGTTTTCATGTATTTGGGGACTCCTTTGTTTTTGTTCATTTGTTTATTTATTCACTTTACATTCTGATCACGGCCCTGACTCCTTCCTTCCTCCCAGCCCCATGCTCACAAATCCCTCCTCTCACCCCTACCTCAGAGAAAGGGAATTCCCCCTTGGGTACCAACTCAATTTGCAGCAGGACCAAGTATGTCCTCTCCCACTGAGGCCCAACCATGCAGTCCAGTTTGGGGAAAGGAATCCAATGGTTGGCAACAGAGTCAGAGATAGTCCCTGATTCAATTGTTAGGGGACCCGCATGAATACCAAGCTGCACATCTGCTACAAATGTGTAGGGGGCCTAGGTCCAGCCTCTGTGTGCTCTTTGGGTGCTGGTTCAGTCTCTGTGAGTTTTGGGGGGCTCCTGATACAAGTCTGAAGGCCAGGAAAGGTTTGTCATTCCCAAGGGTGATATTCTTGAGGTGAGCCTGAGGTGTGCTCTAGGAAAAGAGAGTAGCCCATTAAGGGTCTAGATATGAGGGTACAGTCACAGAGGTTCCTCTCAATTACAAATGGAGAAAGGCAGGAGACTGGTAAGAGCAGTGGAATGCAGAGATCATGGAGATGCTGACAGGGGATGCTGCAGAAGACATGGCTAAGGCAATTAGACTTTTATCCCTTAAACAATGGGAAGGCTATTATATTGTTTTGGGAAGAGAGTGACATGGTGAGACTTAGCTCTTCTGAGAAGTCCCTGTTGCTAGCTTTGACAACTAATCATGACCCACCTAGAGCCAAGTGCAGGATGTTAGTGAGCTAGACCATTTAGCACTAGGAGAAAAGAAGAAATGTAGTGGTTACTGCTCACAAGGTAGAGTTGACAAAGTTGACTGACTTACTGGGCAGAAGAGCACTTGAGAATGAGCATTCAGGTTTAGGGTAACTCCAATCCAACTGTCTATCTCCAGGGAGTGGCAAGCACTGTTTTTATAACTAGGTGACAAAGATACTAACCTCTGATCAGGACACGTTGATGTGAAGACCCTTTGAGAGTAGTAGAGTTGTCTAATACATTGGAATATGCATGGATCCAGAAGTTGAAAGAAGAGAGGGAAATGAGATTGGAAAGTTGATGGTGATTATTGGATACTTTGTAATTAAAGCCAAGAAGATGAATACGATCTCATTAGACTTTGGGTCTAATGAGGTAAGGACAGGGATTATTTACCTCTGTGTCTCCAATACTTAGGATCTAATGCTTGCCGAGAATATAGCAGGTTCTCTGGTAATTTTTTTGAATAAATGAATGTGGCAAACAATTGGCTTACATTTTAAAGCATCTTGAATATAAGAGACTTAAAAACAAAATGTATTATGATAGTGACAGGAATCAACCAAACTTTTAGAAAAGCGGTATTAGAATGACTAGTCTAAATGTGGAAGAAAAAAAGGTTGGGCGGAATAATAACTACTTTGAAGACAAATAAAATGCATTTCACTTGTGCAAATTAAGGCACAGCTACAGTCCAAAATTACCAAAGCAGATTGCAAATGCTACTTTATTATGATCATTTATACAGAGTCTGTGACGGTGCAATTAAATTTTGATAATTGTATTTGTCTATGCATAATAATTAGCAAGAGACAAAGAGATTAAAAAGGATAAAGAGAAATGAAAAATTTAGCAACCTTAAAGCCATGCATTTGGCACCACCCAAGCTTGTCTTCAGCGAAGGCCTGTCATGGAGGCTTGCTCTCCGTCCTCACAGCTCCTCTCAGAGAGTTTAAATGCAGCAAGACAACAAAACTCCTCTGGATATTATTATGGTAACTTTGCAATTATTTTCAATGGCCACTCATTGTATCTTTTGGTCCTTTTATGGGACCTATGAATTCATTCTCTGGGACCAATGTAATGGATATTGGCTCCACCATTCAAAGAACAGGTATGGCCCTGGTAGTGAGTGTACCTGTGCACGCGCATGTGTGTGTGTACATGTGTGTGTGTGTGTGTGTGTGTGTGTGTGTGTATCATATGTAGTATGTATATGAGCAATTGCTGGGGGCTTGCATCCAATGTATAGAGGCCAGATGATAATACCAAGTCTTGTTCTATCACTTTCCAGCTATTTTCTTGAGATAGGCTCTCTCACTAGAACTAGAGCTGTCAGCCAAAGTCCCAACAATCTTCCCACCAGCTAAGGTTATAGGCATATACAGCCATACCCAGTTTTTTACATGGGTTCTGGGGAGTTGAACTCAGGTCCTCAAGTTTTTCTGCAAGCAACCCTACCTACTGAGCCATTTTCCTAACCTCTGGCCCTTCCTTAACTAAATTATTTTTTATTCTTTCCTTCTATTAAAAGACATAACTTGGAGTTTTCCTTCAAATTTTGTGTATAATCCCATCACCTGTGTGATATTGACAATAATTTTCAAGTCACAATCTTAGGTACCTGTGGAGGACACCAGACTCATGGAACAAGGCGACTGTGGTGGGGTGAAAAGTGTTTCAAAGAGATGTTGCAGCTTCTCTGTGTCTCCCTTGTTCTGACTCTAAATTGAGAGATTAACTTGTCCACTTGTAAACTCCCTTCCAGATCAGTAATTTTACAAGTCTAACCCTAGGAACATTTGACTGTGTTAAGCAATCTCGGCTTTATTAAATTTGACTTTACATCATTGTTTTATTATAGCTGCTCTCCATTAAATGCCAACAGTTCATTCGCAGTATCTCCATCCCCAGTGAAGCTAAAAGCCTAAAGAAATAGCATCGCTATGTCTGCTCTAAGATGATCTAGGTGATGATGGTGCTCCCATTCTCTGGGCTTTTTCTGTGATGCAAGCATTTGCATCTGCATAGGTATTTACTTACCTCATGTTATCTTCACAAGTAGCATATTCAGTAAATACTAACAATATTATGAATACTCAAACTAGTACTTGTGTTTAACAGCTGGATAATAGCATGGCTGGGTCTTCCAGAGTCTGGGTTCTTGATTGCAATCTTATTATGCATCTGATTTCTGGGCAGAGTCCAAGGATAGACTCAAACACAGTGGGGAAAAGTTGAGTGAAGCCGTCAGAGAACTTTATCCACAAAATGCAACCTTAAGGAATAATCAAAAAGGGAAAACAAAGATGGTGCCGCAGGAGTGCTCAGGGTGTAAAGTAAGGCTGCACAAAGCATCACAGCTGAGGGCTCATGAACCCCTCCCTCTCCCTGCTGGATGCTGACTGGCTGACTTATTGCAGGCAGCCACAGCTGCTATGAGTTCATGCAGTGGTTTGACATATCCAGAAAACTCTGCTCTGTCCTGGTCCTTGTCCACTACTGGCTTCTATAACCTGAACTCCTTTCTTTCTCATTGTTCCCTGAGCCTTATAGGGAGGGAAATAATAAAGATGTGCCATGCATGGTTCAGGACTGCACAGACATTGACTCACTGCACTTTGACCAGTCATGAATTTCTAGGGTAACCACCATCCACTGGATAGTATAAATTTTAATACTTCTCTTAAGCATATACTGGATAAGAAAGTGTAAGTGTGCATGAAGGTATTAATTGCTTTATTATTACAGAAGCAGAAACACTCTTCATCTGTTGAAAAAGGTGTTACTAAGACATAAGGTAAGGTTGAACAGGGGCACAAATTACAGGCTACAGCTTTGTTACCACATGGTACTATAATCAGACAACTTAGATTTTAATGCAAAGGCCACTTCCCACTATGAAATCCTGGGTAAATTAACTTGAGACTTTTCCTCATCTACAAATGAAGATAATTAATGTTTCCATCTCCTGCTATGAAATTAAATGTTAAACACAAGGCCTGGCAGAGTAAACACGCAGGATTTCCTGCTGGAATGTCAACATGGTTTCCTAGTCTGATCACTGCTCCCCAGAGAGGAAATTGTGGCAAGAGTTTACCCTCTCTCTCTTAAGTAGACTGCCGTCATCATTCAAGTCTTAAATTTCAAGCAAGCAAACAAAAAAGGTTGCAAACAAAAATTATCTCTTTTGTGTACTTTCACCCAGCACCTTTTCAGACTCGGGTAAATCTAAAATGTAAGGGCAGGGCAGGGGTTTTTCAGGCACAATGGTATTCATTGTCCATGCAAATGTATCATCTCGCTATCCAAGGATCTGATTGGTAGAGCAGTTTTATCTTCAGAGCAAAGTTGAGCAGAGTTCACACATCCCCCAGCCACATGTGCCCACCTCACATCAGCAACAACATACTCTCTTCACAACGAGTTGTGTGGGTGGAATTGTTAAATATACGAAGAAATGGGTACCTCTGCCATGAATGTAATGTTCAATTGCATACCATCAGGAAAGTGTACGCTTATGAATTTTATCTTTGAAGAATTTATATTTGGGACTAGTAGCTGCCTACGGATATAGTGCCTGCCTAGCATGCAAACAGATCTTAGGCTTGCTCTCCAGCCCTGCAAAAGAAAATATTCAGATA
The DNA here is from genome assembly GCF_021556685.1 of Rattus norvegicus. Taxonomy (NCBI): domain Eukaryota; kingdom Metazoa; phylum Chordata; class Mammalia; order Rodentia; family Muridae; genus Rattus; species Rattus norvegicus. The sequence goes on from NC_141535.1 coordinate 154,448,053, forward strand.
TTCATTTCGTGTGTCAACTAGCAGTGATACCTACTAATAGTTTATATAATCTGTATGGTTTGCAGTATGTTTATTCATGGTCTATATATAATCTACCATTTTGTAGGTGTGAGTATACATGTGGGGTATATGGGTGGATATGTGTATGTGGGTAGATGTGAACACATGCATGGGGGGGCAACAACAAATGTTAAGTGTCTTCTGCTGTCACTCTCTACCTTTAATTTTCTTTTTTGAGACGTTGAACCTGAAACTCTGTGATTTGGCCACACTGTCTGACCTGTGATCCCAAGGGAAAGAAGACTGGCAAGGCCTACGCCAGACCGAAAGGAACCCTACCTTTGTGATAAACAAAACAAGTGAATTTACACTCACAGTTAAGAATAGGTAGCTCACAAGCACTGAGAGCACATGGTATATTCGTTTTTAATCTTAGAGTTTTAAATAACTGTATGAGGTTTGGGGATTCTCTGAAAGAATCTTTCAATGCTGAAGTATAACCATATACACCCCATATTCCTGCATCAATGATAACTGGAAGTCCTGGTCTCCATCCCTGTCTGCAGTCTGCACCAGCCTGCCTGCCCAACACTGTGCGTTATCTGCCTGGTTTCCCTGTCCCATACAGAACAATCACACCCAAGATGGCTTTCTGAGTAACCTATACAGCACTTTCTGGCTCTATTTTATTGCATATATTTATTTCATTTTATGTTGATGAATGTCTTGACTGCATGTATGCACATACACTATGCACCTACCTTGTACCCACAGAAGTCAAAAGAGGGTGTCAGATCCCCTAGAACGGGAGTTACACTCAGTCGTGAGCACCATGTGGTGCTCAAAATTAAACTTGGGCCCTCTGCAGGAACAGCAAGGGCTCTGAACCACTGAGTAGTCTCTCCAGCCTCCCACATGTCTTAAGGTTTTTTATTTTATGTGTGTAAGTGTTTTGCTTTCATGTATGTATGGGCACACTACGAGTGCCTGGTGCCCGCAGTTGCCAGAAGAGGGTGTTGGATCTTTTAGAACTAGAGTTACTGGTGGTTGTGATCTACCACGTGAGTGTTAGGAGTTGAATCCAAAACCTGCACAAGAGCAGTGAGCGTTCCTAACTTCTAAGGCAGCTCTCCAGCCCTATGGGCTGCATCTTGATCCTTTCTGATATGCAAATGCAATTTTCCAAAACATTTTTATGAGACAGAGTCTTCTGTAGCTCAGGGTAGCCTTGAACTTCTGATTCTCCTGCCTGCACCTCATGAACACTGGGACTACATATGTGTAATCCCAGATTCCAACCATTTCATGCTCTGCAAGCCTGGAAATAGCTTCACGGCTGCTAAGCAAACAAAACTATTTATAATCAACAGAGAAACCAACACAGTATACACTGCAAGAGATCCTAGTCAAGGACCAAGCCTAAAACTCCTTAGCTTTGAAAGCAAGGTAGGAAGTGTGTGAGGACGGCCCACAGCAAGCCAAGCCGGGTTACTCTTTCAAAAAGCACTTCCTGGGTTGGTATTTGTCGGAAATGGCGAGCCTACATGTTCATGCTTTTGTCCTCCTTTCAAATAGCCCATAAATGTACATAGGAAGGGAAAATCGCTGTTAGCCAGAGAGCGCCTGGACGGTACCGCCTGCAGAGTCACATCCTAACTTCAGGTGCCTGGTGCATGACCCTCTATTTCTGAGAATGTCAGCTAGCAAGGGCAAGAAGCTGGAAGTTAAAAAAAAAAACAATAAAATGCACTCTGAAGATAAATTGCCCATATTCCCCATAGCAGGTGAATTTCAAAGCTGGTGTTAGTCCTGACTGAAATTTTCAGAAAATGAGAAAGCGTTTAAAACTGAATTGTGTAATTGTATTCATGCACTTAATTCCCCCAGCTTCAATGGCACCAAGCATCACATGGTGTATGCATTTAAAATCTTTAAAATATACTTCTTTAGTTCAATGTGAGGGTTATTTTCAAAGCCAAGGCACAGCAAAAGTTAGTGATGACAACTTTGAAAACCAGTAGATTTGTCCATTAAGACATACAACACAATCCTCCAACATTCATCTCCACCCAGAGATATGGCAAACCGTCCTTAAGTAGCTGTCAGGGTAATTGACAGTATGTACACATTCACCCCCTGTCTCTCATACTCCTCATAACTGAGGTGGTAAAGGAGAGGCCTGTTGTTAGGCCTGACTCATGGCTTTGATCATAGTTCAGCCCAGTGACTGGAATCCAGTGTGATGCTTTTCTGCTTGGATTAAAGTAGGGAAGGGGGATAGGACATTAGCAAAAAATATGAGAACTTGACTTGTAACGCCAAACATAGTTTTAGGGAACTTGATTGGATGAATTGAGTTTTCTTCATCACGGGCTGGGAGTGTAGTTCACTTGGTAGAGGACTTGCTTGCTTACGATGCACAATGTTCTCCTTTCTATTCCTCAGCTCCTCATAACCTGGGCATAGCAGAGCACCTGCAATTGAAGCAGTCAAGAGTTAGCACAGAGGGAGCAGAAGTTCAAGGTCATCCATGTCCATATATAACAAGTTTCAGGCCAGCGTGGCTTATATGGAAACCAACCTAAGTGCAAATGAAAGTGGAAAGTTGAGTTGAAGCTTGCCAGTAAAAAAGTGTGCCAAAATAGTGGAATGGATTTCATTCGAGGTTTGTAACTGGCCTGCCATAGAAATTAGGGTGAATTATGTGTCACATATACTATAAAGCCGAACCAGAGGTTCCTGAGCAGAACATGTCACAAACAGACAGCCTTGATAATGGCATCTAATACCCTAATACATCTCTGCTTTCTAGCACCCTGAAACATCTTTGAAACCCCACTGCCCCTCAGAATCATTCAGTTCACTCAGCAAACATTGGGTGGCATCCCCTTACACAGCCAAGTTCCTACCGGCGTGGAAGAGAAGGAACAGACTTACACAGAACCTGAGTTCTTGCCTATTTGTTGAACTATGTTCTAACAAACGTCCACGCAATTTGCCATTCTGCAAACATAATCTTTATCCTCTTGCCTCAGCATTTTGCAAGTCTCTACCCTGTATTTCTTCACTTGGCAAATTCTCACTCATCCCAGCAATTACAGCTCAACCTTCCCTGCTCTGGGAAGCTCTCCCTGACTCCCTTTCTTGTGGCCACGTTTGTATCAGATACCACAAATACGCTTGAAAGTGTTTATTCTGTTATTTTCCTGGGTACATGTACCACACGTTCCCTACTATGTGCCAAAAGTTGAGCTGAGACTCAAACACCATACTCAGTGGATGGATGGATGGATGGATGGATGGATGGATGGATGGATGGATGGATGGAGGAATTTTTCACACCAAAATTGTGCTAAAATTTTACCTTATTAGAAGTGACTACTTTCTTCATTAACAAAAAGCATATCCATTCGTGTGGTCCCCAGATACATCCTTGTTTAATAAAGAAAGTAGGAGAGGCAATCTTAAATTACCTAACAGTAATTTAATAAAGATTTCATTGGTGAATGATTTTTTTTAATGAAAAGCTATTTCTTATATCAGGCAATTCAATGTATGAGCAATTAAAATAGGATTTTCCTTAAAAGAAAATGATGTTTAGAACATGAAAATGATCTATCCAGAATTATTTAGTTCCTGTTCTTAGGATAAAGGGATCAATAGTACAAGTGCTCATAGTGCTTATCAACAATACAGGTGTAAAAAGATGCTATCTTTAAAAATTCATTTTGTGCTTTTCCTTTTCCAACTTTCTTTTACATGACAACATTGCCTCAAAGAAAATAGGCTTGAGGATAAGGGAAAATGAATGATTCATCTTCGTTTTTTGATTCTGAAGCAGGCTTTTGAAATCTGACATCTAGAGGAGGTCTCAACAAAATTAAAAGATATTAGATAAGGATCAACCTACCAGCCTCTGCCCTTCCCAAGGAGGACCAGAAGATATAGAGATTCTCACTCAATGCTTCCAGTAAGAGGATGAGAAGAGGATGACCCAAGCTAAGGTACCACAGGAAAAAGCTTGGTGTAGGTGAAGACTTCAATGTCAAACAAGCCTCAAGGTTGTTAAGTTCAATGTGCTGGGAAATCTAAAATCATTAGTTATCACGTAGAAAGTCACATCATAATCATGTGGAGAGGTGCTTTTGTGGTGGCTCTTATCAACAGGTGCTCCACCTGTGGCTTTTCCAGTTTAAGCACACCCCAAGACTTCTGAATCCCACTCATATAGCTTCTAATAGCTCAGTTACTCATGTAGCCTAAAGTTTCTTATCAGTCTCCCTTTGACAGAAAGAGTAAGTCCTTAAATTCCAGGGACTGGTGCTCGCTTCGGCAGCACATATACTAAATTCCAGGAACTGCTGTTTAATAGAAGAATGTTTGTCAAGCACGTGTGAGGCCCTGATTCAATCCCCAGGACTAGGGGGAGAAATCTTTGCTTGCCAGTGTGGCAAAGGGATAATACAGATAATATATTATTTATATAACATATATATTTATGTCATATATGTAGATAGATTATAAAATTATAAAATACATAATATAGGCAATAAATAGAATGATATGAGAGGAACCAAATGCCACTATATAAAAAATATTGAGTCATGATCAGATAAGCCCATTATTCATCTTAAATGGAAGTTGGATTGTCTGAAAGCTCAATGTGGATCATCAGTGAGAAGTATCTCTGTGCAAAATATAATAAATCTGGGTAGACCATATCCAAAGTCCAAATGTTTTCTGTAAGATCCGAATATTAGAAACACATGTTCAGAGAACAGAGACAAGATGTCCACATGAGGACAGTCTAAGATACAAGGTACTAAGAGACTGAGAAAAGGTGTAGGGCAAAACTTTGGCGGGAAGTAAAGAAGGGAGAACATTAGAGCTCCATAGAGTATTTCTCCCTAGCAATTCTGGCCTGGGTAGTCTCTGGTCCAAAAACAATGTTCAAGATAATATGGTTGACCAGGTAGTTACAATGATGGAAAATCTCTGATGAATGGAGTGGCTTCTGAATGGAGAGTCTTTAATTCTATGCAATAAAGATGATGAAATCATTCAATTGACCAATCATTAGTAAGCTTTCACTATGGGTCAACCCTTGTAATGGAGCAAAACAAAGCATAGCCTCTACCATAAGCGTATAGTCTAGACAAATGAAGACCAAGTCTAGCCAAAGAATCATATAAGCAAGTACAAATTATAGCAAAGATGAGTGTTCCATAAAGAACAACATAAGGCAGACATGGGGACTCATCACACTTGTAATCCGAGCATTTCTAAGATGAGGCAGGAGAATTGCTGCAAGTTTAAGGCTAGCCCAGTATACATAGTGATGCCAGTTGATCCTAGTTGCAGAGTGAGACCTCACTTCAAGCAAATAAAAAAATAACAACAAAAAAGATCCACTGCACTCTATGAAAGCTTTAATGGGAGACTACATGAATGTGGCTGTCTTAGCCACTGTTCTATTGCTCTAAAGAGGCAATTCTTATTGAGAGAGGGAGGGAGAGAGGGAGGGAGGGAGGGAGGGAGGAGGGGAGGAGAGAGAGAGAGAGAGAGAGAGAGAGAGAGAGAACATTTAATTGGTGGCTTGCTTATAGTTTCAGAAGTTTAGTTCATTGTCAACATGGTAGGAAGCATGGCATCATGCAGGCTGGCACTGGAGCAGTAGCTAAGAGCTACATTCTGACCTGTAAGCAGAAAGAGAGAATGGGTTTGCATGAACTTTTGAAGCCTCAAAGCCCACCCCCCAGTGACACACTTCCTTCAACAAAGTCACATCCCCTAGTCCTTATAATCCTTTAAATTGTGCTACTCCCTAGTGACTAAGTATTCAAATATGGGAGCCTATGGGGCCCATTCTTAGTCAAACCTCCACATTGACTCCATGATGATACTTGTGTCTTGATCAAAGATACAAAATATTTGAAGGATAATCCAAGAGAATAAAGAACAGTCAAGGTCATTGGAAGGCACCTTTCCTTTTTCAGGTTAAAAATAATATAGCTCGTTTTAAGACAGTATGTCATTACCTTTGAGATGATAGAACTCTATACATTCTATAAAGATATGTATATCTTTAGACAAGTTATAAGCTTATTAAGCCTAAGGATTCTTATCTGTAGAATCAAGAAAATATCACTGATTGCTGAACGAGGTAAGTAAGGTAATGGATTTAAGGTGATTAATCTCAGCCAAATATAGACTGTTTATTAAGCTTTGGCTCTAATCCATAAATGGACATGACATGACATTGAAGTAGTGTATAAGGAGACAGAAGTTCCTTGAGTTTGAATATGCCAGCAGTGAGGATGACACACCAAGCTACTAACAGAGGGAGCACAAACTTGGTGTGAAATTTCATGACTCTTCATTTTTCTATAAATCTAATTAAGTCTTACTTTTACACAGATTAAGAATTTTTCCTGGGTCAAAAAATTATTCTCTATCAGGAAATTCAATCTTAATTATTATTGGATTCCTATATCCTTTTCAATCTCCTGTCTTCCAAAGTCACTACAGCTAAATTCATTGTCTAAATTAGCTTTGCTACTTGATGGTAAGAACTCAGATGGCCAGAGTCTCTGTGCTCTTCATCTAGGACATTCTGTGCTTTCTAATATTTCTCTCCCCTCTTCTCCCTTTTCCTCCTCCTTCTCTTCCTCCTCTTACTACATACTTCATCTAACCTCTCATCCCTTCTTCTTATAGTAGCTCTCTTATCTTCCAGAATGCCCTTGATGGTTCAGGCTAGAACACTACCATACCCAAAGTGGGTCGGGTCTGGTCTGGGTCTACCGCGATAGAGTCAGAGGACACAAAGTCTTTCATACATCTTATACAGAAAGGGATGAAAGCACAAAGAAAAATTGCCTGATAATAATTTAAAAAATAATATATGCATTCATTCCAAATGTTGATGATGTAGAGAAACAAATGCATCTTACACACAGGATGGATCTTCAGATAAAACTTGATCCTTTTCTTCTAGGAATAGAAAAAGAACATTCTTAAATAAAAGCCTGCATTGGGAATCTTCCTGATGTCTATCTCAAATTACTTAGATGAATCATTTGGAATTTTGTTAGTGGTAAAGAAGAGAAGATGAATGATGGATGGAAAAAAATTAGATAGGATGAACACAATTAAATGTTTGCATGGGTGATGGAAATAAAATAAAGGCTAAATAAAGTTTAGGCCTTTTAAAAGCTTCAAACCAGGAACAAAGGGAGATTATTGTCAAATCAGCTCATAAAGTTACTCCATCAGTGAGACCTTAACATAAAAAGATGGATATGCAAATAGTTTGATTGATGGAGGTTTCATGAACCTCTCAACATTTATAGAGCTGTGACTCAAGAAAAGGGTGAAATACCCATGAATAAGCAAGACCAGGGAGCTGTCATCATCCCTAAGGCTGAAAGGAAATGAACCAACTTACCATAGCCCAAACAGTATCATCCACAGGAAGTAGACTCTAACTAGTAAAAAACAAAGTTGATCCAGCTAAGCTCACCAACATTAGAGCCATGATGAGGAGTTGTATCAAGGAAATACACAGGAGAATAAATTATCAAACATCCTTCTTTGCTCCCCTTTCTTCTTTGGCTTGTGTCTCTAGAGCTGAGCCCAGCTGAAATGTGGAGAAGAAGGAAGCCTAAGTATTAAGGAGGACATAATGAGTTAAAGTGGGAAGAAAATGGAGACAGATCTACTGTAGTCGCCAGTGAGGGTCATTACTGCTATCAAAAAGGTCTAGTCCATTCTAAAAATGAAAAAAAAAAGATTAAGGCCATTTTCAAGGGGGGCAGGCAAGGAAGTGACCATCACAGGTTAAAGAAGAGATAGTAAAAGAATTAAGGCAGAAATAGTCTTAAGCTTGACTATAGCAATGCTGAAATACTAGGCTCAGTATTATACTGTTGTAGTTTAGCTGTGAAATCTTCCCCATAGGGTCAAGTGTTTGAACACTTGGCCCCCAGCTGATGTCACTATTTTGGAAGGTTGTAGAACCTTATGAGGTAGAACTTGCTATAAGATGGATCTTGAGGCTTTATAGCCTGGCTCTACTTCCTACTGCTTTCTGCTTCCTGATTGTGGGTGCAATGTGACCAGCTACATCATGTGCCTGCTGCCATAATGGACTGTATTCTACTTATTTATTTATTTATTTATTTTTCTGTATATGAGTACACTGTAACTGTACAGCAGAAGAGGGCATCGGATCCCATTTCAGATAGTGTGTGAGCCAACATATGGTTGCTGGGAATTGAACTCAGGACTTTGGAGGAGCAATCAGTGCTCTTAACCACTGAGCCATCTCTCCAGCCTCTCCCCCCACACCTCATTATTCTTAAAACTGTGTGAATTATATTAAAATAAAATGTTTAGAAAAAAAGCAGGTTAGCAAACATAAGACACTATATTTCTCTTGAGAACTATATTATTTGCCCCTTAAAACAGTGATTTCCATTTATTCAGACAGAAATCTGGACTCTTAATTCAATAGTAATCATGAAATAAATTAGTTTTGCTGAATGTCTCTCACACTTGAATTCTGCTTGAATTGTTTGCTTGCTTGCTTGCTTGCTTGCTTGCTTGCTTGCTTGCTTGCTTGCTTGCTTGCTTGCTTGCTTGCTTTCTTGTTTTGTTGGTTGGTTTGTTAATTGGTTGGTTGGTTGGTTGGTTGGTTGGTTGGTTGGTTGGTTGGTTGGTTGGTTGGTTGGTTGGTTTGAGAGGGTTTCTCTATGTATCCCTGACTGTCGAGGAACTCACTCTGTAAAGGCTGGCCTTAAACTTACAGAGATCCTTTGCCTCCCAAGAACTGGGATAGGATTAAAGACTGGCATGCTTTTTTGGGTTTTGGTTTTTGTTTTTGTAAGATTTATTTAGTTATTATGTATACAGGGTACTGTCTGCATATATGCCTGCATCCCAGAACAGGGCATCAGATCTCATTATAGATAGTTGTGAGCCACCAAGCAATTACCGGAAATTGAAAACAGGAACTCTGGAAGAGCAGCCAGTGCTCCAAATCTCTGAGCCATCTCTCCTTTTTTGCTGCCCCCCCTTTTGATCATTTCATACATCAATATGTATGTTATTTATGTATTTATGTTTCCACGCTTTACCCCTTCCCCAACATCCCCCTTGTCCCTGACTCCCTCTCAGCTTTATGACCTCTTTGTTAATTATTATTGTAACATATACATGTAAATGCAAATATGCATTTTGCTGAGTTCATTTAGTGTTCATGTGTATGTGTTTAAAGATGACCTTCAGAGAATAGAAACCTCTCAGGGGCTTCGTCTTAGAAAATATTGACTTTTTCAGCAGCCAGTAGCCTTAGCTTTCATTCAGGCAGGAGGTCTTGTGAGATTTCTCATACTGATGTTGAAAATAAGCTGGTATTGTCATTATATAGGTCTTATTTAGGCAGGAAATTTAGTGTTTCATAGGTATAAAACCCCCCATCTTTAAAGTTATTGTTAGATTGAAATTTTTCAAATGCAACTAGGAACAACCTTGATCTGCTAAGAGACTAAGGACAAATTCGCCTCCAGCATAACATAATACTGCAGTAGGAATTGGGGCAGATGATTTAACTACTTGTCTTTAAATACCTGTCTTGTTACAAGAAGATTAAATATGGATATAGCAGGTGTGCCGTCCAATAATTATTTCACACCTGTTAAGAGACTTACAAAAAAAATGAAAAACTAGAGTTGGCAAAGATATAAAGGAAAGGGACTCTTGCACACTCTGGGGAGGAATGTAAATTAGTATAACCATTGAGGAAAACAATATGGTAGTTCCACAAGAAAATTGAAAGTAGAACTACTCTACAATCTGGCAGTTCTACTTCTTGGTTTATATCCAAAGGTCATAAAGTCAGTATGCTGATGGGATGTGTGTGCTCCTGTGTTCACTGAAGAACTATTTAAATTGGCCGAAATGTGAAACTGACCTAAGTGTCCATCAATAGGTAAATGGGTTTTTAAAAGTATGGCAAATATACACATGGGAGTAATACTCAACTTCTACAAAGAGTTAAACCTTGTCATTTGCCCAAGAGTAGTAGAATGCAGAGGACATTATTATCGTGGTCTGGAATCATCAAACAAACCACTCAGACCCAGATCTCAGTTAAACAGGTTTGGTTTATTGAACATACACCCCAAGACCGATGGATCAGGGCCAGAGCTCAGACTCGGAAGCTGAAAGCTATGACCACAATTGTTTCCCAGGGTCAGTTTATATAGGCAAAACCCCACAATGAGCTCATAAGTGGGTGCAGGGAGGCCTTCAGGGTGGTTGGTCTTTTTCTAAGTTATTTTAGTCGTTTAGACATAACAGTTCAAACTGACCTTAATTTTGATTGGTCCTAAGTGGAACTTATGGTTGTAGAATTTCTTAAGATTAAAAAATCTCAGAGCATAACTGGGCATGTGGTCAGAATGATGGTGCTCTAAGTCAAGCTAGTGTGTGTGTGTGTGGTGTGTATGTGGGGTGTGTGTGTGTGTGTGTGTGTGTGTGTGTGTGTGTGTATCACTAACAATATGAAATGACTGATAAGCATGGAACAAAATAGCTACAGCCATGTTGAGAAAGCAGCATTTAGCAATTACACTTAGGTAAAATAAGCTCTTACTAAAAGGCCAGTATAGAACTAGAAATATAGATGAAATATAGAAATATATTTCTATTCTATATAGATTTGAAATATCTATAGATGTGAATATATATGAAATATATAAATTTATTTTATATATAAATTTATAATATATGTAAATCCATTCTATATATATGTAAAATATATAGATGTAAATATATATGAAATATATATATATATAAATGTGAAATATATTTCACATTTCTAAATTGATGAAATATAGAAATGTGACCATAGAAATATAGATGATAGAATGTTTGTTACCAGAATAGGGTAAGGGGACGTTAGTAGAGAAAAGATAAAAGTTGGTCAAAGATTATAAAATGTCACACAGGAAGAAAAAGATCTGGTGATATACTGCAGAGCAAGGAGACTATAGTTAATAATAATGAATTGTTCATTTCAAAAAAGCTGCTAAAAGAATAGATTTTAAATGTTCTAATCCCAAAGGAGAAGTAATAAGTATGTTAGTTAGCCTAATTGTCTTATTCTACAATTTAAATATATTGAAATTTTATATCATACCCCATAAATATGCACAGTCATCATTCTGTCAGTTAAAAATAAAAATCAAGGCTTGGGCTACAGCTCAGTATAGAATGTTTGCCAGGAGTGCACAGGCCTTGGGTTATATCTCAAGCATCGCAAAGAACGAAGAGAGAGGTGGAAGCTAAGAGGAAGCGATGGAGAGTAGAGTTACAGTTCAATAGTAGAATACTTTCCTAGCATGAATCTGTGTTCCATCCCCAGCACTGCACAAACTAAGAATAAACTGTGCACGTCTGGAATGCCATCACTTGGGAGGTGGAGGCAGAAAGATGAGGAGTTCAAGGCCATCCTTGGCTACATAAAGAGTTTGAGGCCAGCCTCAACTACCTGAAATCCTGTCTGGAAACAATAAAACAGAACTTGATTTCAATTTTTAAAAAGCAACTCACCATCAAGTGAAGACTTAAATGTGCAAACGGGAAACTACAAGACTTAAACAGTAACAACAACAAAAAGTTCTGGACTGGAGAGATGGCTCAGCAGTCAAGAGCATAGGCTGCTCTTCCAGAGGACCTGGGTTCAATTCTCAACACCCGCATGATAGCTCAAACCTGTCTGTAATTCCATTTCCAGGGGACCCAGCATCCTCACACAGACACACATGCAGACAAAACACCAATGTGCATGAAATAGAAATAAAAAAAATGAAAATCTTAAAAGAAATCTCTTAAAAAGATGTGCAACAAAATTTCGTGCAAGGGTGTGAGTGTGCAAGTAGATATAAGTGAGAAGAAATCAGGGTAGGACATAAGGAAAGGAAGGTTGACAAGTTTGACGGGCACGAAGTCCATCAATGCCCTGGTCTGTACATTCCAACAGTAAAACATAAAAGCAAAGTGCAGAGGGTGGAGGAATGGCCGAGACAAAAGGTCACATGAAGTGAGCTCCTTGTGTCCTCACAGAGTGGCATCACAGTTTACTCAACAGCTTCCCTAGAGCCAGCAAAGCTAATTTCATATTTTGGTAGAAACAACAGAAGCGCAGCCACACCCACAGAAGCACAGCCACACCCACTTAGGTGTGGAGCTTTCTAGTCACTGAGGTGAGACTATTTTGGAGTATTTTGAAATGGAGGATTTCCTTTTTCAAGAAATCAAAAATAATTTTAAGATGTATTTTTATGAGGGGGGCCTTCTATGTCTGTGTGTGTCACATGAGTGCGGGTACCTGTGGAGTCCATAGAAAACCCTTGAAACTGGAGTTGCAAGAGATTGCCAGCTGCCTGAAGTGGGTGCTGGGAACTGAACTCCTCCAGAAGAGCAGTAAGTGTTCTTAGCTATTGAGCTGTCTCTCCAGCCATGGACATTTAAAAAAAGAAAAGTAAATAAAATTAGTTTTCAACCAAGATTGAATTAGAACCTGTGGAAACTCAACTCAATATAGGGCACGAAGGCAAAATAATTAAGAGAAATCAGATGTCTGTCAAAACAAACGCTTGAAGTACCGTGAGCAAAGTGGCAGCTGACAAGTAGCCTCTATTTCAGGAGCACAGAAAGGTACAGGGAAGACGATGCTGCCCAAGAGCTGCATCTGCCTCCCAAGTCACTATCTCCATGACCAAAGCAGGGACCAGATGTCACCAGCACTCTTCTCGTTCCTGTGGATTACGGGTCTGTTACAGATGACAGGAGTCGCTCTATTTTAAGCAGAGCTCTTCAGCACAGGAAATGAGGTGCTTAAAAGGAGCTGGGGCTGGGCTGCCAGAAGAGCAAGGAGGAGCCAGCTGAGGAAGCTCAGAGTGCACCTCAGCTGGGCTGATGGGAATCAGGACTCCTACCCCACAACCTCTCAGAAGGAACTCGGGAGGTTAGGCAACGCTGCTGCCAATTCTGTCATCTTCAGAGCTATACATTACACTCACACTAGCCACCAACATAGCAAGAGCAACAGGTAAAAGGTGCCACTTGGCCTCCCCCATCCACTCCCTGACCCCACAAAACCGGTGGTAGAAATGTTGCTATAAAAATCCCCAGGGCACCCCCAACAACTCAAGGCCTTGTCAGTTGATGCGGCAAGACACAGAAAGCATCACTCAATAAATTTCACTTCAGTGCCAGTGACTGACTGATCAAAGAAAACTTAGATAGCTGCATGGCTATCCCAGAACCAACAATTTTTAGTGGCCATTATCTGGAGTCATGGCAGTAGATGGACTATAGACAGAACAGTAAACCTTTTTAATCCACTATCCTGTGTCTTTACACAAAAATCATTTGAAATGTTTAATGATGGCTGCCTTCGTCCATTTCTGTTCCTAACAACACAGCGTTACTGATTGGGTATACTACAGAGAAAGGATTATTTTGGCTCACCGCTCTGGTCCAAGGTCAAGGGGCCACATCTGGTGGTGCTTTTCTTGTTGGCAGAGTCTTGAGGGGGCATGGAAGGAGTACACGTGTGACCTAGGCTCACTAATGTTTTCATAAGACTCTCTTTGGAAGCAACCTATTGACCTATGAATCCATTAATCAGCTAAGAGCAGAGCTCTTGTCATTCCTCCGAGGTTCCTTCTGATCCTCTCTCTTTCTTTCTCATAACGGGGATTAAGTTTTAACATGAGTTTTGGAGTGGACGTAGTCAAATCATACTGCCAGTAATACATTCCACTTAAAAGAAAGTTGTGGGCCAGCCAAAAATGTGGAAGTGGAGAACATAGAGCAGTAACTGACAGAGTGCACTTCAGGGCGTGATGCAAAAGGACCTTGAGCCCAGATCCCCTGACCATGTGACTAGCCTTTTATATAGTTCCATACCATGATCGAAGCACTAAAAACTACATTCAAAGGCAATAGTGTCAGGTGCAATGTGAGAACATTTGAGGTAGCGGGATAATGGTGGAGCACACCAGTCCCAGTGCTCAGGAGACAGAGGCAGGCAGATCTCTGTGAGTTCCAGGCCAGCTTGGTCTACAGATCAAGCTCCAGGGCAGTCAGGACTAGGCAGAGAAAACATCTGTGGGAAAAGAACAACAACAAAACCAAAACATGAGGTCATACATTGTTTTTCTCCTTGCACTGCCTCTGCTATCCCCTAGATGTTGCTTGTCGAGACTGTGTGAGAAAAAAACTCAGACTTCATGGTGTTTGACACGGAATCTTTTGAGAGCCCCCTTTGTTTCTGATGATCTAAAGAAAGGTAGAGGCAAAAAAAAATCTGGTCTAAAGAAAGATGTCATTGAGTGTGGATGGAGCATGGAGGAGTTTGATTCACCTGGGCAGAGCAACCTTGGGGTGGGCTGACCCTCCAGAATGCAGAGAAACAAATACAATTTCTTCTTTAAAATTTATTTATTTTGGGCCGGAGAGATGGCTCAGTGGCTAAGAGCACTGACTGCTCTTCCAGAGGTCCTGAGTTCAATTCCCGGCAACCACATGGTGGCTCACAATCATCTATGATGAGGTCTGATGCCCTCTTCTGGTGTGTCTGAAGACAGCTACAGTGTACTTATATATAATAAATAAATAAATCTTTAAAAAATTTATTTATTTTTGTTTTCTGTATATTGGTATTTTGTTAGGATGTCAGATTCCTTGGAACAGGAACTACAGACAGTTGTGAGCTGACTTGTAGGTGCTGGGAATTGAACCCAGGTCCTCTGGAAGAGTAACCAGTGTTCCTAAATGCTTCATCTGCAAATACAGTTTCTTATAGCCGAGAAAGCAAATACAATTTCTTGCATAATGTAGTTTATGAGCTTTGTGGTAATCACAGACTTTGGGCTTAATGTCCACATTTATTGTTTATATTTTAATATTGTAAAGATGCCTCAGTGAATGTTTGAAAAGGAGCTGTAATGTATTATATTCTAAAATGCTGTATCAAGTGTTTGAATTTAAATAAGATTTCTGTTTCCATGGCTTGTTTCTCAGCAACGTTTCTTGTTTATGGAGCTCCTGTTTTCACCAGAAATACACATTCTCCAACCTTTTCATTCTTCTCTGTGGAGGAGGCTCATGATAAACATTTCTCTAAGCTCTCAGGTCAGCCAGACTCCCAGACTTTCCCAGGAAATTCAGTGATCTACAATCTCACTGAGATAGCCAAGGTCAAATCAAGGGTTTAGGCTTTGTCTTGTGAGGGTTTCCATTGCTGTGAAGAGGAAACCATGACCAAGGCAACCCTTACAAAACACAACATTTCATTGGAGCTGGCTTACAAGTTCAGAGGTTCAGTCCATTATCATCAAGGTGGGAGCACGGCAGCATCTAGGCAGGCATGATACAGGAGGAGTTGAGAGTTCTACATCTTGTTGCAAAGGGAACCAAGAAAAGTCTGCCTGCCAAGCATCTAGGAGGAGGGTCTCAAAGCCCACCGCCACAGTGACACACCTCCTCCAACAAGGCCACACCATATATATATATATATATATATATATATATATATATACATATATACATATATACATATATATATACATATATATACATATATATATACATATATATACATATATATATGATTTATTATGTATGAGTACACTGTAGCTATCTTCAGACACACCAGAAGAGGGCATTAGATCTCATTACAGATAGTCGTGAGCCACCATGTGGTTGCTGGGATTTGAACTCAGGACCTCTGGAAAAGCAGCCAGTGATCTTAACCACTGAGCCATCTCTCCAGCCCCAACACATGCTTCTTAAATGATATGTATACACACACACATACACACACACGTGAATATATGTACATGTATATATACACATGTGTATGTATATATGTTTATGCACATATGCATATATACACATATGTATATGTGTGCACATGTGTATATGTATATACATATATATATTTACACACAAACATACTTCTGGCATTTGTAATATACAAAATTTTTGTAGATAGATAGATGATAGATAGGTATAGAGAGGGAAGGAGATTAATACAATGTGCATGATTGCAATTTGTACAACCATATGAAGAAGCAAATAACCTGTTATTATCTCTGCCTTACTGTAGCTCAAGAGGTTATAGCTTCATTAAGATAAACTAGTGAACCAGATTTGGGTCCTACATGACTGAATCCTATGCTCTTTTTCTTATGCCACACACATTCATTAAATATAGCCAAAGGGCTTGAAAGTTCTCAGAGAAAAGTAGAGAGCTAAAGAAAAGATGGCTATGTCCTCCTCATCTGATTATAGCACTTATTTATCTTGGCTTCATGGCCAAGCCTGCCATGTGCTTGCTCTCTGCTCAGGGACTGGGCAAGTTGTGTAACTTCTTGCTTGAGTCCTAGGCCAACATCCCTCCACTAAGAATTTGGCTCTACTTTTAAATCCTTTAATCTTAAAGCCAAACAAGTCCTGAATCTTGGGGGCTTTTTTCTTGTTAAATGCTTTCAAATGTTAATTGTAATTCATTTAGAAAGAAACAATTTTAGAAGGACTAGACGGTTAAAAGAACCTATTCTCCCTTCACCCAAACTCTCCCTACCACTATGTTCCATGTAACATTCCTTCCATTGTGAACATGTTAAAAATGTGAAAGCAAATTGCATAGTCTCTTTCACAATTCTCTCTCCTCAACATGGACCTATTTTCACATCATTTTTCTTCTTCAAGAACATTTTAGGTCCTCATTATGTTGCATATTTTTAATGCCAGCAACTGGAGTCAGAGGCAAGTAGATCTCTGTGAGCCAGCCTGTCTACATAGCAACTTCCAGAGCTCCATAGTAAGACTGTCTCAATAGATAGATAGATATATATATATATAGATAGATAGATAGATAGATAGATAGATAGATAGATAGATAGATAGATGGATCCAGATTGGACTTTTAAATCAGTTCTGTTCTTTCCCACTGTAGATATGCTAGCCTATCTCAAATCCTGTCTTTTGCAGAAAAATTAACCCTAGTTCCACATGTGAACACTAAAAGATGAATCATAGCCATCATATCACATTTCTTCTCTCAAATAAACAACAGCTAACTGGGTGAAACCAATCGGTCTTTTGGCACACAAGCCATTTGTTTAAACAGATCAGTAATCAAAGCCAAGAGAACCAGTATAGTAGAATAGGGAGGAGGCATTTCAAATACACTTGCAACCAAAAGAACCTAGACTGAAGCTCACACTGTGTTGAGGTCTGAGTCTGAGTCTTCTTGCACATTTGTGTTTTCATGAGAAGACTTCTGTGGCTTGGGGTTGACAGCTGAACTCTCCATGTCCTAAGACTCTTACGCATATTGTCTAATAATGTCTAATATTGTCTATATTCACTGAACCCTTTATTCTCCAACCAACCACCACTAAATGGTGATTTTTCTAATTTGCTTTTCCAAATGTTATTTTTTGTCTAAGATGACATCTCCACGATCTCAGAGTGATTTTTTAACCTTTTCTATGGGATTGGCCTATTGGAAGTTCTTCTCCTGGGAAATGCCTGTTTGAATCATTGGCCCAGGCCTTTCTGTTGGAGTCAGCAAAGTTTTCTCATTGATTTAAAATGACTCCTTGACCCCTCCGACTTGCTGACTTTTACACCTCACTCTGCCTTTTACCTGGGCTCTGCCTGATGTTTGGCTGTGGATTTCTGCATCTGCCTCCATCCGCTGGTGAATAAAGCCTCGCAGGAGACAGTGATGCTAGATTCCTGTCTGTAAGCACAGCAGAGTATCACTAATAGTGTCAGGGGTTGGCTATATCACATGGGTTGGATCTTAAGTTGGTCAAGTCATTGAGTGCCTAGACAACACAAGAAGACCCATAGAGTCAACTAACCTGGAACCATGGGGCTTACAGAAGCCCAGAGAACATACAAGAGCTGGACTAGACCCCCTACACATTTGTAGTAAACCTGCAGCTTGGTCTTCGTGTGGGTTTCAAACAAGTGGAATGGGGGCTATCTTGGTCTCTGTTCCCTGAGAGTAGATCCCCTTTCCCCAACCTGGACTGCCTGTTTGGGTCTCTGTGGGAGAGGGTGTGTCTAGTCCTGCTGGACTAGATGCCCCGGGGTAGAGTGGTTCCCAAGGAGGGCTCCCTTCTGAGGAAAAGGAAAGGGGCAATGAGGGGAAGGATTTGTAAGAGTGGTACTGAGGAGAGAGGAGGGAGGGGGCTATGATCGGGATGTAAAGTGAATTTAAAAGAAAGAAATAGAAAAAGAAAGGAATAAATAAACAAATAAATACAATGTCTTCTTATGTATTGCAAATCTTGACCTGAGCCTTTTTTCTGTGAGCTAGTGAGAGGCAGAAGTAAGAAGAGGAAAAGATATGCCAAGATTTTCTGGAAAGGTCTAAGGCCAAGAGTTTCAGCAAAAGGCTATATGTAAAGTGGACTGGGTTAGGAGTTCCTCAGGAGCTCTGCTGCAGGGCTCCAACCCCTTCTACTCACTGCTGCTGTCTCAGTTATTAGCATTCAATAGTTAATTAGCATTCAAGGACCAAGAGAGAGAAAAGTGAGTGTGGGAGGAGAAAGGGCGAGTATCCAGGAAAGGAACCCAGCCGGGCCTTAGGAGCTCCTAACCCAGTAGCTCTACCTCCTAACTCTTGACCCCTCTCCCCAGAGCAGTGTCCTCACTGGGGGTGTAACTAGTCTGAGCATCCGTTCTTAGAAAATTTCAAAGATCCATAAACACATATAGTTTTAAATAAATTAAAGTCCGTATCTCACAGGACATGTTCTATCTAAGAAACCCCATCCCAGCATCCTTTGCCAACAGCATTCTTCCAGCATCTTGTGATGGTGACCTGTACTGGTGGGCAAAGTACCCTGAGATGCAAAAAAGAGTAAGGCTAATCTGAAACAATATCAACTTAAAGGTTGGCAAGGATATTAGCAAAATGAATGACCTTAATGTCTGGGTACCACATTCCTGTGCAAGTCAAGTGGTTGCTAAGTCTTTGCCTTCAATAAAAATTGAAATAGGATTCAGTTCAGTTGGCAGTTGATAGATTGTTCCCAAATGTTACTTTCTCATGCGTGTAACTCTATGAGAGCCAAGTGACATGACAGGAACTGCCTTCAGTCCTATTGCCATGGGCAAGATTTCTATTTGCATTGAGTACATTTTTTAATTTTTAAATTATTTATTCCTAATACACGTATCAATGTTATAATATTCCCACACGGCTTCGATCAGCGGTAGTACATTAGTCAGGATAATGAAACCTGCCTTACTATTGCCAGCACGCGTAGCAGGCATATAGAAACATTTTTGTTCTGTTTTCATTTACTAATAGTAGTAGTAAGTAGTGTGTAGATTTTTTGGAGACTAGATTTCATGCAGCCTGGACTGGACTCCAACCGACTACAGAGCCCAGGATGACCTTGAGTTCTTGCTCTTCACGTCTTCTCATCTCCAAACGGTAAGACCAGAGGTACATACCACCATACTCTGCTAGAAACTGAATATATTGCATGCCACTGACCCACAACGCTGAGAGAACAAGACAAGCCCCTGTCTTCAAACTGCAGTCACCTGGGTTTCCAAAAACGAAGTCCTGTGGGTACAGATCCATCCAGACGAGGGCAATGCTAGAAAGTGAGGCAATACCCTGAAGCATAAGGAATCATCTCAAAAGGACTAAGGTTGGTGTCACCTTAAAGGACTAGAGAAACGACCATGATGCACCTGACCACACCTTGACCAGGGACTCATTAATTATGCATATCCCTTGCCCCCTGTCCCAAGTCTTCCTCTAATGCTCAAATCAGAACACGGACATCAGACTCAGGGTCATCAGAGCCCTTTTCATTATTTCCTTTTCCCAAATTGTTGATGGAGTCTCTGGCCTCCAGCTTTTTCCAGTATTACCTATGTCTTTAGTCTGAGCTTTGGATGGTTCCCTGAACCTAGCTTGCTGGGGATGCTGGGGATGGGGCTTTCAGCCTGAAACTCCACTTACAAACCTCAAAGTTTCACTGCTTGTTCATTGCTCAGCCATTTCATGTTCTGACATAGATGCCAGGATCTCGACTCTTCTCCAAAGGCTCCAGCTAGTCCTGCTTCCATTTTCTTTTCTCTGTTATCTCAAAGTTATTAACATTCAACCACCAAGAGCAAGAAAAGTGGGTGTGGGAGGAGAAAGGAAGAGGGGAGGAAAAAAGAACCAGGAAAGGAACTCAAGCAGCCTTAGTTGTCAGGACAGGAATTAGTTCTTAGTCCCTACTTGAATAAATAAAGCTATTCCTTTTTAAAAAAGTGCTTAACAGTAGACCATCTATCATATTTCTCATAATTTTTTAAAATTACATTGTAGAATTGAAGGAGCAAGTAGGTTTTCAAAAATTCCTGTAATTGAGGAGATGGTCCAGTGGCCTGGAAGTCTTGTTGTTCAGCAAGCACAATGACTTGTCACTCCAGCTCCAGGACTTCTCATGTCCTCTTCTGGCCTCTATGAGCACCTGGACACACACATATACACACAAACAAAAATAATTAAATCTTCAGTTTTCCTTTAGGAGACATCAAACACCACTGTGTTTAGACAAGTGTCCACTCGGTATTACTTCATCATTAGATAATTACATGGTCGGAAAGGGCCGAAGAGATGACTCAGTGGTTAAAAGCATACACTACTCAGAGAAGACCCGAACTCAGTTCCAAGCATCCATGGCAACTACATGGTTTTCCTGCAACTACAGCTCCAGGGGTATCTGCTGCCCCTGGCTTCCTCTGGCACCTGCACTTTGTGCTCATAACCACATATGCACATAATTAAAAATAAAGTAAAACTCTTTCTGGCAAAGCTAATAGACTGGAAAAACAACTCAGCTGGCATCCTGAAGCCGTGGGTTCAGTTCCCTCTGCCAAATAAGCTGGGAGTAGTGGTGGGGTCCTATAATCCCAGCAAAAAAAAAAAAAAGAAAGTCCTTGTGAGTGGAAGCACTCACCTGTGTTATACACTGCCTCTCCACTGTCTTCAAAGCACAGACATCTGGAACATCAGCTTCCTGAAAATCTAGGCAGAGAGAGTCCCGGGTACAGAAATGTTACCCTTCTTGGCAGAGTTCACATATCAAGATAACAACCAGATCTATAGTCTGCCATACCTTCTTAGCTTTGCAGTCAAGGTCAAGCTGCTGTAGAACTTTGGAATTCTGCACTGAAGTCAGTGAATTCTTGCAGCCTTTGCCATCAGCTGGTCAGAGTGAACCACCCTCCCTGTTAAATAAACAGCCTATCTCTTTCCAGAAAAGTCTGTCATTTTGACAGCTGCAGATGGCAGTTTGAGACAGGGGTCTACCTCCCCTCCCTAAAAAGGCCCATTGACCTTTATTGCAAGTGAAATAGCTCATGGGGACAGTAAATGGCTAACCTTACTGTACTATAAAACAGGGCTCCCCGTAGCCTCTCTCTGCTCAGCTCCACTGAGAGTCCTGTTAATAGCACTCCTCATAAAAGCCCTGTGCCACTGCCCAGGTGCAAACCTTTACAGAAATACAACTGAAGCTTCCAAAATTGCTTGAAGTGAAAAAATGTCAAAGGGTATTGATAACTATTTAGCAGGTGTTTCTTGGCCAGAGTTTGGATTGCCAGTTTTGAATTTTTTTTAACTTTGATCTAAAGGAAGTGGCAACTGATAAAAGTCTACAAACAGGAGAAGGAGCTTAGATTAACATTGCATTGATAGCTCCATCAGACCTGGTTATCCAAAATAAGTCAAACTCAGAACCAAATAAATCAAAAGCCCATGACAAAAAAGAAACAACAGGTGGTTTTCCAAAATCCTTTTTTTTAGTTAAAAAAAAGTGTAAAGTGCATTAAGACCAGGCAACTATGATATCCTTTAGGATAATATTAAGTATAAACATAAAAAATTATGCCTTTAATCCCAGCACTCAGGAGGCAGAGATAAGCAGATATCTGTGAGTTCAAGGTCAGTGTGGGCTACATAGTGAATTCCAGAACATTCAGAGCTACATTGTGAGATCTTGTCTTGAAAAAATGAATAACTAAATTATATATAAAATATGTTACAAATGTATTTTACCACAAGATCTAAAAGTTATACATCCAGCATCCATCAAAAGATTTGTAAGCACATGACTCACATTGATGTTTGCTTTATTTGTATTGTACTTTATATATATATATATATATCATATATATGATATATATCTACTATACTATGATTGTGCTGGTTAATTTTCTCATGACTGTAACAAAATACTTAACAGAAGCAACTCTAGAAGGATTTATGTGGCTCACAGTCGGATGGAGTACATCTCACTGTGGTGGGGAAGGCATGGTGACTTCATGATAATGAGAATATATGTGTAATGGCTTCCCCATGTCTCTTCAGATCAGGAATTAGAGAGAAAGAGGACTCTCATGCCAGAACTGAGACTGGGATAGATGCCTCCCTAAAATGCCTTCCTAAAATACCCTATGTATTCAAGTTAGGCAATATACCTAAAAGTTCTACAACCTCCCAAAACTTCACTACCAGCTAGGGCCTAAGCATTCAAACACATGAGCCTGTGGGAGACAGTTAACATCAAATTATAATACCCCACTCCTGGTCTTCATAGGCTTATGGCCATCTCATAATTTAAAGTACATGTAGTTCAACTTGAAAAGTCCCAGTAGCCTCTCACAATTACAATAGCATTCAACTCAAAGCAACCTCTTAACTGTGAGCTTCTATAAAATAAAATAAAATAAAATAAAATAAAATAAAATAAAATAAAATAAGCAAAAAAGAAAGGAGTCACACACTACCAAAATGCAATGGCACAGAGTTAAACAGTTCCATTCCAAAGAAGATTAATAGAGCATAGCAAGGAAAAGTTGACCAACCAAGACCACAGTTCTGGAGGTCAAACCCCAAACCCTACAGTCCCATGTCCAGTATTCACGGCACATAATGTCACCATCTGGACTCCAAACAGCTTGGATAGTCCAGTACCCATAGCTCTGCTATCTTCAGCAAAGTGACTCTTTGGGGCTGGCTCCAATGGGTGCCAGTCAGATGCTTTCCAGGGAAGGTACCCAACATTTCTAGCTCCCAACAGTGATACACATCCAGTCAGTAAGCATATTAGAATACTAAAAATGTTAAGCCAACCTATTTCTACTAAGTAAGTTGTAGTTTATGTTGTTACCTCTTTAACAGGAAAACTTTAATCTGTTTTCTCATTTGTCTAAGGCCACATTGGGTTTTATTTCTCCCTTTCTTCTAATGACTATGAGTGGTGTTATTAGCAGAAGGCCACCCCTAATAATGTCACAGTCAATCTCCTGTGTTGGTTTCTTTGCTTGTAACTGACAGAAGCAATGTTAATCCCACCAGGTGAGAATAGGAACACTGCCAGAATTTTTGAGCCAAATCTGAAGCAAGAGTTTATTAAATACTGGTCAGGATGTAGACACTGGCAGGGCCACACCTAGGACTCCCAGACAATGGCCACAAGTCGGATTCATTCATCTGATGCTAATAAAGGAAAAACCTACAAGGTAATGAGCTTCCTACTTTCGTCCAATCAGGGGTAAGCATACAGCTTAACATAATTCTTGCCTACCTACCTTCCACTTACATGGGATCACTTTCTGTGCAGTTGGGGCAGCCAACCTTGCTAACAGAAGTGAAAACCTGTGGCTTGTTATTGTACATGAAGAAGTCCCCAGCATTCCAGGCAGTTATCTGTCCTTGGGCAAGTAGGGTTTACAGGTTTATCTGTCCTTAGGCAAGTAGGGATTATAGTTTAGAAGCATTGTTGTTTTATAGATCTTTTAAGCACAGTAATTAAAACTTAAAACATAACTTTAGCCATCCTAGCAACTTAAAAGGTAAAATATTTTCATTGGTTCATGGTTCAGGGAAGGAGGGTTCATCATAGCAAGAAAAGCACTCCAGAAGTGGGTCTATGGTATCAGCTCCTTGTCACATGACACTTAACAGAGACAGTGTGTCAAGAACCATTGGCACAAACAAGATTCTTTGCCACAGAAAATAACTTTAGAGCAAATCAGTTTGGAGCAACTTGGAGTTTATTCAGAAGTAATTTTAATATAAATTTAAGTGCTAAGTCAATAGGCATTTAGGAAAATGGGAGCACACACCGAACCATGGGTGTGGATTTCAAGTGAGTCACATTTAACACTCACTGGTTGGTTGGTTTCTGAAGTTACATCTCAAAGGGTTGCTAAGAAAATGAGATGAGATTATAGGGTAGTTCCTTGTGTACTGGGAATGCAAGTGAGCAGTGAAGCTCTAGTTCCCAAGGGTTGTACCTGAGCTGATATGCTTTCATTGTAAACAAAGTTTATGGTCTTGTTTATGAAATTCCCAAAGGGCGCAGGCTTAGATTTGAGAAAGGAGTAAGGTCATATTTCCAATGTCATGTGTTCTCAGGTCTTAAACATAGTTCATTGATATTTTAATAGCTTTATTTGAAAATATTTCTATGTAAAAGAGCATATTATCCCTGTGTGGGCAACTTCTGAAGTAGATGTTAATTTGCCTCAAATACTTTTCTTCTTTTACTTAAAATATAATTACATTATTTTCTGTCTTCCTGACCTCCCTCTTTTAAGTCTATGACCTATTTTTCTTTGTTACACACACCTGTAGTATGTGTATGTATGCATATATAATTATATAAACACAAAAATATTTGCTGAGTTCATTTATTTGTATATATATGGTTTCAGGGTGACCAGTTGATATTGGAAAGCCAATAAGGAGGCTCATTCTTTCGGAAGACTACTCAGCACTTCCTTGGTTGCCTGTAGTTACCTGACCAGGGTAAAGCCCTGAGGGACTTCTCCCTGCCACTTTAGCATATCTGTTGCTGCTGTCTTTCTTCCAGTCTCCTTAGGCTTGGTTTGAATTATTGGCTTTCACTTCCAGAGAGACTTCAACTAGACTCCAGAGTAAGAGATTCCTTTCCCTTCCAACTCAACCTTAATTTTCTCTGTCTCCCCATCCTGCCCTAATATAGATCTGGAAGTAATATGGGACCAAAAGAGTCAGGCTATAACCCTAAAGGCCCGAGGATTCATGTCCACCAGCTAGGACCCAGTACCTAAAGTTTCCACCAATACCCCCAAATAATTCCACCAGCTAGGGACCAAGTGTTCAAATCCTGGAGCTTGTAGAGGACCTTTCACATCTCAACCATAACAGGCACCATCAAGAGACACTCTTGTTACTCTGTAACTTAGCCCTAGCATGGCACATTCTGTGCAGCCACAAGGCTACAAGCTAAAATCAGTAAAAAGGGTTCGTTTGGTTTGGTTCTTTTATTTGGTTGGTTGGTTTTTGGGTTGTTGTTGTTGGTGGTGGTGGTGGTGGTGGTGGTGGTGGTGGTGGTAGGGTGGGGGGGTGGGGGTGGTGGTGGTGGTGGTGGTGGTGGTAGGGTGGGGGGGTGGGGGGGTGGTGGTGGTTGGTTGGTTTTTTTCTTTTGGGGGTGGGGAGGCAGAGGATGTTTCTAAAACAGGATGTTTCTAATCTCTTTATAGCTCTACCTATTCTGGAACTCTCTGTGTAGTGCAGGCTGGTCTCAGAGTCAGAGTTCTGCCTGCCACTGCCTCCCGAGTGCTAGGATTAAAGGCACGAGCCACCACCACTGCCAGGCTTTGTAATCTTTTAATAAAAATTATCTTTAAAATTTCATTTTAACCAAATGAAATTTTACCTTTAATCCCAGTACTAGGGAGGCAGAGGCAAGCAGATCTCTGTGAACTTAAGGCCAGCCTGGTTTACATAACAAATTACACGCTATATAGAGAGTCCTAGTCTCAAATACAAACAAAAAAAACAAAAATTCATTTTAATTTAAATTTGGAAAAAAGTATCACTTCCGCAGCAATAATTGCTGACAGGCTGCCGTGCCAAGGTGCAGGGGTGTGTGTGTGTGTGTGTGTGTGTGTGTGTGTGTGTGTGTGTGTGTGAATAAATGTTTTGCCTGCATGTATGCACATGTACCACATGTGTGCCTAGTGTGCACATGTACCATATGTGTGCCTAGTGTTCTTGGAGATTGGAAGAAGGTGTTGGATTTCCTGTGACTGGAGTTCTGATGGTAATGAGCCACAGGTGGGTGCTGGGGAAGAATCCTGGGTCCCTTACAAGAACAATAAGTGGTCTTAACCACTAGTCATCTCTCTAGAGCCATGTCAGCTTTTTCCATAGATACTAAGAAGTTGAACTTGGGGAGTTATGCTTCCCTGGTAAGCACTTTCCCAACTGCAGTATCTCCTCAGCCATCAGAGTTGTTCTTCTCCTATCCTGTGTTTTCTTGAGATGACCTCACTATACAGCAGAGGTTGGTCTCAAGTTCACTCAGTCTTCCTGTCCCAGCCTTTAGCATGCTAGGATTATGATCACCATGCCTAGCATACTTGCAACTTTTAACCATTGTATAAAGGCAGAGTCCTTCCTGAATTGTCCATCTGTCAATCTCCAGTGCCTATGATGATGCTCAATACAGAATGAGCATACCTACGATGGCTAGATTTATGTCAACTTGACACAAACTATACTCATCTAAGAGGAGGAAACCTCCATTGAGGGAAATGCCTCCATAATATCAGGCTGTAGGCAAGTCAATAAGCCATTTTCTAAATTAGTGATCAATGTGGAAGGACCCAGGCCTTTGTGGATGGTGCTACCCCTAGGCTGGTGGTCCTGGGTTCTTTAAGAAAGCAGGCTGAGCAAGCTATGGAGAGCAAGCCAGTAAGCAGCACTCTCCCATGGCCTCTGCATTATCTCCTGCCTCCAGGTTCCTGCCCTGTGTTAGTTTCTGTCCTGACTTCCTTCTGTGATGGACCATGGTGTAGAAGTGTCCTTTCCCCTCTCAATGTACTTTTGGTCATGGTGGTTTGTAGCAGCAACAGAAATCCAAACCAAGACAATACCTCAATTCAAATATCAGTTTCTGAAACTTCCCGTCTCTGTTTTATGGCCTAGGGAGTGGTATGATAGCCATTCCATCTCAGAGGCTTGTCCCTAGGGTTGAGTTGTCCCTAGGAAGGTTCTGGAGTAATGTGTGGCACATAAGGAACAATCATCTAACAAGAACTGTTATTTGCTGGTGTACACGGTGACCTTGGCGTCTGAATCCTTTCTTATTTTCTTCATCATAAACATCGATATAAGGAACACCCTCTCACCATTGATTGCTTCTGATTAGTTGTTCCCTTGAAATCATATTGTTGGATCAAAGAGATAGCAGAACGAAACCTTTAAAGAGTATTCCCTTTGATCTCTGCCCCTTGAAGAAAACTTAATGGTATGGAAAAGAAACCCTACTTGGGCTCAAACAGACAATGAAGTAAAGAAACCCATGTCTATTTGTCAACAACCACAATAATCTGGCAAGCATCCACTTCGTTCACTAAACTCTATGGACACCAAACAGAAACCCCTGTTTCTACTCAGCTGAATTAATTTGACAAGTGTTTTACCCATCATGCTAAGCGTCACTGGAATACAGAGGAAAACACACAAACAGAAACCTGTAAGAAGGTAACAGGAGACTGAATAACCAGGCGCCAAATTACTTTCTTAAAGCAGCCTGGATCTACCAGTGCAGGCAGCACTCAGCTAGCTAAGCAGTGCAGAGTGGGTGCTGGCTAGAGCTACCTGGCAGACTTAAAAGCATTCTCAGAGGAACGCAGCCAGTTGGCTGCAAAAAAGGAAGCATGTTACCACCCAAGTGATGACTAAATTAAACTGCACTTTCTTCTTAGAATCTAGCCTTTTATAATTGCCTTTAATCCACCCCCAAATGAACAGGACAGCTTTGCATTTAAATATCAGCAGCAGGAAATGTTTGCTCTTGCTGAAACACACACCCCCCCAACGCTGCTGGAAGGTGAAGCCTGCTTCAGCTGGAGGCTAAGGCCAAGAGGGGCCACTCCAGAGTAGGGACTGACAGCCCTGGTGGAGGACCTGTGCGAGTTTTCTGTTGGGAGAAGGGGGCGCTGCAAAATTAATAAAAAATAAAAGTGTGTAACATTTTTAGGGTGTGCTATGGTAGTTGTGGGAGTCAATGGGCTCCTGGTGGGATTTCTAGGTTCTTATGTCCCAGAAGAGGAAATTAGACTCAGAGGCATACATAGTCAGTTCCTTACAGGAGAAGAAAAACAGTGGAAATGCTAGAGGTGCACAAGGATCCAAGACTCAGTGCCTCCAGGTCCAGAAGCTTGAAAGGTGTTCTGAATGCCAGGAAAGGGCTTCTGCCCCTTTAAGGGTTATTTTTCCTTCCTCTTGGGTTTCTTTGTTGTTGTTGTTATGTTTTTTGGGGTTTTTTTGTCGTTTTATTTTTGTTTTGGGTTTTTTCATTGTTGTCTTTTTTGTTTTTTGTTTCATTTTGGTTTTGGCATATGTGTTATTTTTTTTACCTGTAGGTCAAGAGCCTGGGGCTTCCAACCTGTCTCTCTACCACTGATGTCTTTCATGCCGCAGATCCTAAAGTGGTTGGACCTCACTCTGCATTCCTTCCCTGCCTCTGGTGCCTTAGAAGTAACAGGTCTTAAACAAGTCTCAGCCTCAGCACTCCCCAGGGCCTTTGCATCCTTGCCAGGGGGAAGGGGGTCTGTCTGATTGCCTGGTTGAGGAGCTAGGGACACTCATTTCCAGAAATCTAGAAGCAGAAACCCATTCCTGGCATTCAGGAAAACTTCCAAGTTGCCAGAAAGTCCCCATGTAAGAAGATCAGCGTTCCCCACCTCATTCCTGGCCTTTAAAATGCCCAGCCAAGCATTACTCTGTGTCTTATCAAGGCTCAATTAACCTGCCTCGGGAACTGACAGGCTTCAGATGCCCCCAGAAACCCCCTCAACACCAAGAGACCAGCTGCTTTATCCAAGCAGCAGAAGAGCAAAATTGCCTTCCTTATATGGTGAAAAGTGCCCTGCCCCTTTAAGGCCAAGACACCGGGCTGCAGACGGTCCCTGGGAAGTTTGCGGGCAGCCCAGTCCTGTGTCTGATCCTTGCCGCTGTGCAGGTGAGTTCCCAAACCTTCCACCCCCATTTGCACCCAACTCTCAGAATTGTTCCCAAGATGGCTTGCAAAGGTTTTTATGGACGGTTAGGAAATTTTAGGGTCAGCAGATAGGATGTTACTTGCAGAAGTTTGAGTTGAAGGAAAAGCAAGGTTACCAGAGACATGTGCAGTAATGCAGCCAGCCAGGATGCGTCTAACTTCACCAGTGAGGAAGCTGTAAGATTCCCTACCGAGGCAGAGGCACTCCAGGACAGGAGAAGTGAGAGCAGATCCTAGGAGTAAGTTTAGACTCTTGAGCTTTAAAAGCTGGTGAACTCAAGTTTAAAAGCAAACGGAAACGGGAGGAAACAATGCCTTCTGCAAGTGCTGGTAGCGTTGTAGAAGCTGGAGTACAGGGCTGACTGCAGAGGGGAAAGTACTGGTGAGTGTTCACAGCACTAGGGCTCCGAGGGCTGCAGCCTTAACCCTTTGTCTGGACAGCTGTAAGGCTTGACTGTCACAGATCCAAGGTGGGACTAGGAGGGGTCCTGTGAGAAGTCCAGCGATATGATGCTATAAGAGACTAATTGGATGAGGAAGAATCCAGCTGTGGGAAAGTGTCGCTGTTAGCTCCCAAATACCACGTGAAAGAAAAGAAAGAAAGCGCCTGGGAATTCTGTCCTTCACCGGCAAAGGCTGGAAGACTTAGTCGTGCTTAAACTGATTGTGCCTCCATCCTTGACTAACTCTGCTTCCAGATGTTTCTTCCCATGATCTGTAGCCTCTTAAGTTACCAATCTGAAATCAGCCAACAGAACTTTTGAAGGTCTAAATACTCGCTAGCACTGTGCATCTAGGAAAGGCTAAGATGCATTCTTTTGGAACTGGGATTTTATTGATTGCCTAAGGAGAAGTGGGTGTGGCGGAGAAAAAAAATACTTGAGGGTCATTTTATCTCCTGTCCCAAGCCTTTTAACCAGGCCCATTCATCAGCTGCAGCCGAAAGAGAAGTCCGCCCAGGAATTTAAAAGAGAGATGGTGTGTTGCACGGTGTGGGGGTCGCCTTTTCTCTTTGCTAAGTCGGGGACCATTCATCTTCCGAGGCCAGCCAGTTTTGGCGCAGTAGCTGGTAGTGGGAAGGTTTAAAATTGGATTAAAATTCCTTACATATTCCATGGCTTGTAAAAAAATACTCATATATCTGGGTAGTCACTGAAGAATTTAACTAATTTATTAACTAATGAGTGTCCTATGCACCTGTTAGTGCTTCCCAAAGACTCCTTGGATAGATTCTGTTTTTCATCAGCAGTGCCTTTTCCTCTCAGTGTTTTCCAGTTCCATTCAAGGGCTTTTCTCTTGCCTGGCTGTTCCTGGGCGGGCAAAGTCTGACTCTGACTTGCTACCCTAAAATCATGAAGGACTCTTCCGAGCTTGACCTACCTACCACAAATGCTGCTGTCCAGGCAAAAAGTTCATAGTCACAACTTAGGCAGAATCTGAGCTTACGGGCCTAGCTCATAAACTAATATAGAAAGCTTGTGTCAAGCTAATATAGAAAGGAGAGACCAACCGGCTGCCTGCAGGCCTGATGATTTATTTGACTTTGATCCCTGGATCCCACAAGGTGGCAGGAGAGAACTGACTCCTAAGGATTGTCCACTCACTTCCAAGGGTACCATGGCATAAGAGCATCTGTGTGCGCGCGCACACACACACACACACACACACACACACACACACACACACGCATATGCATGCACACATGTGTCTATGCGGCTTTCGGTGTGCATGTAGCCAAGAAAATCAAACTCTCATCCCCCAAAAAGCTGGGAAATCGCTACAGGATATACCCTGTGATCTTTGGTAAACAAACTCAGGCCTTTTAAAAGTACAGCTTCTTCAACATGTCACACAATGACTTTCACTCACACACCAGTGGTATGGATTCAGAAGGCCATTTATTAGAAGCATGTGTCAGATTCCTCGCTACTAACACGCAGATTAGAAGGGCCTTTCCAAGGATGTAGGAAGACCAAGTGGAATTCAGCCAGCCTGGTCTACATGTCCCGTCCCTTCACTTATTCTAGGACTGCAGAGAAGTTCCTTAGCTAGTGTGCCCTTGGTGTCCTTGTTTACAGAGTAAATGAGTAACTCATTTTTCTCTCTCGCTGTGACCTGGAGAAATATATCTATCTCCCTTAGAGGAGGAAATGAGGTTGGAAGCAGAAGCCAGCTCTGTAGCATATGTTTAGAACCATAGTGGGTTCATGTTCCTCTTCCCAGACCCTTTAAGGAAGGACATTCACTTCCTCAGGAAACTCATTCCTAGTTATTAACCAGGCTCGTTGTGGGCCTTCCGACAGCAAACTCCCTTCCACTTATTTGGGTTTAGGGACAACGAAGAGGACTTTTTCCTTTGGTATGAAAACATTCTATGTGTTTGAAGAGCAACAGAGAGCCAGCCATCTTAGCACCTCTGTAAGAGGCTCACTCCAGTAAAAAGTGTTTAAGGGGAACATCTTGTTAGTACACGGCAATGCTCGCATGTGCCTCAACACCAACTGCTGCTGCTTTTCTAAGAAATCTCTTAACACAGCCACACGTGTTCTTAAGGACAGAACGCCGCTGTTCGTGTTGTCCGTCTTATTCAGGCTGCTTTGAGAGTGTTTTCCTGTATGTAGCAGGGACGTATAGGACATACTTCTATACGGAAGACAATCGTTTTGCCGTATTTGGAAGGCAAAGAGACATTTCAGCAGCACAAATGATCCAAAAACCTGTCACAGCACACACACGCCAGCTGGGGAAGATGAAGGACCCCAGTCCCACCCTGAAGCTGATCTCCTGGTCTGGATTAACACCTCAGTCCCCTAGATTGAGAGTTTAAATTAGGTGTGAGACTCTAGGCTTCTTCCTTAGTGTCTGAGTCTGTGAGGGAAGGATAGTGGTACCTGACACACAGCTGGAGGGAGTCAGAAACAGAGCCAGTGCAGGTGGCCCTGTCTGCTGCATCCCAGTGTCTAACAGTTCCTAAGAGAGTTGCTAGACCTTGATCACAAAACAGTAGCCCTAGGGACTCAGCTGTGAAATCAAAAGAACCCACATAGAAAGCTGTCAACCTGATGTTGAAGAGCAGAGTCAGGTAGATCTGAGGACCTAGCTGGCTAGCTTCTGACTTAGTGAGAGATCCTGTCATAAGAAAAAAAAAAAAAAAAAAAGCAAGGGTTGGGGATTTGGCTCAGTGGTAGAGCGCTTGCCTAGCAAGCGCAAGGCCCTGGGTTCGATCCCCAGCTCCGAAAAAAAAAAAAAGCAATCAAGGCAGACACTCAGTTTACTCCTTTGACTCCTGCATGGACACGCACCCCCACATTATGCACAAAAATGAAATTTTAAAACAGTGTTAGCCCTGGACCTTGTAGCTCTTCAAACTTTTTGCAAGTATAGATATATTTCCCAGAATACACAAATGTAATTTTAATTTTTTTTAAATTTCATTTCATGTGTATAAATGTTTCGCCTGTATGGGCACTGCATTCATCCCTGGTGCCAGTGGCAATTAAGACAGGGTGTCAGATCTCCAGAGACAGGAGGTACAGATGGTTGTGAGCCACCATGTGGATGCTGGGAATCAAACCTGGGTCTTCTGCAAAAGCAACACTTCTCTGGTGACTGAGACATCTCTCTAGCCCCATAAAGTCATTCTTTAATAAAAAAGTGTAAGTTTGTGCTTACGTAGAACCAAAACGTAGTTGTTGAGATGATGGTAGAGACATAAATGTACCTTTAAAGCTGCTGGGTTTCCCAGGACTTTGCACTGTGTTCTGTAGAGCCTTTAACCTCATGGAAGATACTAGGAGAAGAAAGACTTGGAATGAGGAGCAGGAAGTGGCCCTGCATTAGGCAGGTCTCAGGACCCATCTCCAGCTGTTTGCTTTGACTTCTGCAGATAATTCTATTCATTCGTGAGGCAGCCATGATAGGGAAACTTGGAGAATTGTCTTGAGCGGTGTCTAGCTTCCAGATAAAGCTGTACTTGGAGCACAAGAACAACGGTACCTCTGCCTGTTGCCCAGCTTCCTTGGGGGTACCTATGAGACAAGCACACACTTGTCTGATGCACTCAGGTCTGTGCTTTATGTTTTCAGCAAGCTGATACCTGCCTATGGGAAATTGTTGCTGGAGCAAGGCTTCTGGGTCTTGCCAGAGATGTGTGCTTGGCAACTTGGCAGGACCTCCAGAATTTTTCTCTATTAACTATCACACGAAGGGCAGACCTCCTCCACCTCCTCCTCCTCTTCCTCTTCCTCTTCCTCCCCCTCCTCTTCCTCTTCCTCTTCCTCCCCCTCCTCTTCCTCTTCTTCTTCCTCCTCCTCCTTCCCATTTCATCATACTTGCATCTGACTACCCTGACTTCCTTCTCTCTATTGTAATAATTGCAATAATTCACAAACTAGCTCTCTAGGGATGCATAAAGCATTCGTTAAAATCAGGTCATGGCCCCATCCCTTGCATAACTATATGTAGATTAAAACTGGGGCCAGGATATCTACAATTTTCTGTCATTGCTGATAGTGTAGGAGCCCCACTTTGGAAATAGGCCCTGTAACCCAACACTAAACTTCAGCTCCAGTGCTCCCAGGTTCTACCCCTCTTCTGTTCTGGTGTGTGTGTGTGTGTGTGTGTGTGTGTGTGTGTGTGTGTGTGTGTGTGAAGTACAGACATCTCCCTATTAAAAATAAAGAATAATCTTGGTATTGCACAATGGAACACAAAAGCAAAATGGAAACAGGTCAGCAGGGCAATTCTTGTAAAAAGGGTGTAGCAAAACCCAAACCGGTCTAGAAAAACACCAGGGACAAGATGACTTCCACCTTTTAGCCCTGAATATGGGTCAGGTGACAGCAGCTCCTCCCATTGGTGGAGGCTCAACTTCACAATCTGACTGGATTAGCTAAAGCACACAAAGAAGAAGGGAGAAGTTGAGGGAGTAAGAGTCCCCACTGGGCTGACTGCCTTTTACTCACCAAGATTAATTATTATTGTGTATTAAATTCTCATTATACTGTGTCTTACGTGTACAATATCAAATTCTCCCAATAGCCCGATGTGCTTGGAATCCTAAAGCAAACTGGAAGAGAGTAAACAACCAAATTCTCACTAGCGACAAGAAGGAGATTTGATCCTCAAATGGACATATTCAGAAAGTTCTAGATTGCCTGGCCACACCTTGAGAGTCCAAGAACAGTGCAGCAATGTGCTCTCCCACATTCACAGTCCCCCATTATGTCTGACTTTGTCCATGGACCCCTTTTGTTACATCTCAGACTCAGATAGGAAACAAAACTTTGTTTCATTTCATTTTGATGACTGCTCCATAAAGAACAACAAAAGTTAACTTTCCCTCTCCACCTGAGAAGGGGAAGTCCGTGTGCCTGCGTGCGTGCGTGCGTGCGTGGTGCATGCATGTGTGTGTGTGTGTGAAGGTATAAAAAAATAAAGTAAAAGAAAAATGCAAAAGTTTATTTTAAAAAAAAAAAGAGTAAAGGAAAACGGGATGCAACTGACTGACAAGCAATAGTCACTGATGTAGACATTCTGCCCTAAAGTGGTGAGGAAGGACAAACACATAAATTATAGCCTTGTCTGCAAAGGTCTTTTCTTACGACACAACTGATGGCATTATAGTGAAACATTCCATTATGACCTAATGAGGAGGTAATGATGTACCCAGCTTAGCCCCTCCCTCCATCATTAACAGACAGTGTAGAATATTTTCTTCCCAGTGCTTTATACAAAAATGAACGTGGTAATGCCCTTTTGCTTCATCTTAACATTTATTTGGTTGTTTGGTTAGATTTTTTGAGACTGTCTCCCTCTGTAGCTGTCTTAGAGTTTATAAAAGAAAACATTTCATTGGAGCTGGCTGACAGCTTCAGAAGTTCAGTCCATTATCCTTGTTGTGGGAAACATGGCAGTGTGTAGGCAGACATGGTGGTGGAGTTACAAAGAGTTCTGCCACTTGATTCAAGACAGCAAAGAGGAGACTGGATACTATACTGGGTACTGAGTGGAGTCTGAGCATAAGAGACCTCAAGACCTGCCCCCACAGTGACACACTTCCTCCAACAAGACCACACCCACTCCAACAAGGCCGGACACTCCCAGGAGCCTTTGGGGTCGATTACATTTAAACCACCCTAGAAGCCTAGCATGGCCTGGATCTCTTTATGTAACCCAAAATGGATTTGACCTCGAGGTAATCTTTCCTGCCTTGGACTTCTGAGTGCTGGGATTACAGGTGTGAGCTACTATGTCCAGCTCATCTAAACATTTGCTATGAACAACGAACCAGTATAACTCAATGGTATCAACTAAATCAAAAACACTTATTAAAGCATACCCCGAGTCACTGATGGTACAGCAGAAAGGAAACAGATATAGCAGGATTTACTTTCTAGACAAGAAAAACATAATAAAAAAAAAAAAGAAAGGAGGAAGGAATTGTAATACTTGTTCACAGAGGGGAGGCTGTGTATGTACTCTCCTGCCCTCCTTCCTTCCCTCCCTCTCTCCTCTCTTCTTTCCTCTCTCTTTCCTTTTGAAACAAAGTCTCTACATAGCCCAGGCTGGCCAGCCTTATCGCCAAACTGCAGCATTCAAGAGGCTGAGGCAAGAGGGTTTTGAGTCAGAGGCTAGCCTGGGCTACATTTCTTATTGGCACTTATGGGGCAGAGTTCAGGTGTTGGATCTCAGTGTTGCTCAGAGGCATGCACACAAGCTTACCCTGGTGCAGAAATCCTCTCTACTGGAAAAGCCTCTGGAAGGGCAGCTCAGTTAAGAACTGTGTCTTAGTTCAGTGGGAAGCTACCAGAGTATCGTGAAACTTTAAAACTGAGAGGCAGAATGGGATGGGCAACTGTAGGAGGCAGACCAGGAGTGCAGCAATGACTGAACTATAAAAAAAGAAAATAAATATCCTTAAAAATATTTTTTCAGATAAAAAATCAGTTTAGACACAGTAACCTACACCTTTAATCCCAGTGCTCAGGAAGGAGGATAGCCTCGTCTACATAGTAGGATTCAGGACAGTCAGAAATGCACAGTAAAACCATGTCTCAAAAAAAAAAATCACTTTGGAAGCTTTTAGCTATATTCAGTATTTATCCAGTATTCAGGAGGCTGAGGCAGGAGGCTTGCTGCCTGCCAGTTCTTAGTCAGGTTGGGACTACATACTCCAAATTGAGTTCTAGGAGAGATAAGACCACAGACATTCAGCCCTGAGTGAAATGAATGAATGCTAGTGAAGAGGGGAGAGAACAGAAGAACACAGAAATCAAAGAACATGATTCACCAGGAAGTCATCCCAGCATCCACAACAGAGATGACGGTGGCCTGCACGAGACACATAGTAGGAAGGTTTCCAGAGGCTCTTGTCTCCAAAAGGAAGGCTACTGTCAGGCTCAGTGTCACAGGCCTGCAATGCTAGCACTTGAAAAGGAGAGGCAGGTGGATCACTGTGAATGAGTTCCAGGCCTGCCAGGACTACACAGAAAGACCCTTTCTTAAACACATAAACACACACACACACACACACACACACACACACACACACACACACACACACACCTGCACAACTAGGTAAATGTAAGCTGTTTCTCATGACACCCTGAAATTAACTCCTTTTGTTTTTTTTTTCCATTTTAACATCAGTTGGTTTCCTATTCACATTAAGGAGTGGTTGTAGCACCAAATTCTAGAGCTTAATCTTGCCAGCCAGACCCCTTTGCACTTTCACCCTGCCATCCACCTGCATTTCAAGACGTTCCTTCCTCAGAGAGAGAACTGACTGGCTTCTAGCTTGCTGAGAAAGGTGAAATCACGAGTGCTCCCTGAACAACAATATGTAATTTCCCTCCACGAAGGGTCAACAAGAGTGATCCTGCTTGTATCATTTTATAAAAACCTGTGTCTAATCACATGAATAACAGGTACCAGGTCTACATTTATTCTGCCGAAAAGGTAACATCAAAATATCTTGAAGAGATTGCAGCCATGTTAGTGCTAATTTTACTACGGTATTAAAAACATGCAAATAGCTTCCAGGTGCATACATTCCATCTCCCCAACCCAGGCAATTTAGCTTCCGGGACTTTAGAGGATGCCTAACTGCCTCTTCTTATAGCTGCATCTTCTGCATCCCTAAGCAAGTGGTCCCCAGACTTCTTAGACTATCCCTATATGCAGAGACCAACGAAGCAATGGGAAGCTGTTGATTCACAGGACCTATTTCTCTTCCTTGGGAGAGGCATCCTATCCACTGGCTGAGCCAGAGGGAGGGAA
This sequence comes from Rattus norvegicus, assembly GCF_021556685.1. NCBI lineage: Eukaryota > Metazoa > Chordata > Mammalia > Rodentia > Muridae > Rattus > Rattus norvegicus. The sequence continues at coordinate 154,485,501 of NC_141535.1, forward strand.
AAAGTAGGTGTCTTGTCTGTCTGTCTGTCTGTCTGTTGGTCGGTGAGTGCTTCCACTGGGTGCCAGGTGCCTCTGCAGTCAAATCTGGGTCCTCCCGGTGTACTCTCAGAGTTGAGCATGGTGACTGGTCATGATAGGAAGTAACCTGCCTTCCCTCTAAGTGGATGGAGTCCAGTGCTCACCAATTCATATCCTGCCTTCTACTTTCTAAATGAAACTGAGAAGAAACAGAAAGATTAGGCCACTTCTCACCCCTAGGCAAATTATCTTCTTTAAAATTATCATGAAAAGTGCATCAGCCCAGTAACTAAGGAGGAGTGTGGCTCAGTGGTAGACTCACGTGCGTAGTTTGCACAAGGCCTCAGATTCAATCCCTGACACCCTTACTTTTCAAGGTACAGAAGTATTGCAGCAATCTACCTCTTGCCTGGGCGTCCTTCCCAGCACTCAGGAGGCAGAGTCAAGCAGCCAGCCTAGTCCACATAAAGAGTTCGGGGACTGCCAGGGCTATATAGAGAGCTCTGTCTCAAACACAAAACAAAACAACAAAGAACCAAGAAATAAACAACACATAAAAAGCACCCAGGCTCTGATATAGGAGTAAAAACCCAGAGAAAAGGCTGAGATTCGCCTCAGTTGGTAGAGTACTCACTTAGAAAGCACAAAGACTTGGTTTCCGACCGCAGCACCTCATGACTGAGAATGCTATTGTACCAATGTAATCCTAGCACTTGGGACATAGAGGCAAAGGGTTATCTGACTATATAGTGAGATCAAGACTAGCCTGGCTTTGTGAAAGCCTAACTCTAAACAATGCAGAGTTCTGTCACCTCTGAGTCTTGGGCATGGCCTTACAAGAGGTAATACACCCATTGTCCAGCCAGGAACAAAGCAGGGAGGGGTACCAGGTTTAAGTTTCATAGAAAGCAAACTCTTCATGTCCAAAACAATCTTGTTTTACCTAGTGGCTAATCACAACAAAATTCCGATAAGGTCATCTTGGTTGTCAGAAACTAGATGCTAACAGAGGACTCTTTCAGACTGTGAGATGCCCCTAAGCTGATGTGTACACCCTCTCAGGTTCCTCAGGGCTTCTTGCAAGCCAAGCCAAGCCAAGCCAAACCAAACCAAACCAAACCAGCTACACCTCCCCTGCCCCTCCCAGCATGACCAGGCTGCTTCTTTCTTTGAACCCCTTTCTCTCTATCTGTCCTTTAGTCTCTGGAAAGGAGCTACTCGATAGACTATTGTTTGAGCCTCCAGCATTTAGCTGCAAACCAATGCTTATAAATGCTCAGTAAAGGTTTGCTGTTGAATGAAGGGAAAGGCAAGGTGTGAAACTAGAGAATATGGCCAACCAATTTAAAGATCCAAGACCACTTTTACTTAAAATCACATATTTTCCCCATACGATCTGAATTTCTTAGAGTGAGAGAGCAAGCAAGAGAGAAGGGGGTTTTTGATGTTATAACAATAATTTTTCAGATGCTAGTTACTTGGTGGATGATACTGTGTCTCCACCAAGATGCATGTTTCACATGGATGTTAGACATTTTAGCCTCACGTAGCCCTTACAGAACATTTTATATTTATAAAAAACTATTAAGTTCCAGGATAGCCAGGGCTACACAAAGACAACCTGTCCAGTGAAAAAAATCCAGATTCCTTACTTAATTGTATGTCTCCTTGAGATCTTACTAGTCAAAAAAAAAAGCCCCCAAAAAACAGAACTCCAAATTAGAGAATTTTAAATGCCCTGCCTTCTCTGCATAAGTTCAGGGCCTTTCATTCATTGAAATACAGAAGTACCAATCCTCACCATTAAAATTACTAAAGAACATAATTCAAACTCTTGGCCTGTCCAAGTTACCAAAAATGGTAAAGTATTGCTGGTGTGGGATCCAGGAGCAAGGAGGCAAAGCCAATTCTGGCTTGGTTCTGGGAGCTTAGACTTAAGTCTGAAATAGCTGTGGCAGAACTCTATGTCCTAGATTAGGGACGCCTGTCCACAAGGCCTCTGAGCTCATCATCAGGAAGGGGTCAAATGCAGCCCTCTGTGCTGCCCCCTTTCACAGAAAGGCCCTTTGTGGGGGATGCTACCACCCACGGTTAACAGCAAGAATACTGACTGCCCTTCAAAGTGTGGGATAGCCAGTGGAATGCCCACAGACACGGCATTGTTGGACATCAGGCAGAATAGAGACATCTCTAACTTCATCATCTGGGTGTGTTGTAGAGACTTACCTATCCATTTTTCTGAACCCTGTTTGCAACATGGGTGGCATTCTTCTGCGGGGCATTTTCTTAATTAGTAATCTATTGGGGGCGGGGTACAGCCCATTGTGGGTGTGGCCATCCCTAGGCTGGAGGTCCTGGGTTCTATAAGAAAGTAGGCCTAGCAAGCTAGAGGGAGCATGCCCGTAAGCAACACTCCTCCACAGCTTGTGCAGCGGCTTCTGTCTCCAATGTGAACATGCAAACCCAATGAGATCCTTTCCAGCTTGCTTCTGGTCATGGTATTTCCTCATAGCAATCATAACGCTAACTAAGACAAAGGGCAATGGTACACCTCCTTCTGGCTCACTTTGGACAAACTCTTTTTCTGTATGATGGGTGTTCGGTGCTGAGGATTTGACCCAAGGACTTGGGCATCCAAGCAAGGGCTCTGTCACTGAGCTACATCTCCAACCATGTATGTCGTGTGTGGTTTTTGAGACAATGGCTCACTTTGTCCAGGTTGGTCTGAAACTCATTATGTAGCTGAGGCTAGCCCTGAAATCCTGATCCTCCTGCCTCAGCTTCCCAGATGCCAGGGTTACCATCACGTCTCTGTCTTTGTCTCTGTCTATCTCTCTCTGCCTGTCTCTGTCTCTCTCTGACTGTGTCTCTCTCTGTCTTTCTGTCTGTCTGTCTGTCTGTCTCTCTCTCTCTCTCTCTCTCTCTCTCTCACACACACACACACACACACACACCCTTACACACATACATGCTGACTAGAAATACTTTGTGAAAGTCAAGAATATTACTACAATTAAGGGGAAATACTTTCCCTTCTCATCCTGCCTGCCAGAGTGGCAAGATCCAAGTGCCACCTCCCTCTGTCTAGAAGTGAGTCTCATATTGAAAATGGAAGGAATTCTCCTACAAGGCAGCCCTTAGGTGGCAGCCTGCAGAGCATCAGAGCACACGGAAGTGGTTGTGGTACAACCCGGCACCAGGTGGGCAGCACGCCCTTGGCTACCCTGCCTGGTATTACTCTGCAGTCACACTGAACTTCAGATAGCTCATTTTTCTTATCCCTGGCTTAGCCAAGTTCCCTGCTTTTGGTTTCTCTGATCTTTCTGCTAAAATCAATCTCGTCTAATTATCTTCTGTTCCATTTCTTTGAACCCCTTCCAGTCGCTTCCATTTCTCGAGTGTTTACCATAGAATCTGGGTGAGGTTCCGGCTGAGTCAGGTGGAGGCAGCCGCTTACCTCTTTAAGGAGCTAAGATGCTTTGCCAAGGAGCCCTCTGCTTGAGTGCAGAGTAAGCCTGCTGCACAGGTGGCACGCAGCAAGTACTACCCATGGGAGGAATCCATGCAATCGCTTTTAAACGGCTGGTACATTCCAACCGGCATTCAATATACTTCCCATCCCACCCTCTGCTCGGGACTCTTTCTGCTCTTGGTTTTTTTGTTTGTTTGTCCTTAGTCTAATAGTTATATCAATGATTAATTCTTTGACAGTTTGTGCATTTAGAAACGTTAAAATTCCTTTGATTTCTACCCACATATTTAATTAATTTAATTCATGTGATAGAATTTGACAGATTAACATTATGTATGAATTACTCTCTTTTATTCCTTTCTGGAAATTACTCCTAATCACATTAATATTCTCTTATTTTTGAATTCTATAGAGTGGAATTGGCCTTGGTGGTGGTTACTTTTCGGTTAGTGAGTTATAGAGCAAGATCCGTGCTACTTGCATTGCAACATGGGTTTGGGCTGAGAAGATGGAAAATCAGTGTCTTAAAATGGCATTATTTGGAACTCCCTTGCAAATAACCCAGTGGGCCGAGTGAGGTGGGGGCTCTGAGGAAGTGGATTGCACTGGAGTTGCCGAGGTTGGGGGAGAGCTACGTGGAGCTCATCCTGCAAGTGTTCCCATATTTTAAAAAATGTTTTAAAAGACTCTTTTGAAGGCACAGAAATAGTATAAAGAGGCTGAAGTAGAGCAGATCCCTCTGAATTGTTGGAGAACTTACAGACGGTAGGCCTCTGTTACCTCTTCCCCTGGTCACTGAACGTGGGAGGGCTTCGGCAACCTTTGCTTACTTCAAGATTCAGTTCAAGCATCTCTTTTCTTTTGAGGGTTCTCTGCACCACCCACAGTGAGTTTAATGCCTCTCTGGCATGTTTGTATACAGCACTCTTTGATAATGCCTCCCCTGAGGCTTAGAACCCTGACTGTAGTCTCTGGCATCCTCATTGGCTCTAATGGTTGACATCCCTGTTGATGGTAATTGCTGGCATCCTTTTTCCTTCCTAGTTCTCTGAGCTCTTGGGCCTCTTTCAATTCTCTCTCCAGAATCTGGTGCCTGACACATAGGCATCTGGATAAATAAACAACAAAATAACCATAAGATTGCGTGAATGCCTACTATGTTATCTCCTTGAGGCTGTAGCTTCCCAAGCAAGGACCTGCTGACTCTCCATCTTCTACCTTTTGTCATTCTGCTTCAGCCACAGGAGGACCCGGCTACCAGTTGTCCCTTCTAAATCCTTCTCGTTTGGTGTTTCAACCAATGACCATGTTCTACAGAGTGATGCTCATGTCGTTAAGGATACTCGATGTGTGTTTTGATTGTCTTCTATTCATATTCATACATATATACACATACATACATAAATACAGACATACTTTGGGAAGAGGAATTAGTGCATCAAACTTGTGATTTCACAGAGAATATTATTTAGGATAAAACAAAGGTAGGTAGTGCTGTGTTAGCCAGCCTTACCCAGCCTCATAAATCAGGCACGGAATGCTCAGGTGTGATCACAGATGCTCCAAGCTCTGTAACTGAACTCTGGGCCACGCCTGGTAGAAGCTGAAAGCAAACCCACGCACATACTGAAATGTCACTTTCCGTAACTGCAAAGTATAGCGGCATACACTTTATAATGAGACAGCTTCTCTTAGAACCCAAGTTACTTTGAACTCAATATGCAGCCGAGCCTGGCCTTGAACTCCTTCCTGGTCTTCCAGCTTCTATCTTCCAAAGGCTGGGATCACAGGCTTGTGCTACCATACCTGGCACTGCATGTAAACAGAACTCTAACATGAAATGGTTTCATGTGTTCAGAGCTGTCCACCCACATCATCACATAAGCTCAGAGTTTTAGTGTGAGTTAATCTAAAAGCTGGCAGATTGTGCCAGAGACGTGAATTCTTATCTTGGTCAGTGATAATCCAGCAAGAGAGCCTGTTGTCGATGCTTCTGCTTAATGGGTTGTGTTTCTCAAGTGATATGTTTGCCCATTTATTTATAAAAGGTTGTTAATAATACTGCTTATGTAAAATTCACCATTTCATCAAGTCTAATGTGTTACTGATATGTAAAGGATGTCATTATTTTAGGTGCCATTAAGAAAAGCAATGGAGCTGGAGAGGTGGCTCCATGGTGAGAACACATATTGCTCTTCCCAAGGACCTCAGCTCAAATCCCAGCATGCACTTCAAGCAGCTCACTACTGCCTATAATTCTAGCCTCATGGGGTCTAACACCACCATCTTTTGGCCTCTGTGGCACTGACATTCACATGCACTTACCCACGCTACTCCTTGTCCCACATACACCAAATTTTGAAAACAGAACAGCAGTGGCCTGGGTTGGGGGTGCCCTACAGGCAGAGAACTTGTGTGAGGCCTTAGGCTTAATCCCCAGCACTGCTGGACAACATTTCTATTTATCGATCATAATTTCAAGAGCTGTGGTTCAGTATTAGATCTAAGTCGAGCACTGTAATAAAACAATGGCAGGGCTGGGGAGATGGCTTAGTGGTTAAGAGCACTGACTGATCTTCCGGAGATCCTGAGTTCAATTCCCAGCAACCACATGATGGCTCATAGCCATCTGTAATGAGATCCAATGCACTCTTCTGTTGTGTATGAGGACAGCTACAGTGTGCTCATATATATACTCATATATATATATATATATATATATATAATAAATCTTTAAAAAAGTAATAAAAATGGCAAGATGCCATTGATCGCAAGATACTTAATATCTAAAGTGTGGCTTAAAATTGATGAAATAAGAGCCTGCATGCCACTTCTCCTTTAGCAAAAAGATATTTGTATTCTATTGATAACAGTTATATAGGAAGGGGGGCAGTTTTGGGGTTGAGACAAGGCTTCCCTGTGTAATTAGCTATCCTGGAACTATCTTTGTAGAATAGGCTTTGAATTCTCAGAGATCCTCTGGCCTCTGAGTCCCAAGTGCTGGTATTAAAGGTGTGCACCACCACACCCAGCTCTGAGTTTAATTATAAAATGAGCCAGCTTTAAGAAAACTATGATACAGCAGGACCCCAGCAGTGGAGTACAGGTCTTGGCCTAACTGCTGTTTAGATCCATGTGCTTCAGAGCTCCAACTGCTCCATGGTGCGTGAGAGAATAATTTGAGTTGAGGAGTATAACTATACAAAGAAAGTTCTAGAAAGTAGACTCTTTATATATTCTAGAACAATCCAGACTTGCCTCTATTTAAAAAGCAGCATATTCAGAGACTCGTTTTGTTTTGAATTCATTCTCTGACAAGGAAGGGAAAGTGATCCTTTTTAATTTTAAAAATTGATTAATTATTAAAGAAAACTGGCTAACCAAATATTTGGTTTCTGGGATTATCAGATCAAATCATGGTTGCCGTCTTTTCTTATAATAGATTTGCCACTTGGAATAGATTAGTGAGAAACTTCTATCACAACATATTTCACTGGGAAAGTGTGAGAAGTGGATGCTGTCCTATTCCTGGACTAAGCGAAGGGAGGAGAATGGCTTTGGTGGCGTTTGGGAAGCCGCAGCGTTCATTAGGGCTTTCTAGCCAGTACATGGATGTCTGCTTCTCAGCCTCCTAGCTTCTACCACACTCAGCCATGCCTTCAAGGGCAGGACGCAGTGGCAGCATTTCTCAGAGAGTTCAACAGCATCCCTTGTTTTAATCTGCACTTCTTCTTGAAGGTTACTGTGAGTCGTTAGCCCCAGTGCAACAGAGCAGGAGGTCACAAGTCACCCAGGCTCTGCTGCATGCACATAGCCGGCTGTTTGAGAATTCCCTGAGAAGGTTCTAATGTAGGTGTAGTTGAAAGAGAAGTGGAATGCAGATGCATATCCTAATAAAGGGATTCTTCGTAGTCAGCAGATATTCACATAATAATTGAGCATCAGTGAACCTGCTACAGTAGAGTACAATGTAAAGGTCTCTGGAAATCATATATAGGCCATTGGCTATTAGTGTAATTTTAAAAATATAATCAGTAACAATTAACAAAGCCCATAATATGTCTGCAGCTGTTTCTGCTCGCTGGTACTAATGATGCTAGAAACTGTTCTAAATGGTAATGCCTCTCTCTTCTAAATTCTTTGTTTATGGGTTCTCTTTCGGAATAACTTTAGAAGGAGTATTTTTCTGATATTTTAAAAATTCATTAGCATTGTACACTAAATTTTAAAATTTAGACATAGAAAAATAAATTTATAAGAATACCCAAGTCCAAGAATTTGTCTCTAAGCAAACCCACTGGTCAAAATGGTCAAATATCAAGGAAAATGGAGGTGGGGTGACTTGGGCTGGGAAGCTAGATCCAAAGGTAAAGAGCTTGCTGGACAAACATGAGGACTTGCGTTCAGATCCTCAGAACACACTTAAAATTGCCCAGACTGCGGGTACATGTAGACCCAATGCTTTGGGGATGGCTTGTGGAAAACAGGGAGATCAAAGGCTTCCCTGGCCAACCAGTCTAGTCAGAACAGTGACTGTCTCAAAAACTAAGGTGTAGAGTGATAGAAAATGCTGGAAGTTGACCTCTGGCTTTGATATAAGCATGCACAGTGCGTATGCACGCGCGCGCGCATGCACACACACACACACACACACACACACACACACACACACACCACAGACACTAAGACAAGTCATTTATCATGTATGTCTGTATGCATGTGTGTGTGTGTGTGTGTGTGTGTGTGTATGTGTGTGTGCATGGAGAGAGAGAGAGGGAGAGAGAGAGAGAGAGAGACAGAGACAGAGACAGAGAGAGAGAGACTGAGAGACTGTGTCTCACTATGTAGCTCTGGCTGTCCTGGTATTTGTTGTGTAGACCAAGCTGGCCTCAACCTTGTGAGACTGGCCTGTCTCTGCCTCTAGAGTGCTGAGATTATGCCCAGCCTTTGTCTTGGAGTCTTAATGTCAGGTTCTGCAGGGGTTGGGTGCAGGCCATCTGCTGAGAGACAGTAAAGGAGGAGATGATAAGTGGATGGTATAATCAGAAATCTGCTTCTACAGATTCTGCACAGAATAGACTTTGTCCTCGAAGAGACCTGTGAGTCCTGTGGCCAAGCATGCATAGCAGCTGGGGAGGCATCCAGGCCTCCTTAAAGCAAAAGTAGCTCATGTAATTCCATTTGGTGGTGTGAGCGGAAGGGAGGGGCCAGAATGGCTTCCATATTTGTACCATGAACAACAGAGTAGAATGTTATCAAGGTATAGGATTTGCCCCCGTGAAATCCCAAACCTTAGCATTATAGAAAAAAGATGAAAAGATTTTCACTTAAATGTTTTTCTTTAACTTTTTCATTAGCTTTTAGCCTGGAAAGTTAAAATGCCAACTCTGTGGCATATTTGCATAGAATCAATTTTCCATTAAAAATACATAAGCTTTTAAGATATTGCTCTTTTTGACCTTTTCCTCTTAGTCAGCTTCCTGCAGAAAATAGATGAATTCCCTCATTCCGTTTTCTTCTTTCGTCTTTCTGTCTTTTTTTTTCTTTTGTACGATGGAGCAAGCCCAGAGCTTCATAATGCTATTATTTGACTAACTCCAATCCAGATCTTATATTAGCTTTTTATTGGTTTGCTTTTTCATGCATTTAGGTGTTTTGCTAGTTCGTGGATCTGTGTACCACATATGTGCAATGCCCCTGGAGACCAGAAGAGTGCATCAGGTTCGCTGGGACAGAGGGTTGGGAGGCACCATTGTGAGTGCTAAGAATCAAACCCATGTCCTCTTAACTACTAAGATATCTCTCCACCCTCTGTTATTTGTTTTAATAGAAGTAACTATTGTCTGGCATTGTGCTCCATGCCTCTATCCCCAACACTGTGAGGAAAGTGGATCTCTGTGAGTTTGAGGCCAGCCTATTCTACATAATGAGTTCTAGACCAGCCAGGGCTGTTACATGTGAGACCTTTTCTGACAAAAAAGAAGTAATTATACTTTTGCTTGTGACTTTTGTGAATTAATCTATTACTCCACCCATTAGAAGTCTCTTATCTTTTCTGTGATTTTCAAGTTTACCACATGCTGCTTTCATTGAGCCACTTTTCTTGGAATATTCTGGAATTTGTTTAGAGTAATCATCTTTCAACTTACAGAGCAATGCCACCAAATGTACATACCTTCCTCTGATGAAGCTTTGGGTGAATTTGGATAAAATGAACATCTTTCGAAAGTTTACTTAAACCTTGACAATTACCTTTTACTTTGGCTGGGGCATGTGGAATGTGAAAAGTTAGTGTTCAGTTAGGACAGGATAGCAGGGATGAAGCAGGATCTCTAGGAGAGACAGCAGGGATGGAGCAGGACCTCCATCTGCATGAGACAGCAGGGATAATGCTGGACCATCCATCCATACAGGGTAGCAGGGATGGAGGAGGACCATTCACACAAGACTTATAAGATGCCACTTCTTCAGCTCTGACTGCAGACTTAAATTGTGGGTGGCTAGAGCTAAGAACTGTGAAGTTCAAGGGATGGTACAGAGAAGGGTAAAGAAAGAAGCTGTGAAGCTGCTTTTGGATTTGAATTTGAACTTAACAATGATGCGTGAGTGCCCTGGCCCTCTCTGCTGCCCCTAGTGTCCACTCTGTGTATTGCCTGATTCTAGCAGGCATCTGAGTGAATGGGTGAGCATATGGATGAAGCCTTAGCAGTTTCTAGACTCAGACAGTTTCATACAGTTTCCATTTCACAAGAATGCTATTGGGCCAGAGAGTTGCATGGACCACCTTGTCCACGAATGCGGAACTGTTCAGAGTCAGGGCTAATGCTCTTGGAAAAGCGCCTTCCTGCTCCACAAGCTGTGTCCCTGTGTATGGCATTGGCAGTGGCACCAACCAAGTCATACCACGAGGTGACCAGAACAGAATTCTCACATCTCCAAGCCTCCCACAAAGATGCCCTTTGGCAAGCACAAGACAAAAACACAAGACATAGGGCCTCCAAGGCAGCTTTTCACTAACTGGGGTCAAATGATACAAGTTCTGAGCCTATCGCTAGGAGGCTACTGTGAGGCCTTGGAGTGAGTGCACCTGTAACTGTCCCTGGATCGTCCTTAATAATCGTCTGAGTTATACTTTCAGCAAAGCTCAAAAACATTAGCCCAGGTTGTTTAAGAATGTGGAAGATGACAGAAAACTCCCACAAGAGGAAAGTTTGAGCAGTTGACATAGTTGTTTCAATCTAAGGTATGACCTTATTAGAAGTTTAGCACGCTCCCTTTCTTGTTCTTGTCAAAGGAGAGCAAGACGGAAGCATAATGGAATCCCAGTGTGGCCTCTGGATACTGCCGTCCATATTGTGCACTGCACGTTCCTGGAGGGCACAGCTCACATTGCTCTCTGTAGGCATAGTGTCAAAGGGTCCCACCCATAGGATCTACTGTACAGGTGTGGGCCTGATGGACATCGCTATGTGACCTTTCTCTGATAAAAAACACTATCTTTGCTGCCCTTAGCCTTTTGGATCTCTAATGCCTACAAACCATGCAGGGTTATCTTCATCATGAACGTACATTGTCCCCCATTCCTGTAAATATCAAAGCCGTTAGTCTCGGGGTCCTGGGGTCAGGTTTGGAAAACCCATGACTGGGTCTATTTTGTAAGCATTATTTGGGCTGGCTGCAGTCCTTGGAGAATGTATACTGTACAATCGCATCATCTGATGGAAAAATCAAAACCTCTAAGATGTTTTCCTATTTCCTTTATTTACTCTAATTATTGGTGTGAGGTGAGTGGGAGAGTGCGATGATATATGTGTGGAAGTCAGAGGACAACTTTGTGGAGTTGGTTCTCTCCTTCCACCTCTATGGGAGCCAACACAGGCTGCCCGGCTTACACAGCAAATCCCTATACCTGATGAGCCATCTTTTGCTGGCCCAAGAGACAACTTTTAAATAGACATTTCTATTAAAATATAGCACTATCAATGGTGGAGAGAAAATATAGTCTTAGATATACTAATGATCCATCTCTATAATGTATACATGGAAAAGTTACAGAGTGAAAACTGACTCAGTGGTGGTTCCATGTACACAAGAGAACCTGCTAGCAGGTATACCTGTTAATGTATGTGTACACCGGTTAGCAGACATATATATTAATGCAGGAAATGAACTTGGTATCTTTTAAAAAACTTTATTGATTCTTTGTGAATTTCACATATTGTACCCCAATCCCACTCATCTCCCTGTTCCCTTCAAATCATCCTTTGCTCTTGCAATCCCCCCAACAAGGAAAATAAAATAGAATAAAAAAAAATTCTTGTTGTAGAAGCCGTGGTGTGTCACACTGTATACCCTTTTGTCCACACATCTTTACTTGCAAATGTTCATTGCAATGAGTCACTGGCTTGTTTGGAAGCCTCTGACTTCTGCTATATCATCAATACTGCATTTTCACTGGGGCTCCTCTTAGATAACCTGTCGTTGCCCAGTGTCATGGAGATCCTGCAGCTTTGGATCTTCACAACTGACCCTTTTGGTGCTCCAGCAGATCATACATGGGGGTAGATGTTGGGGTAGGTCAACTCAGAGCCCTGGATCTGAGCTGGGAGGTAGCTGAGTTGGTCAACTTGACCGCTGTACAGGGGCTGATTCACCTAATGCTGCAGCCAGCAAGGACCCAGTCAGCAATCTGCTCTCTGTGTTCTCATGGCCAGCTCACCTGTGCTGCATGGGTGAGGTGCAAGGCCCACTCTCCTGGGGGCCAGCTCTCCTGCTGCTGTCATGACTTTAGGGCCAGCTCTCCAGCCTACTGCCTGTCACAATGAGAGGCAAAGGGGTAGGGCTGGGGCAGAAACATGGCTTCTTTTGATAAGGGAAGTGATTGAAAGACTGAGAGACATTTCTGCATCCCACTTCCAATTTTTTCTAGGATGAAATCCATAGGGTCTCTAGACTGGAAGAAGCTGGTTTTCTTCCAGACATTTAACCAACCCCTGCTACTTGCCAAATGCCTTCGACAGACAGTCCACCCCCTTTCATCGGCACACTGTGGTCATAAAGTTGTTTAGAGACTGAGCTGGAAACAAGGCCCAGATGTTCTACATCTAGGACACTTCGTCCTACAGAGCTGTTCAATGTCCCCAGAGCTACACACAGGTGATGAAGCAGCAGAACATCTGTGTCCAGTGTGTGACTTGCATGGACTTCACACCATAAAGATGGAATAAACCGCGGGCGCCAGCCAACTCCCTGTCAGTACACCAGCCACAAAGTAAAGGAAGTTCAGTGTAAGGGCTAATTAGTTCACAACTAGCTTAGAGAATCTTTGGCAAATAATCCTTCCCCAGTCACACCCATTAAAACACATGGATTTCAAGCAGGTGCTTTCTCAGACACTGCCTTCACAAATCAAAATCCTGGAGACAGCACTAGCCCTGAGGGACATGGCCATCTCAGCCACTGTTTTATTGTGGATCCAGTTTCCTCCCTGAGACAAATAAATACCCAAGCCGACCTTAAAGGGATTTTGCCTGGGGCGGGGGGGGGGGAGGGGGACTTGACACATTAGCCTTAGCGGCAGCAACATATTTGCTTTCCTGAAATGTCTATACTTTTCCTTTAAAACGTGTTTGTTTGTTTTTCAAGGCAGGGTTTCTCTGTGTAGCTCTGGCTGTCCTGGAACTTGCTCCATAGACCAGGATGGCCCCAAACTCAGAGATCTGCCTGCTGGGATCACTACCTGGCAGCATTTAAGGAAAAAAAAGATTATTTTATTATGTATACAAGTGCTCTATTTGCATGCATGCCTTCATGACAGAAGAGGGCATCAGACCCCATTATAAATGACCCTGAGCTACTATGTGGGTGCTGGAAATTGAACTCAGGACCTCCAGAAGAACACCCAGAGCTCTTAACCACTGAGCCATTTTTCCAGCCCCACCCATCAACATTTTTTTTATTTGTTTATTTGTATAAATGTTTTGCCTGCACATATATATGTGTACCTCAGACATAACATGCTCTTGAAGGCCAGAAGTGGGTGTCTGGAGTTTAAGATACTGTGAGCAACCATGTGGATGCTGAAAAGGAAACACATCTCTCCAGCCCCCCTATACTCTTCCTTTTACAACTAAGAGGCCAAGCACAGACATAAATACTGTTCACACAGGGATTCCAAGTAGGAGACAGAGCTAGCCTGAGGATTCTGCAAGGAGACCCTTTCTGACATCCCCCCCACCCCCCCCCCAGTAAGTTGACTCACATGGGGCCAAGATCTACTGACCTTGTAGATGAGAGAATTAGAATAGAAATTCTAAACCCAAACTACCCAGTGTCAAGTCCTGGCTCAGCGCCTACTTTACAAGTTTGTGACATTGGGCAAATTACTTAATATCGCCATCCTTGACCTCTTCCCGTGCAAATGGGTAGGAAATAGTTTCCTCACAGAAATCTTGAGGACCAAATGAAAGTTAGAACGTATTAATAACTGAGACAAAGGTCTGTCAAGCCTTTACTCCTTTCATAGCCTCACTGTTCAGAGTATTTTCTTTCCCACCCCAGAATCCCACTCCACTCAAGGATTTTCAAATCACCATAGTAAGGTATAAAGATACAGCTACACTTTGTTTCACATGAGTTAGAACAAAGATTTTTGAGACTGGAACCCAGATGGTTGAGGCCAAGGATAAGCCTGAAGGCCTGAAACTCAGGCTTCCTCCTTTGGATTGTCTGAGCCTGTATCACTGTCTGGTTTCAGGCTGTTTGGGGGATCGAACTCAGGGCCTCTGGTATGCTAGATCATCCTTCTAACCACTGAACTACACCTCTAGCACCCTAGAATAGGATACTCACAAAATAAGGGTTTCACGAAACGTATTTGTTTTTATATAGATGTGTTACCGGAGTTCTAATACAAAATGTAATTCTTGCTATGAGGCTACTAGGGAGGCTGATTAAACAGCAGCACTGATAGTATATCTCACAGTACAGTGGATGCCATGGGATCAAAGGACTGTCCTCTGACCCAGGGGAGCAGGAAGCACCCAAACCTTCCAGGAGGAAGTGATTTGTTGGCTGAGATTTACAATAAAGAATGAAAAAGTTGTTCAGAGAAGTTGGAGGTAGTGATGGAACCCTTGTGGAGTTCGGGTGGTCAGGGAGAGAGAGCTGCATTCCTAGGGAGGCTAGGCTTGGCTGTCTGCAATGGTCAGGACCCTTCAGAGTGTAGTACTTGGTGTGAGGGCAGTTGGTGCTCAAAAGGGACTCTTAATCTAGGCAGAAATGACAACACTGGATTGACAGGGAAGGTTCTTGAAATAGGCCTCTCCTCTTGCCCTACATTTCTGATGTCTGATTCACAGCGGTTTGGGGGCATAGATCTAAGGAAGAAAGCAGCAAATTAACTGGAGAGAAGCTTCCCTAAAGAGGAAGAAGTCTGGACTTTTGGATCATTTTGCAAATCATTTTCAGCATCCTGCTGGCCCTAGCCGCTCACTACTGCAGCCCTCAAGTTGGTAGGTCTTCCTGTTCCGAAGTGGGAGTGTTCTTGGCAGGGGACTGGAGGGAAGCATGGAAACAGAATGGTAACCAGGCTGGCCAAACACTTACCATGGTTCGTGGAGGAAAATGAGACTTGGCACTTCCCATCGGATCCAGATCGTCTGGTCAGGAAACAATGTGAAAGTACAGATAATGCCGAGATGTTTGTAGTTGGTTTTGAAACGCCATGCATTCCTGGCAGTGCACTTACCTTGCCAACTGTTTCGTTTAGGCTTCGTCTTACATTTCCTGATCACCAAGCAGCTGAGGCGTTAGTGTGCCAGCTGTGCGGGTGGGTGGCTCGGGAGGTCCTGGTGCTTAAAAACTGGGCCGTCACTATGGTGTTCCTGTCACCCGAGCTGATCCATATTTGTTTACCTGCATCTGCCACAGAGTATGTAGCTCTGTGTATGCTTGTGTACTGTATGCACGTGTGTATACATACGCATGTAGGTATACCTGCCCGTGCAGAAACGTGGGAGGCCAGATTCGCCTTCAGCTTATGTTGAGATCTTTTTCTTGAGATAGGGTCTCTCTCTCTCTCTCTGAACCTAGAGCTTGCAACTTGGGGTAGCCTGATTCCCTCTATCTGGGATCCTCCCGTCTCTGCGGCCATTTCTAGCATGTTGGGGTTACAGGTAGCACCCAGATCCTGGCTTCTACAGAAGACACTTTACTCACTAAGCCACTTCTCCAGCCCTTTAGGTAGACTTGTCATTGTCCCATGGTGATCTTCTGAGCAATATTTCCCATCTAAGACACAGAACACAGGGCCACCTCCATACCTCTCAGTGGCAGCCAGTACTCGACTGCAACCTCACATCAAAACATATTTGAGGCACCAAGCAGGTTGTTTACAGATGTTCATATGAATTGTATTTTAAGTCCTAACCAGTCCCTTTCGACTCTAGCGCTGGACAGACCAGAGGCCTCTTTTCCTGTTATTCACAGGATTGCTGCTTCCAGACAAGTTAAAAAGGTGTGATAACCTTTCCTGGCCAGGAACTTACCAAAGAGGAAATCACTGAGACAAAGTGTTTCTGCACCAAGTCCCCTACAAGAGCCCTGCTGGCCGGGTGGCAGCCACTCCCTACCCAGGAATCCCAAGCATGCCTCTGCTCCTCCATTTGGAGGGTGCCAAGCAAGGGCTGGGGTTTGATCCAGACTAGCCCTGCTGGAATAAATTAGTTACAGGCCTAAATCTGGTAGTCCAAGGAAACTCTCCATTTCATTGTGGAGTTTAGCACTCTTCCGTTCTCACCGCAGAGGAGGCATTTCATTTCCTAGCTAACTTCTTACAGGGCAAGACTGTTCAGAGGAAATGTTTAGTCCTTAAAAGGTATTCTGTAGTCCATCCACATTATCCAAGGGAATAGTTTCACTTCATTGAAACTTCTTCCTAAAAAAGGATCGGCAAGTTCTGGTAGCCCGTGTATGGTCTTGGGAGTTTTCCCACAGATTTTTTTTTAATTGAATTCCCTGGAAGAAAATAATCAAGTAAGCAAAGCCAGCCAAGGTACTAGGGGCAGCACCGCTCAGGACCGCCTTTCTCTCTCCTTTACAAACTCCTGGGTCCGTTCGGTAGGAAGGGATGTCTGGCCCCACCTTCAGGATAGATCTCCACCCCACTTCCTGACCTCCACGTTAGATAACAGTCCCTGCTCACACTCCCTCTCCTAGCCATACACACACCTCGCTGAGGTCATCCTCAATGCCGCTGGGAAGGGGAAGGAAACGTGAGCAAAAGCAACAGGTTCCACCCACTGCCTGAACTTGCAAGAGGATACCAGGGCGCGGTGAAGGGAGAGGAAGCGGCAAGGGAGAAGGTGGAAAGGAAATGACAGGGCCTGACCACTGGTCACTTGAGCTCCTACTCGGCCTGTCTATCTGTTTTTGAGGATGTCAGGAGCTCCTTCTCAGGGTCACTTGGCAACTTCCGCGTGGACTGGGAGGTATCAGGTCCGCGCGGCCCTCCGGGAGGCTTCGCTTGGGTAAAGGGCCCAGCCAAGAGGCCTTGAGGTGCGTTCAGCATACAGCCCCCTCCCTAGGGCGCGGCCCTCACCGCGGTGCGGTCTGCAAGCCTAGCGCCGGTACCTCCACCCTCCACCCCCGCCTTTCTCCGCTCTCCCAGCCCGCCTCTAGCTCCAGCCTCCGGCGGGGAAAACCGGGCGAGTGGACTGCGCCGCACCCCGCAGCCTCTGGGCATGCTCCGTGGCGGGACCCGGTCTACGGCCGCCACCGGGAGGGCGCGTCTTCTCTTCCCCAGGGCGGCGGCGCCTGCAGCGACTGTCGCTGAGCCTGGGCCCCCCACACCTTTGGCGGAAGCAAGCGCTGAAGGGTGCCATCCTGCTGGGGCGTGGGCCGACAGCGCCCCCGTGCCCATCTTTCCCGAGAGGGGTTGGCCGAGGAGGCGCGCAGGCGGGATGTGCCCTGCGACTACTGCAGTTCCTTAGAAAGTAAAGCTGAGCTCGCCCGGCGCGGGTCTCCCAGCGGCCGCCGGGAGGGGGCGGGGCGGGGCGGGGCGGGGCCAGATTGGGGGTGGTCCCAGTGCCCCCGCGAGGTGCGAAATCAGATTCTACCTCCTTCTTGGGCCCCGCCCCCAGGGAATCAGAATTCAGTGGGAAAGTGTTTGGGAGAATCCTTGGGGTGGAGTGCCAGGGCGCGCCTGGTGTAAAATGGTTAACACAAAGTCCGCGCGCGCCCCTGGGCTATGAGGGTGAAAAGTGCGCGCCCGTGGCTGCGCACCCCTTTGCTAATTTGCGGGTTAGTTAACCAGAGGAAGTCAACTTGAGCGGGGAGGGGTGGAGGCAGCGCAGGCTGGTGCTGGCTCCAGCCCCAAGGCCTCTCAGGGCCATCGCACCTCACGGCTGGCCGGCGCCGCGCGCGGGGAGGTCGGGGCGGGCAGCGGGCGGCCGGAGCAGCGGGCTCAACCCGGCCACTCACTCTTTCTGCCTCCTCTCCCCCACAGGATTACCGAGAGGATGGGATGGATCTAGGCAGTGACGCCGGCAGCAGCAGCAGCAGCAGCCGCGCCAGCTCACAGTCCAACTCCACCAAAGTGACCCCTTGCTCCGAGTGCAAATCCTCATCGTCGCCGGGGGGCAGCCTGGACTTGGTGTCTGCTCTGGAAGACTATGAAGAGCCCTTCCCGGTCTACCAGAAGAAGGTGATTGATGAGTGGGCTCCGGAGGAGGACGGGGAGGAGGAGGAAGAGGAGGACGATCGAGGGTATCGGGATGACCGCTGCCCGGCCCGGGAGCCGGGGGACGTAAGCGCCAGGATCGGCGGCAGCGGCAGCGGGAACAGGAGCGCCGCCACCACCATGCCTTCCCCGATGCCTAACGGCAACCTCCACCCGCACGACCCCCAAGACCTCAGGCACAATGGCAACCTGGTGATAGCCGGCCGGCCGAACGCCTCCCGGGTTCCCCGGCGACCCATCCAGAAGACCCAGCCTCCAGGAAACCGGCGCGGAGGCCGGAACCGGGCATCTGGGGGGCTCTGCCTTCAGCCTCCGGACGGCGGGATGCGCGTCCCGGAAGAACCCCCTGCGCCCCCAATGGACTGGGAGGCGTTGGAAAAGCATCTGGCTGGGCTGCAGTTCCGGGAGCAGGAGGTGCGAAATCAGGGTCAGGCGAGGACCAACTCCACCTCTGTAAGTTGGCCCGTGTGCGTGCCCACGCGCGCACACCCGCGTACACACCTCGCGCGCAGCCCACACGCCCCTTCTCCGCGCTCTCGCCGGTGGTGGCCCATTCATCCTTTCCCGAGGGTGGGGGCTGGGCCGGAGAGCCTGCCTCCTGTTCCCCTGGGGTACGTTTGCTCTGTCTGTGAGCTGTCTGGGTTTACAGGATGGGCGGAGAGAAGGGAGGGGCAGCCAGAGGGCAGCAGAAAGTCGGGCTAAGGAACCCGCGACTCATTTTGATGGAATTACTTATGGAGACTAGGTTGTGAGTCACTTGCCTGAAAATAAATCTAGGGAGATTTCCTGAGCGAAGTCAGTGCCTGCCGGGGCTATTTCACACTATAATAGTTGTGGCTTTGTCCATCCTGGTGGGTCTTCCAGCGTCGCCCCTCACATCTCTCCCCGAGCCAGGCAGTTCCTGTGCACATGCACGTAGTCGCCTGTCCACACCTCAGATCTGGCAAACGGGTGTGTTCGTTCCATCCCGGCTCCTGGATTTGGATGGATTAAAGACCCTCCTCTGACTTTTCTTCCATGAAACCTGAGCGATTGCTGACCTGGAGGAACTGGCTGAATTGAACTGCCTGGATGAGGGAGGGGGTTGCTGCCTCTGCCTGACTCACTCCCTGTCGGCGAATCCCTTCTTGTTTTGATAAAAGAACCACTTATAGTTCCTTACCGGAGGCTACTGCCTCAATTCTGGAAAAGCCAGACAGGGAGGGGTGCTGGCGTGGAGCGGAAGGAGGGAGAGAAGGAGGGCTGCATCTATAATAAGCTCAGGCAGGTTTCTACTTGTCTCAACATTTTTTCTTTCTTTCTTTCTTTTTCTTTTTCTTTTTTCTTTTTTCTTTTTTCTTTTTTTTTTTTTTTTTTGCTCCTGAGAGGAGAGCAGATAAATGACTTTAAAAGAAAAGCATCATGAATGTAGCTCTCCCTTTTATCACTGTTTGAGATAAAGCAACAGTTGTAATTTGAAATCATTAGCGATATCCCTAAATAGGGCCGAAGGGCACAGTTTAAATGAGCTGCTCTCTGTGTGTGACAGCTGTGTGGCCGTGTAGGAAAATGCTTTGCCTCGTAGGTGTAATTTGGCTACTCTGAGTCTCCCCGGCTCCTGGAAATTGGGTGCATGCACTTCTGACTTCAGGGGTCAGAGCGGTAACAGGGTTTCACAGAAATTGGCACGGTGTCTG
The DNA here is from genome assembly GCF_021556685.1 of Rattus norvegicus. Classification (NCBI taxonomy): domain Eukaryota; kingdom Metazoa; phylum Chordata; class Mammalia; order Rodentia; family Muridae; genus Rattus; species Rattus norvegicus. Next base: position 154,505,407 of record NC_141535.1, read on the forward strand.
TCAGCACCATTGGTTGACAGAACCCACTGGTTAGAGATTCCCTATTAAATTAACACACCCGTGTTAATCCTGGCTGTTTATAAGTTTACCGTGTCACTAGCAGATGTGGAATCTTTCCATTACAGCCAGTGCAGTTCCTTGTAGCCTGCAGTAGGAAGCACCCATTACCCATTAGACTCCCAGGATTGGAGCAGTGATTGAAGATAAGCTGTAACTGGGCTAAGAGTCTGGTGAGGTGTGATAGGGTGGACTGTCTGCCCTCTGGGAACTTGACATTAAAAGGCTTGCCGGACGGACGAACTCTTCACAACCCAGTGCTCACACGTGTTATTTCGGGCAGTCTTTAAAACCTAAGGTACTCTTTCCTGCCTTCCTTCAGCAACGATTTGGAGTTCCTCCTTGTTCCCAGATTCCCCAGGCTCCCAGCTCTTCTAAAAATGTGTGCTCTTGCTATTTTTAGAAGTCATTGCACTTTTTTTATTTTTAAAGAAGTTTAACACACGCGCGCACACACACACACACACACACACACACACACACGTATGTTGCGATACGGGATACACATGTGCCATGGTTCACATGCAGAGGTCAGAGAAAAAGCTTTAGGAGTCTCTTCACCTGGACCCTGGATTAAGCACTGGTCATGAGGTTTGGTAGTGCTCTAATGTGTTCAGCAAATTTTGGTTTGTGTTTGAATAAAGTTATCACTGCATGTTTGCCCAGGATGGTGTTTCCAAACTAAGATATTCATGAAATCACCCAAATACTTAAAAACATCATAGTGCATGCATACACAGTCACAGAAAGCCTGTGAGTTCCATGACTCTCAGTTTTGTGTATGAATTGTATGATCATCTAAGGTTCCTTACTTTGGGTTCCTGTTATAAAAGTTTTGAAAACAGCATTTAAATTCTGTTTATCATTGCCTGGAGCAAGCAACTGTGTGGTCAGGAGCTGGAGAATAGCAAATAACTGGTGTAGAAGGCCCACCTTTGAAGGAGGCAGTCTAGTCTACTGGTGCTGTGCTACTTTTTAGAATGGTGGATGTCAGCACATTACAGGGCTGGGTGCATCCCTGAGCAGGAGGCTGTGAAGTTCAAAAGAGAGGCTGGGTTCTCTACCACATAATCCAAGAGCTGCCTCAAGGATTTGTCCTTGCAGTTCTGTCTTCATTTGCTCTGTTGGTTTGGTTCCTGACTATTCCAGACTCTGTTCAGCTCTCACCAGCTCTGAGAGGTTGGTTATTCCTGCCTACCCTTCCTAAAGCAGAGTAAGAGCCACCCTCCCCTACCCCCATCCTGGCTCGGTTTTCTTAGCACTAGCATAGTCTTGTTTGTAAGTCCCCGCTATTTTGGGTCTCTCAGAGATCTCGGTGAGCTGGTGGTGCAAGCCTTTAATCCCAACACTCTGGGGGCGGAGGCAGGTGGATCTCTGTGAGTTCGAAGCTAGCCTGGTCTATAGAGCAAGTTCCAGCCAGGACAGCCAAAGCTACACAGAGAAACCCTGTTTGGATAACCAGAAAAGGGAGGGGGGCATCTAAGTGAAAGTTCAGGGATCTTAAACTCTGTTTGGTTTGGGTTGGGAAGTGTTTAAGATAATCCTTTTAGGTTTATTTATTGTATTTTATGTGTATTACTGTTTTGCCTGTGATGTATCTATCTGTACTATGAGCATGCCTGGTGCCTGCAGAGGTTAGGAGAGGGCGTGGGATCTCCTTGAACAGGAATTATGGATGGTCGTAAGCTACTGCATTACTTACTTTTCTGAATGGTGTGATAAGCACTGTGGCTGAGGCGACTTCTAGAAGAGTTTATTTTGGGCTTATGGTTCCAGAAGGTTCGAGTCCATAGTGGCAGATCCCTAGCTGTAAGCAGGAGGCAGAGAGAACTAAATTGAAATAGCAGTAGTCTTTTTGAAATCTCAGGGTCCTCCCCCAGTGATAGATGTATTCCACCAAGGCCATACCCCCATCCCCTCCAAATAGTTGGCAACTGGGACCCAGTTATTTTTACGCCCAAGGCGTATGGGGGACATCTCATTCAAATGTTATTATATAGGTGCTGGGAACTGAACCTAGATCCTCTGGATTTTGAGAGGCTCTTGCGTAACCCAGCCTGGCTACACGAGGTTCTCTACATAGCAGAAGCTGGCTTTGAACTCACGTTCCTCCTTTATCTGCTTTCCAAGTGCTGTGATTACCGGTGTGTACCGGCTGTGCCAGGGCGCCTGGGACAGGGCCTGAGATGTTTGAGGGTCTCATCTCTCCAGTGAAGGAAGAAGCATTTATAGCATCCCCGTATCCCAGACCTTATCTAAAGTCTTCACCTTACAATTGAGAACAGAGGGCCTGAGATGCTGTGTGATTTGTCTGAGGTACGCATGAGAAGCCACATGAAAGGGTTTTGATTTTGTGTGAAAGGGTATATTTTTATTTTTTCCTTCCCACATAGGAGCGATTTCCCTCTCTCTTTTCATACTTAAAATGCTTTGAGACAGGAAGGATGGAGTGCCTCCCTCCCTGAAATAAGTTAAAAGACTTTTTGTTTTGTCTTTTTTTTTTTTTTTGAGACAGGGTTTCTCTGTGTAACAGTCTCTGTAGACCAGGCTGGCCTTGAACTCACAGAGATCCAACTGCCTTTGCCTCTTAACCCTATCCCTGAGCGCCGGGATTAAAGACATGTGCCATCATGACCATTGTTAAAAGACTTCAGGACAAGACCTCTCTTGTACTTCCTCAACGGTGAGGACAGAAGTAATCTGAGGAACCATAAATCCTGCTGCTTCAGAGTCTCTCCTCACAGCATGGTTGCGTTAGGCTCTTGGGCTCCTGCAGAGCGACATAGTATTGGGTTCCAGGGTCCTCTCTCCCAGCCCTATGATTCCCCTGTTTCTTAGCATCAGCACCAAAGAAAGACTGGCATCTCAGAATCGGCTTGACTTTTAGGCTTCCCTGATCCTGGCAAGAGCTAGGGCCAAGTTTAAAACATACCTTATTCATGCAGAGCTTAAAACCCCAAGCTGACCTTTGTGTGTGAAGTCCAGGGAGTTCATCCTTCCTCTGGTGGTGGTAGGGAGGGGTGAGCTAGGCTGCTGGAGAGATTCTGGGGTCATAACCAGGAAGTCTCTGGGGCACCCAGATGGATGCGCACTAGTGGCTGACTCCTGCCAACTTCTGGTGGTCAAACCCCTACAGCAAGTTTAAACTATTCTGCATCTCTACCTTCAGAGGCTCACCTTGGGCTTGTCATACATGACGAGGCCCCTGGGAGGGCTGCCCAAGCGGGATTGGGCCTGCCCATGTTGTCTTGCCAGGGTTTGTCTTCCCTTTTGGGCGAGCTAGTTCTTGATGAATGTTAGGGTCAGACACAGACTAGATAGCTCTGGACATTGGTGATTTTGATGCTAGATGAGAGACTTGATCCCAGGAGCTCATCTTAAATCCTTATCTCTCAGCCTGTTTTTACTCAGGAGAACTGATGCAAATAGTCCTTAGGAAAATGGAATGTCTCTCCTCTTTCTTGACGGCCTCTTCCTGCGTCTGTTGCTAGCTTTTTAGTTTAATACTCACCTTTTTCTTTCTTCCTGTGTGTGTGTGTGTGTGTGTGTGTGTGTGTGTGTGTGTGTGTGTGTTGTTTGGAGACAGGGTTTCCCTGTATAGTCCTGGCTGTCCTGGAATTCACTCTGTAGACCGTGCTGGCCTTGAGCTCAGGGATCCACCTGCCTCTGCCTCCCAAGCGCTGGATTCAAAGCATGCGCCACCACTGCCAGGCACCACTCATTTTCTTACCTGGCACTCCCTGGGCCCTTCCGGCAGGTGGGGCCCAGGGCCCCAGTGTGTCTTTTCCCTTCCCCCATGATTTTGTTATGAGGGTTTCCCTCCTTCCGTGTGTAATCTTTCATGTTTAACTGTTTCTGCAAGCTCTGCTCTTTTTAACACTCCCCCTGCCCCACTCCATCTCTAAAAGCAGATTTGTTAAGCTGGGGATTTGGCTCACTGGGTAAAAGCCAGATATGGTAGTCCATGCATGTAATCTCAGTGCTCCCACAGTGAGATGGGAAGTGGAAACAAGAGAATTGCTGGAAGCAGGTGGGCCAACCAGCAGGGAATACACAGTAGTGAACAAGGGAAAGTCTGCCTCACACAAGGTAGGAAGGGAAGATGGATAGCTGAGTGGTCCACACCAACACACGTGCCCACATACACACACACACACACACACACACACACACACACACACACACACACACACACTCCTCGCCCCATATTTAAGGCAGTCTAGCTAATGTAGAATATAAATTGCATAATTGATAATGTACATTCGATGTTTTCTATAATATTTTTATGGCTTTGACACAGCAGTGAAACCACAAAATCAAAGTGTCAGATCCATCACCCCAAAGTATTTGTGTCCCTTCACATTTCCTGTCTTCTTCCCAGTAGTGGCTGACCTGATTTCTGTACTCTGAATTGATTTACATTTTCGGATCTCTGTGTTCCTTAGTCATCTGGTGATGGGCACTTGGATTAGTTCTAGTTTTTTGCTATTATAAGTGAAATTGCTGTGGCCAGTCACACATAAATCTTTATATGACCCCTCATCCCATTTCCTTTAGATACATGTGAGAGTGGAACTGGGTCCTATAGTTGGCATATGTTCAACTTCCTGAGAAGCTGCCTTCTCTTTCCAAGAAGCACCATTTTAGACGGCCACTGTCTTGACCCTTTTCTTTTTATTTACAATTTATTTGTTGATATTTGTTGATTTATTCTGTGTGTGTTGTGTGCATGTGTTGTGTGTGTGTGTCTGTATGTCTGTGGGTATGTGTCAATGACTGTGTACACATACACATATCTGGGTGTATATGTACCATCATATGGGCTCCAGAGGTCAAACTCAGGTCATCAGGCTTGGTGGCAAGAGCCCTTACCTGCAGAGCCATCTCCTGGGCACTGTGGTCATTGTCATGGCTCTTACACCACTGACCAGAACTTCGGTTCCCCCTCCTAGCAGCTAGTCTATATCATTTGGACTTTTGGGCTGTCCAGGACATTTCTATCCAGGTTACTGGGAAAGCTGTAACATCTAACCAAACTCATTCTGCCATTGTTCTGAACAAGAAAGGCCTCATCTTTTTAAAAATTAGGTAAGAGTTCTAGTTTTAGACCCCACCCTTTTAAAGTGCAGTTTTATTATACTGCCATAACTGTTTTTATATCGTGCCCTTGACAGGTATATTTACCTCATTTAATGAGAAGTTAAGAATTATTTTAATTGATATGTTAATTGAAAGTAAACTCTTCTAATAAGGTTATTTCTAAAGTACTTAAAAATAATTTGTCTTTTTATTTGTTTATACTATTAGCTAGTAGCAAACTTTAAATTGCCTACATTTCTCCCTAGAAAAGTGCTAATTACCAGTAATAGTCAATGTATTGTTCTGTAAGAATTACAGCCCAGTTATTCTGCACAATACTACAGAAGTAACTAAATGGCTGAGGGGTTTTCCCTTAGTTACTTGGGGGCTATGGTTGAATTACACAAATTCCTGTTTTAAAGACTAAAATAAAATCCCTTACTAGTCCTACAAAATATAGGAAGGTTTAGCTGTAAAGTTAGCTGATTAGGCAGTCAGGACCCTAACACTGGAAACTTACGGTGTGGGATACAAGTATCATTTCTAGCAGAACACACTATGTGACAATGGTGAAGTTTTTTCTTTCTGTGATTAGAAATTATGAGAGCTAAATATATGTATTTATTCTATGGTTCAACAATTTACCCTGCAAACCATAGTGAGACTTTCTTTTCCTACTTCGCTAATGTGTGATGACTCTTAAGAGTGCAGATGCAGGTATCTGCCAGGAAGAACTAGGATTTTAAGGAGACAGGTGGTTCAGTGGAAAGCATGTTTGCTACCAAGCCTGACGACCTGAATTTGGTCTCCTGGAAGGAGAGAAGACATGGACCCACATGATACATACAACATACACGTCATACACACACATGGACCCACACATAATAATAGTGACGAAAAAAGAATGTGTGTGTATACATATATATACATATATGTTCTGTTATATACATACAATGTGTTTTGATCATATTCACAAATGCCCCAATTTTTGCTCACTCAGTTAAGTATTATTTGGTCTGCCCATATCCTCTTGGGTGTGGGACCATCACTGGAGCGTGGTCCACTTGCCAGGGGTCTCGCTCTTAAAGAAAACTGGCCCTCCCTCCCTCAGAAGTCCTTACCTGCCCACAGTCCTCAGTTTTAGGGATGGAGCACATGAGTCCTTTCCGCTCCATGCCAGGACGTTGGCTGCTTCCCGTGGAGGAGCAACCACAGGGGCTGTGAGTACATGAGTGTAGTACACCTGTCATGTTCAGAAGACTCTGTCTATCTCTGGTCCTTCCCTACCTCTGGCCCTTAGAATCTTTCTGACCCTTCTTTCTTTGTGGTCCCTGAGCGTGGGAGGAGGTGTGATGCACAGGTCCCATTTGTGGCTAAGCACTCCACTGGCACTCTATTCTTTGACCAGTTGTGAGCTTCTATATGAACCACAGTATTAATAAAGTAAGTGAGCAATTATTAAAAATTTGAGAATATATCATTAACAATGGATATCTATCTATCTCTCTTATCTTATTTCTCTATATATCTATCTATGTGTGTATGTGTTGCATTGCAGAAGGGCCCTTTGAACTATAGTAACTGAATTAAAAGAAATCTCTACCTCCTAATAGGTTTGTCTGTAGCAACTTTAAAGCCACCACAGGAAAATGTTTCCTGAAATCCTGATGCAGACTTTTAACTCTCTTCACTAGCTGACTGAGCTCTTCACAGCTCACCCCTGGCGTCTCCCCTTCCTGGCTCTGCTCTGCTCACTGCCAGGCCTTGCCTCTGGTCTCAGGCTTTCAGTGACAACTAAGCACGGGCAGTCTTGTATCCGTGTAGTGGTTGGTTGTTATCTCCCTGTGGGCGGGTCTCTTATCTGTACAAATCGTCTCCATCTCCTCTCCCCTGTAAATACACAGCAGAGTTCACAGCATGTCTTTTTTTTTTTTTTTTTTTTTTTGGTTCTTTTTTTTTTCGGAGCTGGGGACCGAACCCAGGGCCTTGCGCTTCCTAGGTAGGCGCTCTACCACTGAGCTAAATCCCCAGCCCCCACAGCATGTCTTAAAGAGCAGAGCTCTGGTGCTCCTTGGCTGTCTAGTTGGTTAATTAGTGTACTTTGTACCATATTTTTGTCTCAAGTCTTTAGTTTTCTCCAAGCTGAGAGACTCGGGGAAGTTTATTAGTGCCAACAACCATAATTCCATTACTGTTCCTTAAGACCTTGCTCAAATTACATGATGTTGCACTTGTGTATTCAAATACAAGTGTGCACTCTTGGGCCTTGCCCCCTAAAGACTTCTTTTGGTTTTGCTTTCTGAAGTCTGACATTCAGTTCTAGGCAACTTAACAAGAGCTGACTCCACAGCCATGGTGCCCCAGTGGCTTTGTAATTACGGAGCCCCTCAGACAGGTGACATTCTTGACTCTTGGTTTACTGCCAGTCTGTTGTGGGACTCCACTTGTGCGATGATCCAGGGTCGACTGTAAAATTGAGCACCTCCATAGAGAAGTAAGAAGATTTTAGAGGGAGAAGCAGAGGTCGCCTCAGCAAACCTTCTCCTTTTCAAAGGTGGAAATGGACTTCCTTCACCACTGCCTTAGTCCAGGAAGGAGAGTCCAGGAGAGCTGTGTTGAATGAATAGCTGGGAGGGAGGGTGGGCGCTGGTGATAGTGGTGTGGGCTAGGATGCCCACCACAGCACTTGGGCTCTGTACCACAGAAAGGCATTACGGCATTCGGTTATTGCTCTATGGTGTAGAGGGTCCGTGACTCTGTAGAGAGACTCACAGCTAGCCCTTTGTAAAGACTCAACATCTTAGAAATGCGATGCATATGAGTTGTCTGTTCTCTAAAACAACAGGCATCCAGGTTGACCTTTTGGGTTTTGGTCTAGTAGGTAAATAAGGCAATTCTTTGAATGAAAATAAAAAGGATCAACTTGTTCTCGGAGGCTTTATCTGTGAAAAATAGTGAGCATTGACTTGTAGTGAAACTTCAGCCAGCCTTACATTCGTCTGTTCTGGGTAGTGAGTGCTAACACACTTACTCAGGCTGCCTTTGGATTATCGGAAACCAAATTACTAGATGATAGGACACAGGAACTTGTCACATGTCATCTGGTGTATAGTAATCACTTAGAAGTAGAATTTGCTCATGCATTAACAAAAGTACCTGTGAGTTGTGAGGCCCACGGAATAGTCTAAATCGGGACACTTGGCTTAGTCAGAATATGGGTGAGAGCGAAGACCAGAAAAGAGACCATAAGGAGCGGGTGGAGTGTGAACTTTCTGTTTCCTGTATGCTTCTGGATTTTCCAGCGAATTTTAGGCTTTTAATTAGTTTGCTTTGTACCACTACAAAGAGTTTTCAGACCTATTTCTAAACTGTACACATTTTCAGGGTTTAAACAGAACCTTAAATCTCCCACTCTTTGTATCTTTAGCTTGTCTGTCCTGCTTCATTTTTATGTTTCTTTATTGCTCACCCATTTAGAATTAGCATCTAAAGACTAATGTATTCCCCTATGAAATCTCCATGTTGCTTTGTTCTCCATGATCTTCCTTCCCACCCCCTCCTGCTCAGCCCCTTCCCCTCCCCACGGCTCCTCTCTGTTTTCCTGTCCCTTCTACTTCATTACACTTCCTTTCACCCTTTTTTCCTTACACACACACACACACACACACACACACACACACACACACACACACACACTATGAGAGAACTTGGCATTTGCCAGTCCGAGTCTCCCTTATTTCGCTCATCGTGATACTTCGCATTCCTGTCCATTTTCCTGCAAATGTCAGGGTTCCACTTTGCTCTGTGGTAGAATAAAATTCCACTGTGCGTTTATACAATGCTTTATCCATCATGTATTGATGGGTACCTAGACAAATTCCATTTCCTAACTACTATGACGGTAGTTAAAGCAGCAGCAACAGCAGACCCCATGAACTCCGCCTGGTCTCCAAGGCAGAAGACAGGGTCTTTGTGGTATCTACCCATGAGGGGTATAGCTGGGTCGTATGGTAGTTCTCTTCTTATCTTTTTGAGAAAACCCATGCCTAGTCCACAATGGCTGTACCAACTAGCCCCAACTAGCAGTCAATAAAGTTTCCTCTCTCCACCCACATCTTCCACAGCATGTTTTGTTGTTTCTTCCATGGGGGCCAGTCTGACTAGAATCTCGGACGAGGTTCCATTGGTATTTCTGGATTACTAAGCATGTTGAACGTTTTTTGGTGATATTTGGTCTTTTGAGAAGTATCTCATTATATTAGTGTTATATAGCTCATATATTATATGTATTATAGCCCTTATATTAGTGCGTTATTATGTGGGTCTCAGTGTTTGGATATGATCAACTTATCAACAGCACCACCCCACCCTGCCTCTGGTTTGATAGAGTTGATGAAGATTTCTCCTATTCTGTACATGGTATGTTCGCTCTCCTGAGAGTTTCCTTTGCATGTGTAGCAGCATTTCAATTTCATACAGTCTAAGTTGTAGAACTTGGGCTTCTCTCTTGGGACACTGGAGTCCTTTTCAGAGAGTTCTTGTTTTTCCCTCCAAGAGTGTTCAGTGTTTCAGGTTTTATATCAAGGCCTATGAGATGCAGATATCATTTCTCTCTCTGCCTGTGGAAAGCTCGTTCTCCCAGCCTGATTTGTGAGGATGGCTTTCTAGTGTGTGGTCAGTATGACTTCCACATGAATCTCAGGACATCTTCTCTAACTTGGTGAGGACTGTCTGTCATTGGAGTTTTTGTGGAGATCCTGTTGAACCTGTAGACTGTTTTCATTGATGTAGCCATTTTTACAATATCCGTTCTACCACTCAGTGAGCACAGAAGAGTGTTTTGTTTTCTAGTGTTTTATTGTTTCTCTGTGTCTTAAAGGGCATTAGTTAGCATCTGAGTTCTAAAATGGTGCCAGTTCAAGGGCTTCATTTTTTCTGTATTTCCAGGAGAGGTGATTGAAACCTTCAAAACTACAGAGGGATGTCTTAGCTATTTTTGTGATCGGCTTTGGTTGTTGTTGATTTCCTTGTTTCACAAAATGCTACAAAAAGCAAACAAAACAGAAAACCCTTTTATGAAGAAGGTGTGTGTTGGGATGGAGAGATGGCTCTGTGGTTAAGAGCACTGGTTGTCCTTCCAGAGGACTGGGGTTTGATTCCCAGCAACCATACGGAGGCTAGCAACAGTCTGTACTCCAGTTCCAGGGGATCCCATGTTCTCCTCTGTTCTTCCTCAGGCACCGGATATATGTGGTGCACAGACATGCAAACAAAACAACTATACATATGAGGAGAAAAAATAAAAATAGCATAAAATAAAAAATTGTGTGTGGCTTAGGCTCTCCCAGGTGAAACAGGCAAAAGATGCACCATTTTTTTTAACCAAACAATGTTGATTTTATGATGCCTGGCACAGGGCAGAAACTCAGCACCACCCATCTCTGTAGCCTAGCAGCCAGGCCTGGACACAGTGGCCTGCCTATCAGTGTTTTCCCAGGCACTCGGCAATAATGTCCAAGCATCCTTCCCCTGAAGGAAGGCCTTTGGGCTTCCTGATTTCCCCTTCAACCCTTGGGCAAATTACCTCTCTGTGTTTTCTCCAAAGTCCCCGAGAAAATGGCTTATTTCCCATGGGGCACTTCTGGTGGCCAGTACCCTTTGTCAGGTCTCCTCTTGTTCTGCTACAGGATGGGGAGGGAGGCAGCCCTTCTCCCTGGCCAGCAGCAATAGAGAGGTGTCTGCCTGCTAACCGTGGGTAACAGGCATGCTGGGAACAACAGTGAAGGGTAAGTTGTAGTTCCTAAGCTAGTGACTTGATTCTGTTTCCTTCTTCTTTTGCCACAAATGGAAAGAGCTTAGTTGTCTAAAAGGGAATGAGGTAATTTCTTGACAATTCCTAACCACCCCACCCTGGCAGTGGTATATTTGAAGTTAGGATATTAAAAAATAATAATATTAGGAATGACGATTTGTGTGAAATGGTGGCATTTTTAATATTAAGCTAGCAGTATAATAGCTCTTGCTTCCCTTTCTCACCCAAAGAGAGTAAGTGTAGCATCCAGTTATATCCAGGGTCTGAACTGGTAGGAGACTAGTACAGTGCCTTAGAACCTTAAGGCTAATCTTCCTTCTGCTAAAAATAGCTCATTTATAAATAGTTTCAAGATCAATTTAGTTTTCTGTGTTTCTTCTCATGGCTCCAGTAGCTAAATATTATCCTACTTAGGAAAATTGCAGATTTTCGTTCTTGTGCAGTCTTAAAAGTTTTTGACCCATTTTGACCTGGTCTGCCAATTTATTATGGGCAGCTTCATCTTAAGTACTCGTGCCCACTGTTTTTACCCTAAAATCAGTTCGATAGGGTGCAAAGAGCAGACGGCTGGGATTTTATTTTTGAACACTTAAATTATGTAACCCGTGATCTGTTAGTGTTTTCATCAAGCCCGCAGAGGCCCCGCACTCTGACCCAAATAGCTCTTAAAATAAGACCTCATTCTGGAAAGGAGTGAGTAAGGAAAACACAGGAAGGAAAAAATTCCCTGATTTACTCTGGAATGGAATGACTGAATGCTCAGATTTACTTTTCTGGTGACATATAGAAACCCTTAAGAGGACAGGTGTACAGTGCTGTCTGTGCTGGGACATGGGACACCCGCACCCCCAACACACACACAGAAGCTCCACGGTGCTTTAAGCTGCATTGAGTCGTGTCTTTTGGAAATAATCACACTCCGGAACAAGAGTGAATCATCCCCTCTAATGCTCTCAGACATGCAACCCACGGAAGCCACCCTCAGGTGAGCAGCCCCATCATAAGCTTCAGGACGCATCACAGAGTTGCTAGGGAAACTGCTCATCCTGGCTAGCTACATGATGACACATCGCACTGTTGTCTCAGGATTCTGAAACATCAGGAGACGCCAAACCCAGATTTGTGTAAGCGATATCTTAATCAGAGCCAGTGAACAGACTCCAGGGGTAAGAGTGACTATGGCCAAGTCTGACAACCACCTGACTTGGATTTACAGAACCCATGTGGTAAAAGGGGAACAGGTGGCCCTTGTAAGTTGCCCTTTAACTTCCACGCATGCACTGTCAGACGTGTGTCCCTCAATGTAATTAATGAAATAAATACCTTGACTATCAAATGCTGTCAGGGAGCCATAAATACACATCTCTACTCTGCAGGTCAGAGCATGACTTCAGCCTGCCAGTTTCTCTCTGCACACCTCAACCTCCTGAGGGTCCAGATGAGAAAACTTAGGCCCAAGCAGGTGACATGCCTTACCTGAAGCTGGGTGATTTGGGGGGGGGAGGTGCAGTTTGTACTGCCCTTCAAGAAATGGGGATTTCAAAGAGACCCCACATGGCTATTCTGATTTAATGAAGGAGGTATTGTTTCCTTCTCTCCTTTCAGGGGTCACAACAGTTAGAAGTGATAATAGCAAGAGGAAAAACAGCAGGAAAGACAACTAGTCTCACTGTTTCATTTCATTTTGGGGTCACCCTATTTGTTAGCATTTAGTTTTCTTTTCCTCTTCACAGCAGTTGCAAAAGTGATTTGCTTTTTAGATTGGGGATATGTGTCAGGGTTCAGTTTTCATTGTTATGATAAGAGTTCTTTAAGAGCAGATTATCTTAAATGATTCCACATTGTGGGATGAGCAATTGTAGTCTCAAGTTCTTATATCTGTTGGGAAGTTATCTGAGACTCTTAAATTCCAAAGGGTGATGAGTGCTGATTTTGGAGGGGCTACTGGCGGTTGAACGTTAGCCTAGTTCTCTGCCACCAAGTTCTGTCCCTAGCCCTCACTATCTGCCACCAAGTTCTGTCCCTAGCCCTCACTATTTATTTTGATACCGAGTCTCAGGGAATTGTTCAGACTGGCCTTGAACTCAGTAGTAGCACAGGAAAGCCTTCCAACAACTTGGGATTCTCCTGCTTCATCTTCCTAATAAAGCCTAGTATTTAAGTCATAGTTTGTCCCAGTGGTACCCCATCTTTCTTTCCTCCTTCCTCCACCCTTCCTTTCTTCCTTGAACTTGCTGTACAGCCAAGGATGGCCTTAAATTTCTGATCTTTCTGCCTCAACTTCCAGAGCACTCATTAGAAAAGTGTGCCTCCACACCTACTTTATACAGTGCTGGGGATCAAGCAGGGGAGTTTGCGATAGCCAGACAAGCACCCTACCAACGGAACTACATCCCCAACCATCTACTGTTTATTAATTTTGACAAAATTACAGTCCTTAGCCACCAAGCTTACTAAACTTTCATGATACTCAAAATCTAGAGAAACATCAACATTACTGAACAGTGTTGGGATTTTATTTAATGCTGTTTTTCTTTATACTATGGAGAAGGAGTTGTTGAAAAGATAGCCATTTGAATATTTTTTCCTTATTAGAACTTCCGGCTTTACAGAGTCAACACAGACAGCAAAGTAGACAAGTTTGAGTTACTCATTTACTTTCTTTCAAAAAAAATAGAAATCATTAATATCAGCTTTCTCTCAAAATTCACTTTGAAGTAATTGTAGGTTTGTGGAAAAGTTGCAAAGACTGTACAGAAAGTTCTGAGTGTTCTTCGCTCGCTGCTCCCGATGCTACCCATGAAATACTATTGAACATCTATCAGAACCAAGACATGAGCAACGGCACCTAAATTATAGATTTGATTTGGATTGGTACGGACTGTTAAAAAAGTAAATTTGTAATACAAGTGTAAAACAAACATTGGCCAACATTGCCCGCGAAGTCTTTATGTAAGTAAAAGTTAGGCCATTGGATACTGTTTGCTTTGTCAATGCATTTTGAAGATGGGGCTCCTGGGCCCTCTCTCCAGACAGTTGTTTTGCCTAAGCTCCTCTGGCAAGAAGCCCTGCAGCTGCTTCTGTGGAGAAGGAAGGAAGGCAAAGCCAGGGTCAGATGCATGCCTGGGGGCTGAGGTGGAAGGATATCCTGATCTCAGAGCCTTGAGAGAAACCAGGGCAACTCTGGAGGACTTGTCTCCAAAACCAAACAAAGTGGATAAGGACGATAAGGAAGAAAAGCAGTCAGAGAAACGTGAGCAGAATACACGTGAGCAGAACACACGGTGAACCTCTCAGCCCAGTGCCCAGAGTGAGGGAAGTCAGAAAGCGTTCCTAAGCAGAGGCAATCTGCATGCTTACCCACAGTCTTTTCTGTTGTCCTTTTCTTTCTTAATTTATTAATTTATTTACTTCAAATGCTGTCCCCCCTTCCCAGTCCCCTCCTCACAGAGACCCTCCCCCCATTTCTCTTACTCGTCTCCTCTGAGAGGTTGGTGCCTCTGGATATCCTCCCACCCTGGTGCATCTTCTCCTACTAAGGGCAGACAGGGCAGCCCTGTTGGGGAACAGATACCACAGTCAGGCTACAGCTTTAGGGAGAGCCTCTGCACCAGTTGCTGGGGGACACACATGGAGACTGAGCTACACATCTGCTGCATACGTGCTCTGGGCCGCGTTCTTGCCTATTCTTTGGTTTGTGCCTCTGTCTCTGAGATCTCAGAGGTCCAGGTTAGTTGACTATGTTGGTCCTTCTGTGGGGTTATCATCCCCTTCAGGGCCTTCAGTCCTTCCCCATCTTTTCCATTAGAGCCTCCGACCTCCGTCCAATAATCTGACTATGGGTATCTGCATCTGTTTCAGTCAGGTGTTCAGTAGAGCCTCTCAGAGGACAGTTATGCTAGGCTCCTGTCTGCAAGCATAACAGAGCATCATGGGTAATGTCAGGGACTGGTGCTTGCCCATGGGATGGGTGTCAACTTGGGCTGCTTATTCATTGGCCTTCCCTTCCATCTCTGCTCCATCTCAGTCCCTGCATTTCTTTTAGACAGGACAGATTTTGGGTGCAAAGCCTTGTGAGCGGGTTGGTCTCCTTATCCCTCTAAATGGGCCGAGGACAACCACAAGTCCTTGCTGCTCTTTGGCTCTCTGTTCACCAGGGAACCATGTGGGAGTGTAGCTTTGAACGCTATGTTAGGTGGGCCTTTGTGAATGTGCTGGGTAAAGCCGGGCAGAGGAGGGGATTGACAGTTTTAACAGGCAGGTGGGAGATTTCCCAGATTGGAAACGGCACAGAAAGAGTGTTGAGACCCCTGCAGACCTGCAAAGAGGGAGAGAAACCCAAAACTTGGGATGTTTAACATTTGTCGACTGACCAGATGATCGGAGTTTTTGAAATTGAATCCTGAATGGTCGCTGGGCATAGTGTGTCACCAGTAGAAGCTTATTCAAGTGACTCAGTGTAGTCTCATAAAAATGGGTTTCCTGTTTACTCTTTCTTTGTCTTTGGCTGATAGGATGGTGAATTCTTCCCTGAGGCTTGTTAAAATTCTTTCCCTGATTACATGTTTGATGTACTGTAGGTTATGACAGCACTAGCCCAGCATTTCTTTCAGCAAAACTGTTTCCCAAACCAAAACGTTTTCGAATGACTGCTTCAGTTCATGTGTTCCTGCCCATTTGTCAGACGCTCTCCGCTCTCCGCTGGGCAGAAGGAACCCTGGCGTCCCTCCCATGCTGTAATCTTCAGAGTGCCCTCCCACAGAGCATGCTCCTGGATGGGAGGCCGACTTGAGTTACCTTCCTAGAGCTCTGCAGTTTCCGTTAGGGAACTGACCTCTTTCCATTGTGTGGTGTGTGCTTTCGGTTCCTGAGTGATTACGAGTGGCTGACTCATTCTCTGGGAGCCTCCGTCTCCGATGTTCCTCCGCCAGCCCTGCGTGGGTGGAAGGGCAGCCTGCCTTGGACGGTAGGTTCAGTGTGCTGGCTGTGAGGTCCTCTGGGCTGCCCTGAAGCAAATGTGGCTGTGGCTTCTTCCCCTCCCTCAGCTCCTGCTCCTGTCCAGTGTGCTGCCCTGCACCCACCTCCTGTCTATTCTGTCCCTCAACATCAGCACCGCTGGGTTTGCTGTTTATAAGACAGGAGCCCTAATGTACAGCAGACAGTCTTTTGACACAAAACTCAAACTCAGATTGTGACCGGGCTTCGGGCAGGGAAGCAATCACACAAAGGGAAAGAAATATGCAAGTTGTCATAAACTGGACATGATCCATGAATACCTACAGAGACTGCAGGACTCATCTGCCCCAGGGCATCTGCCCCATACACCCTAGTCTTCCTCTCCTGCCCTTGTGTCCCATCATGCCATCTACAGGGTGACTGGATGAAGTAAAGTAGCATCGGTGACTTGGAACGGCTAGGAGTGACAGGCACATGGGGATCCAGTCTGCTGTGTTCATGGTGTCAGTAGTATCCTTCAGACATGGAGGCAGAATTTGCCACATTGTAGGCACACTTGTCCTCTGTCTTCACTGCCCTTGATGCAGATGAAACTTCTCATAGGATGGGGGTATTAGCCTGCCCTGGAGCCAAACAGCAGCCCCCTCATGCTTATCAGGGGTGACAACCTATAACGCCATGCTATAGATCTCATATTCAATCTTAATTAAAAACTGCTCTGCAGCCATTCCTTATTTTTGCGGACCATGTTTTTGCAGTGTTCTAAGATGCAAGCCTCGTTGTTCTGAAGGGATAAATGCGCTCACTCTGCTTTGAATTGACAGGTGTGTTTTAAAGTGGTTTCTGGGAAGCTTTTCAGAAAAGCAGGCAGGTAGTTCAGCAAGTGGTGTCTGCCTCACATACCCTTAATAGGTGCCCTTATCTTTTCTTCATAGCTGTACCCACTCTGCGAAGATGTGGAATGCGGGTGGTGCTGTGTTAGGTGTGGGGGACAGAGAGCACCAGAAGCTCACTTGGAACGGACCCACCCTGGTCCTCCTTAGCCTCGTGGAGTTTCCAGTCCACAGCACTGACTGCTAGACAGTGGGAAGACAGTTACTAAGTCTCACTGAAGAGTCATTTGTCATCCTTCCCAAGGACAGACTGTGTGTGTGTGTGTGTGTGTGTGTGTCTCATAGGCCTGGCTATCCTTCGACATCCTTCCTTCTAAAAATTTGAAACACTAGCAAAAATTATGAAAGAGCAACCGCATCCCCACTGTGCGGTGTTTAATTGTAGTAAGAGTAGCCATGGTGGCTAATCTCGATTGTCAACTTGAAACTTTTGAAAGAGTGATCCTAAACTGAAGAAGCGCTTCAATCAGGTTGGCCTGTGGGACATTCTCTTGGTTACAAATTGACGTAAGCGGGTCCAGCCCACTGTGGACGGCACCATCGCCAGTTAGGTCGGCTGTGTAAGAAAAGCAGCAGAGCCAGGTGGTGGTGCTGGTACACATCTTTAATCCCAGCACTCAGGAGGCAGGGAGGCAGAAGCAGTCAGATGTCCTAGAGTTTGAAGCCAGCCTGACTTACAGAGAACGACAGCCAGGGCTACATAGAGAAACCCTGTGGAGAAAACAAACGAACAACAAACAAGCAAACAAAAAGAAAAATTGCGGAACTTGGGCCTGGGAGCAGGCCAATGAGCAGTGTACTGCTGTTGGCTTCTAGTTTGGCTTCTTATGATGGTGGATTGCGACCCTTGAGGTGAAATAAACCCCTCCCTTCCCACGTTGCTTTTGGTCATAGTGTTTATCACAGCAACAGAAAGCAAAGTAGACCAGGTAGCGGTGCTTAGTGAGTCCTTTCATGGCCAGCAACTCAGCTCACGGCTTTTCTTTTCTTGTGGCAAAGGCTTACACTGGGGCGGGTGGATACTGTAAATGTCTTTTCCCCGCCAAGCCACCCTGGACCCACAGAGTTGGTTCCAGTTCCTTGTCTGCAAAGCCACATACGCTTTCAGATACATTGGCTGCAGCAGACATTTGGAGGCCAGCCACTTAGGCCCCTGTCGCACAATGACTGATTGCCTGCACCGGACTTCATGCTTTGTTTCCCAGACAGGGTCTCACACTGTTGCTCTAGACATCTGGATCCCAAGATCCTCCTGCCTCAGCCTCCCCAATGCCAAGAAAACAGGCGTGTGCCTCTCCAGTAGCTTGTTTTTCTTTACCCGCAGCATGGCGCCATCTGAAATTCTGAAATCTCTCGACGCATTCTCAGTCTTGTTTTTCTATTTCTATTAAGCATCTTTCATTAATGGAAGCCTAACCAGCTACAATTCTGTTTAAATCAAAGCGTATGTATGCCATGCTTTAAAGTCTTCCAATCTCTACCTCTGTGATTTTTTGTCCTAAACCATCCATCCCTGGGTGTTGAAAACTCTCACTGGTGTGTCAGCTTGAAGAAAATGATACTGAGATGAGTCAAAATGGCCGAAGCCCAGCATTCCCGTGACCTGGTCCTGAGCAAGCTGCTCCCAGTAAACCCTTTGGCATACAGAATGTGCTAGATGCTACAGGCAGCCTGGAGGTTATGGGGCCTGTCTGGGAACCCTTGCAGCTCCTCCACCCAGGAGTCCTGAAACTACATTCTGCAACTGCTTAATCTGCATCAGTACACCTTACGAAGGTGGGCGAGCAGTGCTTAAGTGCACACAGGAAGCATGCAACACCACCGCCCAGCCTGAGCGCAGTGACACATTCTTACAATTCCAGCACTGGAAAGGCAGAGGCAGGAAGATCAGCAGTCTAGGCTCATCCTGAGTTACACAGTAGGTCAGAGGCGGCAAGAGGTTCTGTCTCCCAACAAAACAAAAACTCCCTCTTCCTTTTTAATAACCACAGATCTTGAAGTGCTGTTCCTTTGTGCTTAGATAGGTGTGGCGTGGATTAGAATCTTAGGGAGCGGAAAGTAGTTGTTTGTATTTAGTAGTGATTTAATGTTTAAACTCTCAGGCCCAAGGAACTTCCTGAGTATTTTGGTTAAAGGGAATGGGCATAGTTGTGGGGGTTTCTGCAGGCCTGGATACTGTGAGATGGGACCGAGTTAGCACAGAGAGCCTGGCAGTTAATTCAGGTTCACCTGTCCTGTCAGTTTCAGCAGTAAGATGTGAGGTAGAGATGTTCACAGTTGCTCTAGGTTAGGGCACTTGCCGTGTGAGCTCCTCCCACAGATCCCTTCTGGAACCCCCAGTGTGTTATTGGAGAAGCAAGCCGGGCCCTTCCTTCCCCGGCCCAGCCCATGGATTCGCAATGATTGAATTTTGGAGTTTTCCTTTGGAGTGAAGGGTAATTACTCTGTCAGCGTGAGCGGTGAGTCGTAGCAAGCGGAGGTAGACGAGAAGACTCCGTCTCCCCATCTGCAGCAGAAAGCTGTTGGATGTCAAATCTGGCTTACAAGTTTGAAGTGAATGTGTTTCCCCCAACATGTCATCGAGGTGAGCAAGTTCACACCTGTTCATTCGGCCATTGGTTAGTGGAAGGAGGGAGGGAGGGAGGGAGGGAGGGAGGGAGGGAGGAGGGAGAGAGGGAAGGGAAGGAGGGAGGGAGGGACGGAGGAAGGAAGGAAGGAGGGAAGGAAGGAAGGAAGGAAGGAGGGAGGGAGGGAGGGAAGGAAGGAAGGAAGGAAGGAAGGAAGGAAGGAAGGAAGGAAGGAAGGAAGGAGAGAGAGCAACCGTGCCCTTTTCAGGATTATCATCCCGGTGTCCTTTCCGCCTTTCACTTCTGTGCAGTGTCGTTCCATCCTGGCCCTGCGAGCTCCAGCCGCCCTTCACTCAGAGCCTCTGAGATCTCCCTGACTGGGTAAAAGTCTCTCCTGCTCAGATGACATCTTGATAGAGGAGCTGCTTGCTACACAGGAAACAGGAAAGGGTTCCTGGGGAGAAGCTAAGGACTTCCCAGATGGTGACATCTCCCAATCGTTTCCTTTAACCGGTGGCTTGTGCTCTTTTAGTTAGCTGGCCGAATGCATGGAAAACGTAGGGGCTTATAGCATAGTGCTTGGCTGGAGAAAATGGTTTACATATCAGTCAAGAGCAAAACTCCAGGCTGAGAAGATGGCTGTTTTTCAAGTGTTTGCCATGCATTCATGAAGACCCAGTTCCTTGAGTCCATGTAGAAAGTTACCAAGGGAGTGACAGCCTGCTCTGCCTGGAAGTAGAGAGGGGGATTCCTGGAGTACTTCAGGAGTGAGCTCAGTGAGAGACCCTGCCTCAGTCTGTGAAATATGAAGGAAGACAACTGACAGAAGGCCACACACAGCACACAGCACACACACGCGCGCGCGCGCACACACACACACACACACACACACACACAGAGGGGAGAGAAAGAACAGTGAACTTTGACCTGGAGTACACGTGAGAAACAGTCTAACCTTTGGCCTTAGTATGGCTGCCTGCTGTGTAACCTAGTGACTGAACCAACCAGGCTGAGAGAGAGCTAAGAGCTAGGTAAAGATTGTGGGGGATTCTACAAACTTCTCTCTCCATCCATCCATTTTAAAGAGTGAAATGCTTTAGAGCGAGCTCCACATTCTGTAATACTTTCTAAGAAGTCATATTAAGTATGACTCATCTTACACACCTCCCAGTTGTTACTGAAAATGCTGCAACGGGCCATTGTCTGCGGGGCAGCATTGTACAAACCCTCGGTCTGTTTGCTTCTCTAAAAGGCGTAGCCATGCTTCCATAGACAAGTGAGAGTGTTTTTCCATATTAAAGCCATGTTATTGGGGCGCACGGTATGCTTCCCTCTCCCTGCATAACTGCACAGTGATTAAATATTGACTAAGAGCCAGCATTTGACAGCCAGCAGCCTCACCCTGGTAAATGCTGATGTGTGAGGCTGAGTGTAAATACAGAAGCATCCCCGCAGGGCCAGCCTTCTTCCTTGGGACGTGGGCAAGGCCTGAGTTATGCATGAGGTGTCAAACTCAACTGCTCCAGCAGAAGGGTGTCATTTGAAACAAGTAATCCCTTTAAACACAACCCAATTCTGTCAAAAGGAAATATATTTTCCCAATCAATTTGAATAATAAAGAGGATGTTTGTGAGTTCTAACAGAACATCCAGGGTGCCGGGTGAACAAAGGAGCTTCCGACACTGGGAAGGCCCTTCTTTCAAAGACAGTGATTGTTTGGCTTATGTGGAGCAAACTGACTGAAATCATCAGATTGACTCCTGGGCCATAAATGTCTGATCGGAAGTTTCAATACATCTTTCTACTCCATGGTCACTGCCTGCATTCTTTCTTCCCACTGTTGTAAGTAGGGTCACTTTAAATCACAGAACTCTCTCCCCCAACCCCTTGACTGGGGGTGGGGGTTAGCTTGGTTTTCTAAAGGACAAATATGTTTTTATATTTCTTTTTTTGAGATTGTAATATAATTACAGAGATTAAGTTTTTCTTCAGTATTTTCCCCTGGTAATAAGGTTTATTATAAGATCTGATCTTTTTATTGCAATGTTTTTTAAATTAACCGCGTACATATATTTGGGTGAATATATGTGTATGTGCATGTTTGGGTGGTGTATGTGAGAGAGAGAGACAGAGAGAGAAAGAGAGGGAGGGATGGGGAGAGAGAGAGAGAAGGAGGGAGGGAGAAACCATGCAAAGACCAAGGGTCAACCTCTTGGGGTTTTTTGGTTTTTGTTTTTTATTTGTTTGTTTTGAGATAACGCTGGCCACCAATTCTTTTAAACTGCCTGGTCAGCAGGCTCCAAGATCCTTTTCCTATGGGTGCTAGAGATCAAAATCCATTCCTCATGCTTGCACTGTTAGGGTTTCGAATCTCCGCCCGTGTCGGGACAGAATACACCCAGCCACCATGGTTCCACGTGGAGAGGTTTAATGAGAGAAGAGGAGGAGAGGAGGAGAAAGGCGGCCGGCCATGGGCACGTGTGAAGGGGGAAGGGGGTAAGAGCAGCGAAGAACAAAGAGCAAGAGGGGTTATGAGAAGGAGGAGGGGGGCAAGCAGCCCCTTATATAGTCAGGCACAGCTGGCTGTTGCTAGGCGACTGTAGGGCGGAGCATACCTGCTGCTGCCAGGTAGCTGTGGGGGTGGAGCTTAGACAGAACACCAACTTGCACACCAGGCAGTTCACAGACAGACACAGCTCTCTCCCCAGCTCTATTACAGGACTCTTATACCCTGTAATAAACACCTCGAAGATGAACTCAACAGTTGTGCCTGCATGTTGTGAAATTGTTTATTCCTTAGAATGATTTAAATACAGGTCTCCTCCTCAACCAGAATAGTCATCAAAAACGCCGGTGTCTTATTCCAGCAAGCTTTCTAGACAATCCTTCCTGTGAGCTGTTTGGGCCACCTGTGTGGCGACAGCTGTCTGAGCATTAGCGTCATCGCCTTCAAGGTCCCCTGAACTTCTTAACAGATGCTTCGTGAAAGCATTGTGTTCCTTAGCTAGGTGAGGTGCGCACAACTGTAAAATCGGCACTTGGGAGCCAGAGGCAGGAGGATCCATGGCATGAAGCCGTCCTGAGTTGCACAGGGAAAGCTTGTCTCTAAAAACCAATGTCTGAGACTGTGGTAGAGTGTTGCCTAGCATATAACAGGTCTTAGGTTTGATTCCCAGCACCGCGATTCTTTACAAATTTTATTTCTCAAATGACTCAATTTAGCCCAGATAGACAGGTACATATTTGAGGGGTTTAAAAATAATGTGTATTAGCGATATTAGCATTATTATTAGTAGTGGTGGTAGAAACAGCATTATTATTTTTATTAGTGTTGGTAGTAGTAGTAATATTAGCCTATTCAAAAATTTATTTTTCTTAAATATTGACTCCATTCTCCTTGGAAGCATAGTAAGGCATGTACTTAGGGAGAATGAAGGTCACATGAGAGGCAGCAGAGCATCCACAAATGTGGCACAGCTCACCCTCAGTCAGAAGCCCAGACTGAGTCCCAGAGAAGCCAAGAGTGTGTGTGCTCTTGGGCTGAGGAGCTAACAGACATGAGGCCCCACAGCGAGGCCAGCCACATGTGGAACCCACTCTTTGAAGTGATCTTTGTCCTTCAGAAAACCAGAAGTGTTTGTGAAAAACAGATTGATGTAGGCGTGTGCGTGCGTGCGTGTGTGTGTGGGTGTGTGTGGGTGTGTTTGTGTGTGTGTGCGCACGCGCGCGTGTGTGTGTAAAACAGATTCAACAAAATAATGGAACACGTTTGAACTTGAACAAGGTTCTCAGAGGTTGAGCCTAAGGACTAGTAGTGTCTTGGTGCCATATGTGCAGCCTTCTACCTCACACCAGCTGCCTTCATCTTCCTTGTTTGAGCCTGAACATGGTCAGCTAGCACTGAGAACCTGGCACGGCTTCAGAGAAACTCTATTTAGGATTCAATAGGAGGAATGAAGAAAATTAACCAAGGTATGCTTTTATTCCACTTTAATAGTATGTTATACATAAAATTACCATCCTGGAGGATACGTAATAACCTCACCAGGATGACTTTCAGTGTGCTGAAAACAGTCTTCAAAGAGGGGAGACAACCTTGCTTTTCGTTTTTATAGCTCCCTGGAAACTTGCAATGTGGAAGCCGTGAATTCGGTTCTCTTGTTAGGAAACCCCAGTCATTACATTATGTATTGTGGAAGGTCCTGAAGTATACAGCATTTTAAGGCTGAATTTTCGTTTTCACTCTTCTAGAAGAGCAAGGCACTGATAAGAACTTACCCTGAAAGCTCTTTCTGGTTGGAGAGCCTGACAGGAACTGCAAGATGCAGCCACCGCATCCCCACGCTTCCAGCAGCAGCGCGGCGGCAGGGAGCAGGGCTCAAGAGGGGCCTGCTGGATGCTGAGTGTTCCTCCACTTGTCAGAAGTTAAGCATGGGCACTCAACACATTCCTGCCTGTGACTTCCTGTTGGCTTATGTGTACAGTCTGGGAGATTCCTGAGGAGAGGTTTATTGTCCACAGAAATTGAGTGGAGGTGTCTTCCAGGTTGGCTCTTTTCCAAGAGGCTTCTCTTAGGGCCAAATTATCCGTTGCACTTTCTTAGTGAGTTTACCAAAAATTATGGGAGTTTACTAATTGTTGAACATATGGCACCGAGGATAAAGCGAAAAGAAGAGAATAAATTCCTATCTTAACACAGGCTACTTTAAATCTGTGGCGCTTCCTTCCAGCCCATTATTAATCATGTCCCCAAAGAAATAGAACCAAAGTGTGTGTGTGTGTGTGTGTGTGTGTGTGTGTGTGTGTGTGTATGTGTGTGTGTATCTCTCTGTGTCTGTATGTGTATATCTTTGTGTATATGTGTATGTGTGTATGTGTATATCTATGTGTATATATGTGTATATGTGTATATCTGTGTGTGTGTTGTGTGTGTATGTGTATATGTGTGTATATATATGTATGTGTATCTCTCTGTGTATGTATGTGCATATCTGTGTGTGTGTTGTGTGTGTATGTGTATATGTGTGTATATATATGTATGTGTATCTCTCTGTGTATGTATGTGCATATCTGTGTGTGTATATATGTGTATGTGTGTGTGTATGTATGTGTATATCTGTGTGTGTGTGTGTGTGTGTGTGGTATATGTGGGGGGGGCGTGGCGTGTGGAGAGGATTTTAAGGCTTGGGTTTAGGAAACTGAAGGCTGGTAAGTCCAAGCCAGCAGCAAGAGTTGATGTTGTATCTTGGAGTCCAAAGCTGAGAGCCGGTCTCTTTTTCTGGGACCTGTCCTAGCTCTTTTTCAGTTGAATGGCCTACCACATGGAAAAGAATGTCTGTATTGCAAGTCAACTGATTTAAATGTCAACCACATCTAAAAGATACCTTCACAGGGATATCTTGCCTAATGTTTGACCGAACAATGGGGCCCTTTGGCCTAGTAAAGTTTGGCCCAAAATTACTCATCGCTTCCTCCCTCCTGCCCGCCCCTCTGATACTGCACCTGCATTCTAATAACAATATCTTTTCATCTAATACCTCCGGAGCTTGAGCAGATATTAAGAATCCCTTGGAACACTTGTTGAAACACGATAGCCTGTGGAAGACTGGGTCCAGGAACTCGAGTTTCGGATGAGCCCCAGGTGCTGCTGCTGCTGCTGCTGCTCCTGCCCAGGGACCACAGCTTGGGAACTGCTGGGCCTCTAAGATCCAGAATCTGCACTTTAGCCTCATGGCTCCACAGCTGATTTTGGGATCAGAGGGAAGTTAGGTTTCTTTCTCAGACATGGGTCCAGGTAAACCAACATTGCACTGCTAGCGTGTGAAGACACATCAACGCCAATCTGATGAGCTGCAGTAAGAACTAAAACTACCACTGCTGTCTGATGCCCGGCAGAAGCAACTTCAAGGAGGGAGGGCTAGCTCTCAGTTACAGAGATGCCAGTCCTTGGCCACTGGCCCATTGATTCTGAGCCTATGGTACATCACAGAGGCAGAGACAGGTGTAGGAGGCAGTCAGCCTCCTGATGGACAGGAGGCAAAGAGTTAGGAGGACACTGGGGTCAGGTGTGACCTTTGAAGACACACCTCCAGTGACCTATGTCTTCCAGTATAGGTCCTGTTGTTGTAAAATTAGAAAAAATAAAATGTGGTCTTTTACCCCCACTAGGTCCGGTACCACAGTAGGTATCTTAATTTCAATCAGCTAATCTTCTCTCCTGCTTTGCTCCATCCCATATAACATTGCCGAAATGGCCTCTCTCTGAGCCTGGCAACAATCTTTCTACCCTTCCCGTCCCCAAGGCAGGGTGTCACCATGCCAGAAACATACATCCCAACTCCGTGGTGGCCCAGTGTCTCTAACCACCACACACTCTCTTAAACTTAATTCACCACAAGAAAGAACACACAACACAACAATCTCTGATCCAATTGATAAGATATAATTGCCCACCTAGACATTTAAAGCCTTACATGCATCGATCCCTTAAGAACATTCATAACAACCTGTAAATACACAGAGTGGACTCTTAACGCCAGCCTCCATGTTTTCTCTGTGGCTTCCTCTCCTTTCACGTTCCAGTCTCCTCCTCTTCTCTCAAACTTTTCTCCCGCCTGTCCTTCCTTCTTGTCCAATGACAGGCCTCATTCTGTCTTGTACCTGCCTTCACCCATGTAATGACATCATCCCACAAGGCTCCACCTTGTAAAGCTCCCAGAGCCTTCCAAAATAGCACCAGGAGCTGAAGAGCAAGTGCTGAGTCTGTGATGGACCTTTCCTGCCACACGATCATAAACTAAGGAAATAATCCCACCAGCATGGGAGGCAGAGACAATCTCGGGCAGCCCTGTAGAAAGCTTATAGGACTTAGGCAATCAGAGTTGGGGAATCAGGATTGGGGAGTTTACCACAACCAAGCCTGCAGGTCTGTGTCCTGGGTGGTATACGAAAGGATTAATAGGGCTCTGACCCAACCGGAGCAGCCAAAGAGTTGCAGCTCTCCAAGGGGTCCTCTTCCTGGCCAGGCCACCACTGCCCTGGAGTCAGTGGCAGGTGGCAGGACACAGAAAGCAGCCAGGAGCCTAGGCTGGAGCAACTTCCAGTGACGAATGCTTTCCTTAGGGTGTTACAGCTAGATAAAACAGGCACCCTCAGGTGGTCTTTGGTGTTGGTGAAATAACTCGCACTTTATTCCTTGTGGACAGTCTTATATACATTTTGGGGTGAGTTGGGGAGTTTAGGCAGGTGCTTTGTATTGGCTTGGTCTGAGATGTTAGGGATACCCCATCCGTCTGCATGTGGAGGGGCTTCAGGTGTTGTCTCTACATAACTGGTTGTCAAGGTCTTCTCCATGGTGTGTCGAGGTCGTGTTCCAGGACGAGAACCTGGCGGGGAGTAGATTTTACACACCTACTGTTCTCAGTTATGAGAATTGTTGGGGTCCCTGAATCCACTCAACCTTATCAGGTTTTCTCCCTGGTGGCACGGCCCACTGCCCCACACATGCCCAGAGCTGGGAGAGAGGATTCCACTCTTCATGCCTGGAGAATGCACACTTCAAGCCTTACCATAGTGAGATGATGTTCCTCTCCACTCTGCAAACTCCACTCCGCGGTGGGCTCAAAGTGCAGAGATTAGACTGCTTTAGTGTGTCATTAAAATAGTAACTTTTTACAAAAACATGTGTATGTGCATGTCCATGTGCATGCCTGTGTACATGTCAGCATGTGCATGTTGAAGCGAGAGGTCAATGTTAACGGTCTTCCTTAGTCACTCTCCCAGCTTTTTAGTCAGAGTCTCTCACTAAACCTGCAACTTGTGAGTGGCTGGATTGGCTACCCAGCAAGCTCTAGGGACTCTCAGGTATCCACCTCCACAGAGGCGGAGGTCGGGATTTACAGAGCGCAGTGGCTGTCCTCAGCTTTTACACCGATTCTGGGTCCTTGTGCTTGGAAGGCAAGCCTTTTACTGACGGAGCCATCTCCCAGGCCCCCGAGACGTTTTGTTACATGAGTCACACACTGTTTTTGTGGCAAATGAACTCAAGCGGCATGAGAATGTGTGATGTGTGTCCTCCATATACCGAGTTTCGTTCTCTGGTTAGAAGGGAAGTGAAGGTGCAGTCTTCCCTTAGCATGATTTGCTGTATGTGCTGTTGACAGACTCAGAGGAAACATGCATGTGCTCTGTGTGATCAGTGTTTGCCGTGTCCGTTTAGAAGCTACCTGCCTTTGATGTGCCATCTTCAGATTTTCATGTGACGTGTAGGGTTCCTTTCTTAATTAAAAAGTAACAATGTGAGGCAGATGAAGTGTCTCACTGGGTCAAGGCCAAGCCTGGCGAGCTGAGTTTGGTGCCTGGGACCCACATGGTGGAAACACAAAATCAGCTCCAAGTTCTCTGTCCTCTACTCAGTGTTTGTAGAGTGTGTGTGTTTAAATGGCACAAGTTCTGTTCTTTCAAACCCCGAAGTCCTTTTCAGCCTGCAAAGGGCATAAGGGCAGTCATCAGGATTGGTTCTGAGAGATCCGGGGCCGACTGAGCATGTGCTGGCCCCTCACACTTCAACTTAACCCAAAGTCTCTGTCTTTAATTTCCTGTACAGATTGGTATATAAATGGCTTTAGAATGTGGGGACATTTGACTTTGGAGCTGTCTCTAGGTGACATGGACAAGATCCTCGGGGCTCTGAGAGGTAGATTCACACAGGCTCAGGGACGCGGAGTGAGGGTTTTGTAGCTCCCATGGTCAGTTTTAAGGGTCATTGTGTCCACCCAGGCCCTGGCAGGTAAAGAAGTCATTTTATGAATTTTGAGACAAGGACTTGCTTGCACAAGTGAAAGAAGACTGAAAGGGCAAAGCCCAGACTCTGAGCTCACCCAGAGACACAAGGTACTAGAGACTATTGGCTGCTACTGCCAGGACCCAGGCGATCAAGGGAAAGACGTGACAGGATTTCCTTGGAGCTGTATCATGTGATTCAGGCCTCCTGCATGACAGGCAGGCAGAGCCACAGTTGGCAACATTCTCCTAGGTTGGCACTCCTGAGGTGTCTAGAGCCAAATCTCTTCATGTCTGTCCTCTCAAGAGACTCAGCCTGACCCTGTGTATCAGATTGAAGGGCTCTGCAGGAACCAGGTGACAATGGAGCCTAGGGAACATCCTGCTGACAGTGTCAGCATCAGAGAGCAGAAGTCCTGTGCTGTGGTTCCCTTCTTCCTGTGCCAGGCCTGTCATGAACCGTCCTCACCCATCTGTCTACAGGTTGTGCATCTCGTGAGGTTGGTACTAGTGACAGGAGGGTCAGAGCTGTCAGTCTGTCTCAGCTAATCATATCGATTGTTTTCTACTTGTTAATAATAGTGATGATGATGGAAACAAAAAATTAAGTGCCAGAGACTAGAGTGCTGTGTAATTGTGAGTTTATCAGACAGTGGGATGCCTGTAATATTCTGATTTTACTTTTGTGATGTAAACTCATGTCCTTAAACAATCGCTTCTATCTCTGTGTCCTTCCTTTGCCGTGTGTGTGTGTGTGTGTGTGTGTGTGTGTGTGTGTGTGTGTGTGTGTGTGTGTGTGTGTGTGTGACTGATTTCTCCCTTGAAAGATCCGAATTCCATGGGCATTTCCTTTTGCTACAGTTCCTTTGTTCATTTCGGGAGGTGATGGAGTTGTTATTGATGGAGCTCCCCCTCTACTGTATCCAACTCTACTCAATCAGCCTTTATTGTGGGGCTGTCAGGTGCCAGGCTGTACCTCAGAGACAAAGAGACCCTGTGGAGTGTGATTTTGGCCATGTTACAGTCTTTGACCTTGAGTTTCAGCAATGGCCCCTTATGCTCCTTATCCCCATGGTACCCTGAATGCTGGGTAGACAAACACCAGCATATGCAGGTTTGCTAAAGGACTGAGTGTGGACGGCAGTCACTGCTCCATCAGAAGTGATGTGTTCTTGTTTGGATAGCCATTCACAGTTTGGGTCCAGATATTTTACTCACTATTCAACCCAGTAGAATTTTCATTTGCAGGATTTTTGCCTTTCCGTCACTCAGCCGAGATTTTAGTTGTTCATTGACTCTTATCATTTTCACGGAAGGGAAGGCATGTTTTAAATTGGTAGTTTAGGATTTGTTCCATTCTGTTGCTCATCTTAGAAAAGAGCTGAGGGGACTAGGTTTAACCATTTCTCGGGACCAGGGGCTTTGTAAGTCATTACTTACAGGTGGATGTTTTGTTCATCAGAATAAAGATGTAGTGTGTGGCTGGTTGGACATGGTCTATCATGACGGATGTAGCACTGATTTGAAATTTACTTAAGAATGTGGATTCCCATTATAATCAGGCAGAAACTTTTTATAGCCATAGGTAAACTAGTTACTCCTTTTCTCTGTTAGTCTGTCACCTTCTTGGTGCACTAATTAGTTAAGTTGTTTGCAAATATAAGGTGCTGGGAGGTGGTTTAAGAGGTAAGTGCTGTGCTGTGCAACCATGAGGACTTAAGGTCAAATTCCCAGCACCCATTTAGAAAGATGTGTGTGTGTCTGTATGTCTGTCTGTCTGACTGTCTGTGTGTGTGTGTGTCTGTGTGTGTGTGTCTGTGTGTGTGTGTGTGTGTGTATCTGTGTGTGTGTCTGTGTGTGTGTGTTTCTGTAACTCAGCATGGGGGTCAGACACAGGCAGATCCCAGGAGCTCACCAGCCAGCTGAGCTGAAATAGTGAACTTTTGGCTCCCTGAGAGACTTGTCTCATAAGGCTAAGAGTAACAGAGATAAACATGGCCTCTTGCTAGTGCACACATACATGCAACTTTACAAAAATGAATACTATGTAAATTCACCTTCGAAGCAAAGAGCTATAACCTATATTAGCTTTGTCAGTTCGAGGCAGGGTTCTTCAGCCATTCCTATGTATCATGACGTAGGGATGACTTTACCATGTTCTGGTCCATGGTATAATGGACCCCACCACGGATTCTGATTCATTTGGGCCCCTGTATTCTTATGTATGTGGCGTGAACTGTCTGTCAGAATCTATTTATCTCCATGCCTATATATGTCCGTTGCAGCTTCTTGGATGGTTCTAACAAGCACTCAGGGTCAAAAATACTGGCGTAACATAAAGACAAAGGATGAAACCGTGCGCTTGGCTTTTTGCCCATAGTGTGTGTGCGTTAGCCGTTTGGTCATTTATTGCAGAGTGACAGATGAGTTCATCTGTTAATCACCTCTGTGACAAACTGCCACAAACAATTCTTTCTGTGCATATTTGTCTCCTTACAGTTCTGAAGCCAGAAGTCTGAAATGCTCTTCCAGCACCAAGGGCCATCCCTTCTCAGGATCTAGAGGTTCTCTGGCCTTCCCTAGCTTTTAGGAGGTGCCTCGGAGCATTGCCCTGCATTGTTCTTACATCAGTTTCAGCTGTCATGTTCCTCTATAACACTCCTGCAGCCCTCGTACAGAGACACTTGTAACTATGTTTGGACCATCCAGCTTCCCCTGGATAATCTTATCTCAAGATTTAATGTGCCTGCACCTATGAAGTCTCCTTCGATGTGCAAGAAATCATAAAGACCTAACATGGGATCTGGGGATTTAGGCTTAGATGTGTGGAGAGGGCAACACCCTTCAGGGAAACATTCCCCTACTCATCTGAGGAGAGCATCCTCTGAGTCAGGCCCACGGCCTTGCTTCTGCTTCCTATCCCTACAGCATTGTAAGACTCTAAAGGAGGAACATTCTGCAAAGACTGGAAGTGATGACACCATGTTCAGAATTTTAATTCCACTGATTTTTTAAAAGGCTACCAGTTTTTTAAGTTTTCAGATGCCTTAAGAATTTGCTCTAGAAATAGATTACGTAGCATTAGAATCTTCGTGAACTTTGGTACATTTCTCCTTTCTCTCAGAAGGGGTTGTTTTTCCACTACAGAACCAGTGGTTCTCAGTGAGAAGTGGGTGTGGCTTATTATTGAACTTTCTCTTGCCACAGTCATCTACCAAGCATCAACTGTGTGCTAGCCTCCTAGACATAAAGAATAATGAAAGCTTTCAAGAGCAGGGGCAGAGGAGTGACTGCTGGTGGTCAGCATATCTGTAGTTCATTGTAACTGGCTGTTTTCTCCTCAACCAGGAGAGGCAGTGGCAGTAGAAGATAGGAGGGCGGAAACAAAATCCACATAAAACAGGTCAAAGCTTGGTGATAGAGGACCTGTGTATGAAAGTAACCTCGAGGAACACTGAGGAGGCAGACAGAAGTCTGGGTTTGGGGGAGTAATTGACACAAAATTGGAATTTGTATTATAACTCCTTCTAAGGGGGTCCTACTAGGAATGTGCGCTCAGGATGTTTCCCAGATTCCCAACAGGAAAGCGAGATATAAGCACAGCACAACGGGGCAAGGATACCTGCAGATAATGGGAGCAAACCAGGCTCTCCCTGCCTAACACTTGCTAGGTCATGATAGCTAGAGAAGGGGGGATGCAGAGTTTTGATTTGGGGCATAAACTGCAATAGAGCAACTGCTCAAGCAAAGTAATTCCCAATTCTTTGGTGACAAGTTTTGCATTGACTGTGGAGAAAAAAAATAGTAAGTCCTCTAAAGAGAGCTCCAGGGTGGACAATCGTGGATAGGAGATAAAAATTAAAGTCCTCCATTCTGAATGCCAGTGAGGGAAATGACTGGACGTTTCTGGACAAACCCAACTGTGTCTTTCTCTAGATGATGTCATGGCACTAGAACAAGTGTCTTGAAGGGCTCAGATACTGAATTACTCTTGTGTTTCCATGACTAATGGACTTTGACTATTGTCTTTGGACCCTTGTTGCCAAAGAGATTCGTGTCTACTGCTTCAACCTCAAGCCCTTCAAAACTGTTCTTAACAATTATTCTGGGGGCTGGGGATTTAGCTCAGTGGTAGAGCGCTTACCTAGGAAGCGCAAAGCCCTGGGTTCGGTCCCCAGCTCAAAAAAAAAAAAAAAAAAAACAATTATTCTGTTGTATGACTCTATTCCTGGGACGTTGTGAACCAATGTCTACTCCCAGTTAGGGGACTGATGATAGGCCAAAGTCCAACCTGATGAACCGATGAGTTTTAATGGGGTTCCTTGCAGGAATATGATTGAGGGGTTATTTGCCAGGAGTAGAAATGACTCGGTGACAGCTGCACCACCAAAGCCCACCCCAGCATGGGTGACAGCTCACAAAGCTGGGAACCTGGACCATACTGCCCAGCCCGCAGGCAGCTCGACAGATTGGAGAGTGTCCATCCTTTGCAGATAGATGAGTTGGGCTGAGCCTCTTCCAAGCAGCTCAGTGGGTGGTAGACATCTCTTAACAGCCTCTACTGCTTATATACACATGGGGAAGGAAGGGCCTAGACAGTCTGATCAACCCAAGGGACTTCCTGAAGCTACTTTGAGTTGTTTACTTCCTGGACTTAAGCTTCCCCGCAGGATGGAATATTTCACCTCTCCTTGAACAGTGGCGTTCGACCTTCCTAATGCTCTGACCATTCAATATAGTTTTGCATGTTGTGGTAACAATCCCTAATCATAAAATTATTATTTTTTAAAGATTTATTCATTTATTATAAGTACACTGTAGCTGTCTTCAGACACACCAGAAGAGGGCATCGGATCTCTTTACAGATGGTTGTGAGCCACCATGTGGCTGCTGGGAATTGAACTCAGGACCTCTGGAAGAGTAGTCAGTGCTCTTAACCGCTGAGCCATCTGTCCAGCCCTCATAAAATTATTTCATTGCTACTTCATAATTGGAATTTTGCTAGTTATGAATCATAATGTAAATTTCTGATATGTACAATATCTGATAAGATGTCACTGCCTACAGGTTGAGAACTGCTCCCTTAGAACACCCTGGTTCTTAACACACTTCTCCTTTAGAATATCCTGTTGTTTCAACTGCTTTTTAACATCAGGCGTCTTTATGAGTCTCCTTCCAAGATGGGAGTTTAAACTGGTACGCGACCTCCTTTCAGCAGGTGCAAGGCTCTGGTACCTCTCATTCCTGCAGCCTCTTATAGACAGGTGACTTATTACAAACTCTTGAACCTGAACATGTTCCTTTTTGTATATTAAGAGTAGTATCCCACAGTCACGGTAAAATTTGATTTTACTAGAAGTCTGGGTTTCCAATGTGGGACTCTTTTTTCAAGACACAGTTTCTCTGTGTAACAGCCCTGGCTGTCCTGGAACTCACTCTATAGACCAGGCTGGCCTCGAAATCACAGAGATCTGCCTCTGTCTCTCCCTCCTGTGTACTGGGATTAAAGACAAGTTCAGTTAAGTGTGGGATTTCTACAGTCATTTATATTTCCCTAAATCTTGTCCTTAGGTTCTTCTAACAAGGCATTTTCTTCCTTTCCGTTTTCACTTTGAAAGGATCAAGCAGAATGTCAACATTGTAGAGTTTCTTACTGAAAACAGCATGTTGATAAGATACAGATTTTTATTGAAATGTTGTCAGACGTTGCTAAATTTTAAATTGATTCTTTTGGGAAAATACAATCTAATGATTTGTTTGGATTACTCTTCATTTGTGTTATACAAACTAGAAAGTTGGAAAAAATAAGCTTGAAACCAAACTCTGTGTTTGTGTGTGTGTGTGTGTGTGTGTGTGTGTGTGTGTGTGTGTGTGGTGAGTCTGTGTGTGTGTTTGTGTGTGTGTGTGTGGTGAGTCTGTGTGTGTGTGTGTGTGTATGTGTGTGTGGTGAGTCTGTGTGTGTATCTGTGTCTGTGGCTTGTGTGTGCGTGTATGTGTGTGTTATGAGTCTGTCTTGTGTGTGTCTCTCTCTCTGTGTATGTGTGTGTGTGTGTGTGTGTGTGGTGAGTCTGTGTGTGTATCTGTGTCTGTGGCTTGTGTGTGCGTGTATGTGTGTGTTATGAGTCTGTCTTGTGTGTGTCTCTCTCTCTGTGTATGTGTGTGTGTGTGTGTGTGTGTGGTGAGTCTGTCTGTGTGTGTATCTTTATCTCTGGCTCTCTCTCTCTCTCTCTCTCTCTCTCTCTGTGGTGAGTCTGTGTGTGTATCTGTGTCTGTGGCTTGTGTGTGCGTGTATGTGTGTGTTATGAGTCTGTCTTGTGTGTGTGTCTCTCTCTCTCGCTGTGTGTATGTGTGTGTGTGTTATGAGTCTGTCTTGTGTCTCTGTGTATGTATGTGTGTGTGTTATGAGTCTGTCTTGTGTGTGTGTGTCTCTCTCTCTCGCTGTGTGTATGTGTGTGTGTTATGAGTCTGTCTTGTGTCTCTGTGTATGTATGTGTGTGTGTTATGAGTCTGTCTTGTGTGTGTGTGTCTCTCTCTCTCGCTGTGTGTATGTGTGTGTGTTATGAGTCTGTCTTGTGTCTCTGTGTATGTATGTGTGTGTGTGTTATGAGTCTGTCTTGTGTGTGTGTGTGTCTCTCTCTCGCTGTGTGTATGTGTGTGTGTTATGAGTCTGTCTTGTGTCTCTGTGTATGTATGTGTGTGTGTTATGAGTCTGTCTTGTGTCTCTCTCTGTGTATGTATGTGTGTTTATGTGTGTGTGTGTGTTTAAGTTGTATGGGGTATATGTGAAGCCCAAGACTGATATCAGGTTCTTCAATTGCCTTCTACCTTATTTTTGAGACAAGATCTCTTACTCAATGTGGAAGTTCATTTCCTGGCCAGAAAATCCCAGAATCCTCTTGCCTGTCTCTCCAGTGCTGTAATTACAGGTGTGTTCTACCATACTCACCTTTCATGTGGGTACTGGAGACCCAAACTCAAGACAAGCCCTCGACTGACAAGCTCTCTCTTTCCCCACCCCCTCTAATACCTTTGACTATTCCATCTTGAAAAAAATTTTAACTCTTTTTGCTCTGATTCCTACGTCTGTGGAGCATGCGTTACCAATAGCAGGTTTCATCTGCCTGTGTACCTGGGCCATAAGTAATGTGAGCTGGTTTTCTTATCTTTGTAATTATTATCATCCAGCCCTTTTCTCCCATGTTGAGGACCCTTGCTTGCCAATCAAGCACTACTGCTGAGCTGCACCTTAGCCCCAGACTATGTTTACAATTGCCGAACATGGATGGTGCTTCCAGACCTGCGTCATAGCTTCTGGACCTAGTTGGCTGCTCACAAGTTGAATTTGTGAATGTTTTTATTAAAATAGAGCATGTGCTAAGACAGAGGACTTAAGCCTTTGGTTTTAATGATGGTTGTTAGGCTGGAATTTTCCATCTGATGATTTGAGATTGTGGCCTCACATGTACCTGCAAATGACGACAGTTAAGCAACCACTAGAGAGATGGGGCAAGGCAATAATTTGACCTACATTCCCTCACTCTGCTTGGCTGCAAATTCTTTCCCCACAGGCATTCCTTCTTCATGAGGTAAAGGGGCCCTGCACTGTGGAGGGCAGCCGGGCTCAGGTATGCAACCTTGGCTACCTAAGGTAAAGAGAGGTGAGACTCCGCTAAGTGAAAGTCAAATTCTTAGCCCTGTGCAAATGGCTTAGCCTTTCAAAGCTCACTCTCTCATCCATGAAGTCACAGAATGGAGGATTGCACGTTCTCGGCATTGAAGTTGGCACCAAATCAAATATGTTTATCTGGTAAGAGTTGCCAAGCTGCTTCCTTGAGGCAAGGGCCTGGCACGGATGACCAAGGTCACAGAACAGCAGGACAGAGTTAACCGGGCACCCGACAGACAGTGCAGCAGGGGTTGTAAAGATCACTGCAAGGGTAATGGGAGGGATTACAAGGCCACTAATGTGGAGGACTTCACTGAGACCCGATGGCCAAATTAGTTTGTCACACAGCTGGTTGGAAGATGGGAAGGAGAGCTGGTCCCAGAGACATTGATCAGTAATTCTGGATTGGTTGGGAGGGACTGATTCAGTTCAGGCCAGGTTCTTTTCAACCTTGTTAGGGATTTGGGGCTTTATCCTAAGAAAACTGAAGTCTTCCTGAGGCATTTTCCGTAAAGTAAAACAGTTGGCAGAGGTGTTTGGGTGGGGAGCTGCCTGGAAGCAAAGCCTGGGTTCTCGTGCACTGGAGTGTCTGAGCCAAAGCCCTGCGAGTGAGGTGGAAGGGGCTTGGGCCCTGAAGATTTTCAAGAAGGCGAGTGCTGCTTTCATTTGTTCAAATCTCCCAACCCCACCTCCACCCCCATGTGACTGGAACATCTGTCATGTGCCAATGCTCCTAGGAACAAAACAATGTCCCCTCCTGCAGTCACCATATAAGGTGGGAAAATACATGAGGGAAAATAAATGAACACAAACTACACCGTTGTGGCCATGCTGATATCCCACCCCACAATCGCTACCTTAAAATGAGAGGCCTAGTGTAGGCAAGCCAGTGTGCCTCGGGCCAGCCTCACTGGTCATGTACCGATTTGATAAAGTCATCCCGAGTCCCAGGATCTAGGGTTTTTGATCTGTTCTGAATCCCTCATGGGCCCCCCTTTTCCCACCGACAGATGCAAGAAAGGGACCGATTCAAAGCTGCTGGAAGCAGGATGTGCTGTGGCCTGCACAGCTTCAAGTATTGACCTACTGGGGCTGCAAGGGAATGAAAAGACAAACACGGATACTCAGAAAAGTTGGGATTGGCTGGACTTGGCTCTTGGATGGAGAAGCAGCATCCCAGAAAGCTCAGCCTGTTTGTTATACACAGTGAGATACGGAGATACCTACACAAGGAATTGGATTGATTATGTACAGCTGGACAAGGGGGCAGGGTCAGCTAATCTCAGTAGGAGTGGTCTCTGTAGGGAGGCAGTCTTTGAACAGTTAACCATCTGGGTAGATGTAAAAAAACTCAGGAAGAAGACTATGGTGGACAGTTTTTTGCAGTCTGTTAACATTCCCACTCAGCCCAGGGGGAGCCCTTGCTTTCCCTCTGAGCCTCTCCCAAGGAAGGCTTTCTCACCCACAGGGCTGAAGCATTAGTTCTTGATACAGTTGTGCCCGTGGAGATAATACACGTTTATTCAGGAATGGAGCTTCCTCTGCGCTCCACAAAGGTCACAGCTGCAGCCACCTGTGAAGACAGAATGTCATTATCAGTTCCCATCTGTCACACAGGTGGTATCTGATAGCAGACCACAGGTCTAAGGAGCTCAGACTTCAGTGGCAGTTGCTGATCAGGGAGTTTCTACATGTGATCTCTGTTGAGGGCCAGGCTGGAGGGTCCAGGTAACACAAGAGGACCTGGGCCATGGTCCTTCTTCTGTTTCTGTGAGCCCTTGACTTGCAGGTGCAGCCCTTTCTGTGTTTGCACAGGCAAGAGTGACACACGTGCTGAGAGGCCTTCTGTGCACATCCCTTCAATCCAGATTCACACCCCTTCAATGCAGGGCAAGCAGGTTTTTGAAAAGGGAATCCCTGTACAAGGGGTGCAGGTGAATTTTAATCCAGCAACATGGCTACTTCGATAAGAGATCACGTCCAAAGTCCTTCTAGGTCTGTGTAATCTGGCAGAAATGACATACCTGTAATCTCTTCAGCTGGAATACAGACACATCCTTAGTGCACACAATGCACTTTTAATCCCAAACAGTGAAGGTAAAATCACTTTGTAAAAGGAAGCAGCCATGTTTGAAAGTGACGTCAAATTGAGGGGCAGACAAAGTGACGAATCAGAGAAAGATTTGACAGAATAGGTCAGAGATAGAATATGCTCAACTCTCATGAGAACAGCACAGGAATGAGAAGCTATTTAACCACTGCAAAGGGAGACTTAGGAGTGCAATTCAGTTGAGTTCAGTTCGTTGCGGTTCAGTGTAGTTCGGTTAAATACAGTTGAGTTCGTTCTTTTGCATTCCATTCAGTTTGTTCAGTTTATACAGTACAAATCAGAATAGGCATTTGAAGCTAGAGAGTCAGAAGGAGCCAGAAGATTAGAACAAATTGCCACAATTAGGTTGAGGCCAAGCAGAACAATTCAATGAGGAGCTGAGAGAAGCCAGATTGAATCAGTCAGTTGGGATGGGGGGGTTGGGTGTTTGAGCCAGAACAGTGAGATGAACCAGGTAGCCAGGGATGACAATTATAGCAGGCAGATAAAAGGAGGGCAAGGGTACCCAGTGCCCTGGATGTGCTGAAAATGCCACGTGTATGATTTTAGCCTGAAAAAAAATTCCCATTTTAGAATCCAGGTGGTTAGTTTGATTTTTCTTTTTCTTTCCAAATCCTAGACCTTATAGTGCTCCCTTTGTATGCAATAAAAATAAATGAGATTTTTCCTAATTGTTTTTCTTTTTTATGGGAGAGTTATGTATAAAAGTGAATATGTATACACACACACACACACACACACACACACACACACACACACACAGGAATTTTCAGCCAGGTATAATAGCTGTTACTCTAAGTAAGATATTGTAAATGTTGTTTCTCTAAGGAGATAATTTTCAGAATTTCGGCAACTTGCACACATTTCTAGAACATAAATAATTATTTATATGTAAAGGAGAAAAAGCATATATGCGTGTATATAAAAGCATATATGTGTACATATACACACAGCACATCAGTCATATTTTTATTATCTAAATTATGTGTATGTGTTTCGATCTGTATATGGACGTGTAAGTGACACCACCTGCCTATGGAGGCCAGAGAGGGTTCTAGATGCCCTGGATCTGCTGTTCCTGGTGGCTGTGAGCTTCCTGAGGTGGATGCTGAGATCAGGCTCTCTGGAAGAGCAAGAGGTGCTGTCTACCATGGAGCCAGCATTCCAGAACCACATTTTTCTTAAGGATTGTCTGATACCTATTTTCCCCTGGATCGAATGAGAGATATTTAAAGTAAGACGGAAGGGAGTCCAGTATGTTCTGCATATAAATTTTGTCATCTTTTCTATAGTAAGCAGCTTCATAAATAACTTATCGGCATATTGCCTTAAGTCTTTAAAGAAAACAGACCCCTCTGTTATAGTTTAAATCCTTTGGGGTCTTTTTCTCCCAAGAGAGGTTAGCTATTCAATCAGTAATAATTTCATATTTATGTATTTATGTATGTCATCACTGTGTAGCCCTGACTGGGTTGGAACTCACTGTGTAGACCAGGCTGGCCTCAAACTCACAGAGATCCACCAGCTTCTGCCTCCTGAATGCTGAGATTAAAGGCAGGCACCACCACCTACCGTGTCTCACTTGGAATTTTCTTTTATAAACAGTGTCTGGGCTGGGGATTTGGCTCAGTGGTAGAGCGCTTACCTAGGAAGCGCAAGGCCCTGGGTTCGGTCCCCAGCTCCGGAAAAAAAAAGAACCAAAAAAAATAAACAGTGTCTGGGGGCTCAGTGGTAGAGCGCTTACCTAGGAAGCACAAGGCCCTGGGTTCGGTCCCCAGCTCCGAAAAAAAGAACCAAAAAAAAAAAAAAAAAAAAAAAACAGTGTCTGTGCATTTCCTCATTTTTATTCCCATCCCCCAAACATCTCTAGAGGACAGAAAAAACAAAAACAAAAAACAAAACCAAGATTTTAATGTAACAATGAAAATAAAGAACTTGGCACAGTGCCTAATATCTGATAATCACACAACATGTTAACAAATTTTATGGCCACAATTAATCATTTTATTGCTGTTGTCACGATTCTGATTGAAGAAACCCAATCTTCAGTAATTAGAGATACTATGATTATAAAACTCATGCATAAAAATGCAGTTCTACAAATTTACAAGTAGTCGCTCACTTGTACCAATTAAAAACCAAAAGAACAAACAAATAAATCTTGTTTCTTGGCTTAGTTAGGGTTTCTATTGCTGTCATGTAACTCCAGGACCAAAAGCAACTTGCGGGGAGAAAGGATCTATTTCAGATGACGTGTCCTGATCACGGACTTTCATCAAGGGAAGTCAGGGCAGGACCCTAGAGGCAGGAGCTGATGCAGAGGTCATGGAAGCTGCTGCTTATTATGGCTTGCTCCTCATGGCTTGCTCAACCTTTTTTTCTTACATATGTCAGGTTCACTAGCCCAGGGGTGGCACCGCCCACGTGAGCCAGAACCCCTCCCACCCCACACCAGTTATTAGTTACAAACGTGTATCACAGATTTGCTCACAGGTCAGTCTGGAAGGAGCATTTCTCAGTTGAGATTTCCTTAAGTGAGTCTACCTTATATCAAATGGACCTAAAACTAACCAGTACATTACTAAAACACCCTTTAAGTACTGGGAGAGCTGCACATAGTAAGTCATTTAATCACTTAATCTTATTTTTGCAAACATAGTGTGAGCTTTTATTTTTATAGGCGAAGAAGCTGTAAATAGGAGTCTAAATCACTTAGCTCTGGTAGAAGAAGGTGGCCCTGTTGCAGCTGGAGAACATTTTCTTAGTTCCATGAAAAATGCCAAATACAGGAGGCAAAAGCAGTGGTCTTGAATAGATGAATGTTCTCTAAAAAAGGAGGCTTCGTGCCCAGCTTTTCTTTTTAAAGTCCCAGTTCCTCTCCACATCTGAGAGGCATCCTTTCCAATATACTGTATGTAGTGGGTGGAACTCACTCTGTAAGCTGTGAGTGGTATTTTAGCGGTAGGACGACTGATGGCCTTGAACCCCATTTGTAGGTGACCCATCATCTTAAAAGCAGCTGATGTGTCCCTGATACCTCAGATGAGTGTGGGAACAAATGGTGGACAAGCCGTAGGCATGGCAGTCTCAGATTATTACTGTGAGTGACTGATGTGCCAAGTGACAAAGCTTCACAAGGATTATGGGAGAAGTGTGAGGCCTGCTACCTAAGACACCTTCAAGAGGGCTGCCTTAGTGTTAGCTGTGGGTTTCACTTTGTCTTCCTGCCTATCCTCAATTTTCTGGTTTCTGCTTATCATCCAAGATGGCTGCTTAAGCACCTGTCATCATGTGATACAATGAAAAAGGGACACTTTACAAATGTGGGAAACCGATAATCTTGCTCGAGAGAGAAGGAAAAGTGTTAGCCGTGTAGCACAGAGAGATTGTGTCCGTTGCTGCATTTGTCTCAGGATAGCCCATTTTCAGCCGCCTTGAACAGGAACCGTGAAACAGATATGTGGGTCTCAAACTTCTCCTCTGGGCATCTGATTTTGAGTGAGTGACTGAAATCCTTAGAAACCTGTATTTTTATAAAGAGAGAGAGAGAGAGAGAGAGAGAGAGAGAGAGAGAGAGAGAGAGAGAGAGAGAGAAAGAAAAGAAAACAAGCATGCAAGCAGAGCAGGAAGTGGTGATAAATTCCTTGCTTTGCAGACACTTGAAGTTTATCCCCAGAACCCATGTGAATGTGTCAGGCCAGGTGGCACTGGTCTTATGATTCCGGCTCTGGGGAGAAAGAGATGGGAGGATCCTGGGAGACAGAGACCGGAGGAACCTAGGCTCCCTGGTCAGCCAGTCTAATAGTCTAACTTAATTGGTGAATTGAAAGGCAAGAAGAGACTTTGCCTCAAAGGAAGTGGACAGTGAGCTTGAGGACAACCTGAGGTTGTCTTCAGACTCCACACGCAGGTACACACAACTGTGTGTGCGCACACACACACACACACACACACACACACACACACATACACACCACACAGATGTAAGCTGCAGCAAAGGAAAAACAAAGAGGACCATGACTTTAAGTTTTTAGTAGCTCCTTTGAGACTGCTTACGTCTCCCCTAGGGAGTGGATCATTCCTGAATCACAGGCATTCACCCTGCATTCACTCCCAGAATCTTCAACTTATGTAAGGTCCCCAGGCAGAGGTGCAGACCCTGCGTGAGGACTGCGTTTGCAGAGTCTTGCAACCTGCTTTCATCAGGGTTTACCTAGGGAATCTTGTCACAAGGGGGAATAAATGCAGACAGTGGGGATGCATCGAGAGCTGGCTGCTTCCCTGGTTGCTCTGAGGACCTATCACAGCAATGTTTTCCTCCTAAGGAATATGGAGAATTAGAGTTCTAGCAACTACTGTTTTGAATACTAAATGCTAAAATCATTACCTGTGCTACACATAAACCTGAGAGTCACCTGAAGGACAGGTTTACCCGTTTACAGATGGACATAACATCATCCAGTTCCAAGAGAGTTGCCACAATTTGAACTGAGGGGATGGACTCTGGCGTCCACACACCCTT
Organism: Rattus norvegicus; assembly: GCF_021556685.1. NCBI lineage: Eukaryota > Metazoa > Chordata > Mammalia > Rodentia > Muridae > Rattus > Rattus norvegicus. The sequence continues at coordinate 154,547,850 of NC_141535.1, forward strand.
TATAGAAGGAATTCTGCCTCTTCAAAAGTATAGGGCATCTCAGGACCTTTGCTGGGGCTTAGTATGTAACAAACTGAGGAAAGTCGAGAGGTGGCGTCAGTTTTGCATGTGTCATCCCTTGGTGTCCTCTGGGGACTATTCCAAGATTCCCCGTGGTTACCAAGATGCACAGGTGCTCATTTCCCAAGTAGCATATGTGCTCAGCCCGTTCCGTGTGGCCCCCCCAAATGATGAGCCCTTGGTCGGGCTTATAATGGCGAATACAGAACAAACGTGGTGGAAGGTTCATTCTGAACTCTTTAGAGAGTAATCACGAGGTTGAGGTCTGTACATGTTCACTACGGTCACAGCTTTAAAGTCACTGCACTTGCTCATGCCCGGATGTGAGTGTGTGCTATAGCACGTGAGTGGAGGTCAGAGGACAGCTTGCAGGAATGAGTTGTCTCTGCTTGTGACGTGGATCCTGAAGACTGGTTTTAGGTCATCAGGGGTGGCAATAAGGACCTTTAGTCCCAGGAGACCTAAATGTCTTTGTGTCTTGTTTTTATTTTTTAAAAAAGATTTATTGAATGTGTATGGATGCTTTGTGTTCCATTATGTATGTGTGCCATGTTCGTGCATGGTGCGGGAGGAGGTCAGATAAGGCGTTAGGGAGCATCATAAACCACTGTGTGTGCACTGGGACCAAACCCTGGTCCTCTGGAAGAGCAGCCAGTGCTCTTAGCCACCAAACCTACCCTCCAGCCCTCTCAGGAATTATTTTTTAAAATATTTATTTATTTATTTATTTATTTATTTATTTATTTATTTATTCATTTATTATATATGAGTACACTGTTGCTGTCTTCAGACAAACCAGAAGAGGGCATCAGATCTCAGTACAGATGGTTGTGAGCCACCATGTGGTTGCTGGAATTGGGACACAGGACCTCTGGAAGAGCAGTCAGTGCTCTTAGCCTCTAAGCCATCTCTCCAACCACTCAGGGATGTTTCTTGTCAGCAGTTGGCCCAGAGATGTAGTCCTCAGTGCTGTAGGGAGCTGAGTGTGTTAGCGATGCCTTCACTCCCTTACTAGTTCTCTGCTGAGGTCCGAAGAAAACCACCTTTGTACATGCCCAGGCTTTTGTGCTCTGAGGACCTATCACTGATTATGGCTGAATAAGCAGTGGGCATCAGAAGACAATGGAGTGCAGGCCTGTCCTCCACCCACTCTGCTTTCCAGAGGCAGTGGCAGGAGCCTCCCATTCTTGAAAAACAAGAGGATATAATTTTGATCGGTACATCCAAAAACAAGTCTACTGATAAGCACATGGGAGGGAAGAAGAACCAGCAAATCATTGTGTTCTTCACAGCAACTGGAAAAGAGAGAGAGGCCTTGAGTATATCCCTTGTCCTCTCCCCAAGTCATGAGCTCTGGATACATGACCTCTAAGTCATCCTGCAGAGCATCGATGTCCCAGCACAGGTTGGTTTGGCATGAAACTACGACGTTTGAACATACAGGTCAGTTGCTTTCCTGCTTGAAATGCTTTGTCCCCTCACTGCATTATGTAAGATGCTACTAAATGCAAATACGAGAAATTCATGTTCAACCTGGCGTCCCAGTGAAGAAATTGGCTTTTAAGCAGCTAGAACGTTCTTTAAAAAACACTTCTGGGAATGTGGATGAAACTCAAGGGAAGACTGCCACTCTACAAAGCTCTGGGTTCTGTTTCCAGCAGGGAGGGACGGACACACACACACACACACACACACACACACACACACACACACACACGATTTAGAATCTGTTTTCTTCTTTCGCTTAATAGAATTTTACTTGGGACTTAATTGTTTTTATTAAAGCCCCTGCTGTGTTTCTTGCAGTCAGCTTCATTTTTTAGCGATCCCTCGATCCCTCGCTGCCACACCTGGTTGTTGCCAGAGTATTGATCATGTGACTCCAAGCATTGAGTTTCTTATCTCAATGAGAAGAAAAGACAGGTAGTGGGGTAGAGGCTTCCAGGAGCTCTGTCAGAAGAATCAGTTGTCCTTAGCAAATTTCTCAGCCCCCCCCCATTCAACCTTTAATTTATTTTAATTATTTAAGTGGGCATGTGTGTGTATGCAAATGTGTGAATGCAGGTGCCTGACCTGTGGGGTCCAGAAGGTGTTAGATCCCCGGAATCTTTAAGGGTGCTTGTGAGTACTGAGAACTGAATATTCCTCCTTACAAGACCAGGGCTGGTCTTCAGTCCCCGCCCCTACCCTTATTCCCACCTCCATCCCATTTGACCTCCTGGCTCTCACTGCCCAAATAATAAGGCCATATTTCTTTGAACTGGCAGCTGGGGCTGTGCTGTGGGAAGTATTATGTAAATTAGCTTGGGCTGTGCCACAAGCTCCACCACCAGATGGTCATTTCAGAGCACCCGGGCTTTGCAGGAGGACGGCAGGGATCCAAATGAAAGTTAAAGTTACTGCTAAGAGGAGGGCCCATATAGGGAACAGTGCTAATTAGACTCTCCCTGTTGTGGGCATCACCCCAGCAATACCCTGAGCACCGGGCCCCGCCCTGGGCGCCAGGGATCCTGCTTTCACTCACAACTTTTGGGAATCTGCTGACCCCTAGTGTCTTCAATAAAGCATTGGCTGTGAAATCTAAAGACTCTTCCCACCTCCTCCCTCACAGAGGAAGCCCCAGAGCTAAGCCACATTCACAGAAGAGGAGGCCATGAGTCAAATAAACCATGGGTTAATGCGAAGCCTTCTGAGCCTCTTTAAGACACAGCACACAGACTCCCGTGTGGTGGCTTCCTATCTGTGGATCTAACACCTAGCAGGTTAAAGCAGGATTTCTGTGTGTTTGAGGCCAGCCTAGACTACCTGTGAGTTTCAGGCCAGCCTGGTGTGTATAGTGGAATCCCTATCTCAAAAACAAAAGGCTGAGCACTCTGGGGTTTTCCTGGCCATCATTGTAAGAGAAATGTATGCAAACATCATTGCTCCTGTCAATCATGTCCAAGTGGGTCTCTTCCCTAGATGCAGGATACGCTTTTGGAAGTAGGGCATAGGTGGATGAGGGCCTACAGTTAGTGAATATTGCCTGGGTAGATGAAGACCACCACTGTTATCTCAGCACTGAAGATGCAGAGGCAGGAGGAGCTCAAGTAGGAAGCCAGGACCAGGCTGCATATAGCAAGTTCCCCACCAGACTGACTTCATAAAGACACATAAATACACACACAAATACACACACAAATACATACATACATACCAGGACAGACTGTATATAGCAAGTTCCCCACCAGACTGACTGCATAGAGACACAAATACATACATACATACATACATACATACATACATACATACATACCAGGATGGGCCATATATAGCAAGTTCTCCACCAGCTTGACTGTGCATAGAGACACATGCATACATACATACCAGGATGGGCTATATATAGCAAGTTCTCCACCAGCTTGATTGTGCATAGAGACACATGCATACATACGTACATACATACATACATACATACATACATACATACATACATTGACAGGTTGTATAGAGCAAGTTCCCCACCAGCTTGACTATACAGAGAGACACTTTAAAATTAAAGATAGGTAGAAGGAAAGAAGGAAGGGAAGGAGGGAGGGAGGGAAGGAGGGAGGAAGGAGGGAAGGAAGGAAGGAAGGAAGGAAGGAAGGAAGGAAGGAAGATACAGACAAATAAGAGTGCAGGTATTTTTCAGCTATGTTTTGCTCATAAATAGCAGGTTTATTAGCCTAGATGCATACACTGTGATGAAGCCAGCAGTTAATCGTGTATGTAAACTGTATGTTATACAAAGTATTCAGTGTCCCAGAAGGCACTCGTGTGCAGCTGTTTTGCGCTGCGGGCTGCTACAGTGTGGCCAACAGCTCCAGTACTCCCTGTGCGGGGCTTTTTATTGTACCGTTTCAGCTTGTGCTGCTGCCGAGAGCCAGACCTGAGCTACTGGTGAAGATGTGTAACCCCCAACCTTCCCCTGGTCTGTGTGCTTGGAGGCACATGGCTTTACCTGCTTTCCTGAATTTGGATTATAGGAAAAAAGGAAAGGCAGAGACAAGAAGATGATGCCCAAAGACTAAGTCTTTGGTTCGTTTTGCTCGTGACCAATTTCTAAGGCGAGTGTGAAATGTGGCAGCTCTCCAGCTAGGAGGAATTTTGCAGCTAGGAGGGTTAGAAATTAACTGCTATGATCTTTGGAGGACACTGAAGGACAGATAGAATCTCTCAATCTGGGATCTAAGGAATGTTCTGGAAAACAGGTAGCTGTTTGACGGTTGGTTTTAGCAAGCAGAGCTCCTGTTGCTGCTAACCAAGTGTCCCACTGCTTACTGTCCAGGGGCCTATGAGGCCACTGCTGGGGTGGACTTGTCCAATCCTTGCTGCCTCTTAACACGGAGGAGAGCACCTGAAGATGAGCTGCAGCCTCAGTGGCTGAGTAAGGCACTGGGAGGGAGCTAAGCCACAGATGTGGGCAGTGACTGGAACAGCCAAGCAGTCATCAGTGTGACTTGTGCCTGTCACTAGATTAGACACACCAAGTAAGTTTGCCATGATGATGCCTTTGATGTTTTATAGATGGTAGACATATTAGATATTTGTCCTATCTTTCCATTGACAGCCTTGGAGCTCACCTTTGTGACACACAGCCTTCTTGAAGAAATGGGGACTGTGACTGTATTCAGTCAATGCTAAGTGGGAGCTGTAAAAAGCTACAACACTTGCAGACCACTTAAAAGCTGTAGACTGGTCTTTGTCCATTTGACTAGGATCTTTCTATATTTTCCTCTTTTACATTTGTTTAGTGTGGTGGGGGGCTGCATGTCAGGTGTTTGGGGTTCAGCTTTCTTTCCACTAGAAGATCTTGGGGATCGAACTCAGGTTGTCAGGCTTGGCAGCAAGCTACTCTACCTGCTGAGCTCTCTTACTGGCCCTGACTATATCTCGTTATAGTCTCATATTCATATTCATCTCCCCCTGCCCCAGTGCAATTTCTTCCTGTCCTTCCCTCTGCCTTTTATGGATGGCCTGAGCTTGTGTCTGACAACTGAACGTTACCCAACCCAGCTTCTACCTTTTGTCATGTGCCCAGTACATGGAGAGGTCAGCGTGTTTATCCAAGAGCTGTCTATGGTTTTGTGAAAGAACCAATCACCGGGAAGAGTACAGCAATGTGAGGTTTTTTTATAAGTAGTTTTATACATGTCTGTCTTTATTGTTGTTTGGTGGTGGTGATAGTTTTTTTTGTTGTTGTTTTGGTTTTTTGTTTTGTTTTGTTTTATTTTTTTGTTTTTTGTTTTTTGTTTTTTTTGTAGATTGGGTTTTTTTTTCTCCCCCTTCTCCAAATTAGTGTGTGTGTATCTATGTTGAGTGGATGATCTCTAATTAGGAATTCCCTTGAGAAGCATAATCAGCCTGGGAAATGTGGGGAAAGTGTGGCTAGAAAGCTGTTTGATTTTGGCAGGAAAAGCAGTGAGTCCTCACCCTTCCTGGCTGTGTGAGGCAGCTGTGCCTCTCTGCTGTGTGAGTCTCAAGGAAGGGAGCTAAGCACCGGGGCAGGGATTTGACAGCATGTCTGCGAAGGCCTCCCCTCACACGAGGCACTGGCAGCATTCCCTTTGAAGAAATGAAGAAGTTGAGGCAGAGCTACAGTGACATTTGCCCAAGGTATAGTTACTCCAGGACACCACCAAGTTTCCAAATGCAGACATTTCTAACTTGAGAAAACCGTTCTTCTACTGAACCAAATGTCCCAGCCTTCGGGGTTTTGTTTTGAAACTAAAAATATGAAGAACAGTGAACATTTGCTCAACTAACAGGCACCTTCTTTAGAACCCTTCTATTTTTACAGAGGATTTGTTTAGTTTTCATTTTAATTAGCCACCGTGAATAATAAGCACAACCCAGTTCATCGCCTTGTGACCAGATACCACTACACGGCGAGAGCAGTGCTGGCTGGATTTGCATTTAGATGGACAGCAAGAATTATTTTTCAACCCTGAGACTGTGAGCTGCCCTTCCATTCTGTCTTGCTAATGGGACCTCAGGTGACTGGGAGCAGCGATATAGGCCTGTATTTCCTACAGTGGCGTCTGGGGTTAGAGCAGTGGTTCTGTACCTTCCTAATGCTGTGACCCTTTGATAATAGTTCCTTAGGTTTTTGTGACCCCCCTAACTTTAAAATTATTTTTGTTGCTACTTCTTTACTGTAATTTTGCTACTGTTGTGAATCGTAATATAGATATCTCATATGCAGGATATCTGATATATCACTTCTCAAAGGGTTGTGACCCACAGGTTGAGAATCTCTGGGATAGAACCCTAGTGTAGTGGTTAAGAGCACTGCTTTGGCAGAGGACCCAAATTTGGTTTATAGCATCCGTATTGGGTGACTCACAGCTGCCTGTAACTCTAGCTCCAGGATATCTAATGCCCTCTTCAGGCCTCTTTGAGTACACACACTCACACACACACACACTCACACACACATACACACACTCACACACACACATACACACACACACACACACACACACACACACACACACACACACACACACAGAGAGAGTAAAATCACAGGGTGTGATGGCACATGCCTTAAAATCCCAGTACTCAGGAGACAGAGACAGGCAAATCTGAGTTTAAGGTCAGCCTGGTCTACATAGTGTGTTCTAGTCCTGGTCTACATAGTGTGTTCTAGTCCAGCTCAGGCTACATAGTGAGATCCTGTCTCAAATAAATAATTAAAATCCTTTAAAATGTCATGTGACATGTTTTTGGCCAGTGATTGTTGTTTCTCTGAGATGCCTATCAAAGTGGCTGGTTTAGCTGGTTTATTCTTTTTAATTCCACTAAGGGGGTATACTATTTTTCAAGGTATTATAATACCAGAATTATGTGTGAACTATGGGTCAAGCAAGCTTCTATTCTACCTCCCTGCTCCAAAAATCCTCTTAAATGATTGTCCTCAGATAGAGGTTGGTAAAAACCGATACTATAGCTGGCCTCATCTAGAAGGCCAAAAAGCAGTGGCCGATGTCGTCTTCGTTTCTAGTTTCTTCTCCTTTGTAGCTAGGAAAGGAGTCAGTGTGAGGTGAGAGCGCAGACGAGAGGCAAGGAGGAGAGGCAGCTAAGGCTCAGAGAGAGAGCCTGCCCTCACTGTGTAGGCAAAATGACCTCTCTAATCTTTAATGGTTTTCCGAGATCTAATTTCATGCCACACCACTTTAGAGGCCCAAATCAGTGGTTTCTGTCGGTGTATAGGGCTATCCACACACCACAGGACCCAAAACAAAATGTTTCCTTCATCCTGAGGTATCACTTCCACCCATTGGCCGTCACAGTCCATTCTACCTCCAGTCCAGGCAACCACTGATGTATATGCTTTCTGACTTGAGTTTTCTGGTTATTTCCTTTAAACAGAGCTATTTATAATTTGTCATCTTTTGCCTGTGCCAGCTCTCACCTATCTTATTTCTATTTTCTATAGTCATCCATGTTGTAGCATGGATCACTGTTTCCTTTTTGATATTTAAATACTATCTCATTGTATGTCTACACCACAGTTACTCTATTCATTGGAAGCTGTGTGTATTATCTTCACTTTCTAGACTTTGCGAATAATGTTGCTGTGACTGCTGTTGACTTCGAGCTTGACACACCTGGGAAGAAGGAACCCCAGCTGAGGACTTGCCTCCATGGGAGCTCTCCATGGGCAAGTCTCTGGGGCATTTTCTTGATTGTTGAGTGAGGCGGAGAGCATAGCCCACTATGGGCAGTGCCATTCCTAGGCAAGAGGTTCTGAGTGATATAACAAAAGCAACTGAGTAGCATTCATTTACAGTCTGTGCTTCTTTCACTGCCTGGAGTTCCTGCCCTCAATTCCCTTAGTGCTGGACTGACCCCTGAGAGTTGTCCAAGGAAATAAGCTTTGTCCTCTCGCTTTTGGTTATAGTATTCATCAAGGCAATAGAAACCACAGTAGGATGGTTGGTATGAAAATAAATATTCACACACTGTGTGCATTCATACATTGTGTGTGCATGCATGCATGTACACTCGTGTGTGTGTGTGTGTGTGTGTGTGTGTGTGTGTGTGTGTGTGTGTTCGTTCTTCTGAGTGTGGCTGTCTTGTCATTTTCCTACTGATATTTTTAAAGCCCATTTTTAATTTTACTGAAATCTTTTTTCTGCCTCAAAATTCTCTTGAGTCAATCATGCTTTTTGATGTCATTCAACAACTTTTTGTCCCAAGCTTGCAAATCTCATCTGTGTTTTCTTCATTTTTAAAAGCCTACTTATGTTCCAATTCATTTTGAGTTCATTTTAGAATAGTTTGGCAATTTCTACAAGTAAACTTAACAAATTTATCACATGGACTTCCGTTCCTCTCGTGAAAGTTTATCATTTAAGTCCAGTTTTTCATGGTTTGTTTTGGTTTGGTTCTTGCCTTCAGCTATCCAGTTGTCCCACACTGTCAGAAAAGCTGTCCTTTCTGTCCTATTGCCTTGGTGCCTGCCTAAAGCCAATGTGCTATGATTGCGAAGTTTACCTGTACACTCTCAGTTCCGCTGCATTGATTTTTATATGTCTTCCCCGTGCCACACCATGCTGTCTTAATTAAGGTGGCTTAATGGTAAATTTTAAAATGAAAAGCATAAGTTTCTTCCTTTTTGCCTTTTTTAAAGTTGTGTGTGCGTGTCTTTCATGTATCAGTTCATCAATTTCTGCCCAAAAGACTTGGAATTTTTAAGACCTTTATTGGGTTCACAGGTCTATTTGATGAAAATTCATGTCTTAATATTGAATCTTCTACCTTACTTCTTTAGAAAACTTAGGAATATTTAGAAATATCAATTTCTATACCTATAACTATAATACATACTATATAGTACAATATGCCAATATATTACATATCACATATATTTATTTATTTTTATATTGTATATAAATTATATATTATATAATATATACTACTAAAATATATATGATACAATAATATATGGTATAACATATAGTAATAATATCAATATCTGTAAGTATTTAGAAATATTTATTTCTCACTTACCAGCCCAGTATTTTCCCCCTTGAATGGGTGTGCATTTATTATCTAACATTGTGAAGCTCTAGTTTTAGCTTTTTTCTTTTCAAAACAGTGTTTTGAGTTTATCATCTGTCCTAGTTTGCTTTCATTGCTGTAATAAACACCATGAGCAAAAGCGACATGGGAGAAAAGTGTTTCTGTCAACCTACAGTGAACAGTTGATTTGTTATGAAGGGAAGTCAAGGCAGGAACCTGGAGGCAGGAACCAAGGAGAGACCATGGAGAAACATTGCTGAATGGCTTGCTCCCTCTCTAAGGCTTACTTAGGTTGCCCAGCAGTGGCACCACAGTGGGCTAGGACAGCCCACATCAATCATTCACTAATCAAGACAATAAGAAAATGTCCCACAGACCAGTCTGATTTCTCAGTTGGTTTCCTCTTCCCAGAAAACAAAAGGAAAAACAAAAAACAAAAAACAAAGCACAGCATCATCTCCGGGTTCTCATAACAAGCTTGGAGCTAATGTACAATAACATTTGTTTTAATTATTCCCTGCTATAAACGGTGAAAGGAGATTCACAAATCTAAGTGTGGTGTACATAGTTTGGTATATCCATAATGGCAGTTTAGTTTCCAAACCCCTTGCTCCTTGCCTCTGGATTTATGTTTTCTTAGTTAGGGTTACTACTGCTTTGGTGAAACACCAGGATCGAAAAGAATTCAGGGAGAGGTATGCACTATATGAGGGAAACCAAGGCTGGAACTTAAACCAAGCAGGAACCTAGAGGCAGGAGCTAATGCGGAGACCATGGATGGGTTCTTACTGGTCTGTTCCTCTTGGCTTGCTCAGCCTTTTTTCTTATAGAACTCAGAACCACCAGCCTAGAGGGGGCACCACCATGAATAGACTTGTCCCTCTCCCATCACTCACTCATTAAGAAAATGCCCTACAAACCTGAATACCGCCCGATCTTGTGGAAGCATCTTCTCAATTGAGGCTCCCTCATCCCTTATCATCACAGTTTGTGTCCTGTTGATGTTAAACTGCCCGGCACACATGTTGATTACGAATCATTTCCATAAACCCTGCTGGAATGTAAGGGTAAAACCTCTTTAAGTGTCAACGTCTCAATAGAGAGATAAATCTATTTTAGAGGATACACAGACGGTAGGGTCAGTATAGGAGAACCCCACACCCAGCCGCTAAGTTCTGTGGACTGAGTAATGAAGGGGTGAAGCACCAACCTGGCCATGTAGACAATGGAGCCAGGTCGCCTTAGCCATGACTCTCTGCCCGCCCCTTCCAGGAGTGTAGTGCATCAGCCGCCAGGAATGTTGGCAGCTGACAGTTATCAGCAGAGACCCTCTTTGTGGTTAAACAGAGCTGTTTTGTCTTAGATAATGCCTCCTCCAGATAAGGCCGTATCTAGTGACTGATTAATGCAGGCAGACAAAGGCCCTGCCTCATTCTCCAGGGTTGGAACAACTTAGACGGGCCAACCCCCACACCCCCTGCTGCTTCAGTGAGACCCTTGCTTACAGGTGCCCTGGAGTCAAGGTCCACCTTGGTTCTGATTACTGCTTCATTCTTCTCAGTTGTTGACCTAGAGCGCGCTCTTAAGCACAGTTCTGCCTGTAGATTCCCACACCTCATGATCTTTAAGTACAAAGGGTTAAATGCCAGAACTCCTTTCACGGATGTGGGGATTAATGTTTTATAGAGGACAGAGAATAAGGCACTGTGATCATGTTATATGCTTGGCTCATGGAGTTGCACTATTAGGAGGGGTGGCCTTGTTGGAGTGGGTGTGTCACTGTGGGTGTGGGCTTAAGACCCTCATCCTAGCTGCCTGGAGGTCAGTCTTCCACTAGCAGCCTTCAGATGAAGAGGTGGAACTCTCAGCTCCTCCAGCTCCATGCCTGTCTGGATGCTGCCATACCCCTGCCTTGATAATGGACTGAACCTCTGAACTGTAAACCAGCCCCAGTTAAATGTTGTCCTTATATGAGTTGCCTTAGTCATGGTGTCTATTCACAGCAGTAAAGTCCTAAGTCAGGGACCAATAGTGGGGACTTTGAAGGACAGAGTAAGATATCAGCCTCAGTGGAGAGCATCTCAGAAAGACTTAGCTGGCCTACATGGAGTATTTATAGCCAAGTAAAAATCCTGGAGATAAACCTGCTATGGTTTAGATGTAGGCATTCCTTACAGCCTCCTAGGTTTTAATACTTCTCTGTTGTGGGTGCTGTTTTGGAAGGTGGTATCTGCTCTGCTCTCTGGTTGCTGAGAACAAGACAGTCTGACCTAAACCAACTTGGGGAGGAAAGGGTTTACTTCATTTTCTGCCTCCAGGTAGATTCCAGTCCATCACGGAGGGCAAAGGGTATGGAACTCAAGCAGAACCAGAGTTCTGCTCACCGGCTTGCCCTCTGGGCCATGCTTTTTATACAGTGCACACCCACCTGTCTGAGATGCTGCTGCAAATACTGGTCTGGCCCTTCCTACATCAACAGTCAAGACGATCTCTCACAGACATCACCACAGTCTAGCCTGATATGGGTAGACCTTCAGTTGAACTTCCCTTTTCCCAAGAGTGACTCTAGGTCAGCAGTTCTCAACTTGTGGGGCTCGCTACCTCTTTGGTAAATCTCTATCTTCCAAACTATTTACATTATGATTCATAACAGTAGCAAAATTACAGTTAGGAGTAGCAATGGAAATAATTTTATAGTTGAAGGGGGTGGGGTCACCACAACATGAGGAACTGCATTAAAGGGCCGCAGCATGCAGAAGGTTGAGAATTGCTGCTGTAGGTTGTGTGCAGTTGACAGTGACAGCTAACCAATAGAGTTGTGGACTCCTCTAGAAGTGGAGCCTTGCTGGAAGAAGGGACTGATGGGAGGTGGAGGAGGTTTCATGGGCTATATCCCATCCTGGTTCTGTCTTAGCTGTCTTCTGGATATGAGCAAATCAGTTCATACTACCACTGACTTTGAGCTCTCTGCTATTATATCCCTGATCCCCATTCCTCTCCCACAATCAAATCAAATGTTTAGCTCCAAGCCATAAGCCAGAACAAGTCCTTTCTTCCTTAAGTTGTTTCTTGTTAAGCTCCTTGTTTCTTGGATACAGTGTTAGGAAAAGTAGCTAACACAGACCCTGACATTGCCTTCGTAAAGGGACTGTGGTGACTGACCTACCTTTAATCTTCTTCCCGCCCACCTCCACCCGTGATCCCAAGGAAAGGCCCTGAATGTGGAAAGGGAAGACTTGATTTTAGGTCTCTCTCGCCAGTTTCCCTGGCTACAGTCTTAGAGCTTCCAGTTCTCCTTGAAAAAAAGTTGGCTGTTTGTTTTTAGTCTGTACTGATATTTATTTCATGTCTGCATTGGTGTAAAGTGACAGGAGGCTTCCTTGGACAAATGACTCTGGATGACATCAGAGCCTAATAGATTTCTTTTCTTGTATAATCCACATCATCTTATGTTGGCACCTCAGGCAGGCTTACCTCACGTTTGACTCACTCAGGGAACACCTAATGGGTGTGTCCTGCTCTAGTCATTGACTGAAAGATTCTGTCGATTGCCCTCGATCTCTGGGCAAAGGCTTCTCAATGATTTATATCCCAAATTATTATGTTATTTTATCATCTTATTTTAAGTTTGGTGAGGCACAGTTTACTTCAAAGATTAAAAAGTTGCAACTCACGTGTGTAAGGCATACTTCTTTTATCTTGTTTGTTATATACTAATAATTTAAAATTGTTTGAGCCTATGTCTCACTATACAGACTGTCTCTCAAATTCAGTGAGGAGCTGGGATTGCAGAGTGCACCACCACACCCAGCTTTGACTTCCACCTTTAATGATATAGCGAGGTTGCTTACTCACAGTGTCTGCTCCCTGCAGTTTTGACTGCACCTAAATTGACGGGTATGCTGTCTTAGCCTCTGGAGACATCTAGAGAATAAGCACTTGTGCAGACTGTCGGCACACGGCCTGTGCTCAGAACTTAGCTCATCTCTGAGTCTCCTAATGTCTATGATAGCAGCAGTGGCCTCGGGCAGCCATTGCAAATGAAGTTTCTTTCATCTTCCAGTACTGAGGACAACTCCTGCATGATGCCACCATGGTCCTCATTCTCCATGAGTGATTCACCTTATAAATGATCTTAAATCATTCCCTTCCCCACTGTCACTCCCACCAATCATCTACGAAGTTCGCATTTCCACCTCGACCCCTGCCTGCCTGTCTCCTGGACCCTTGGTTCTTCGTCCTCTAATCTACCCCACCCTTAACCCCTTGAACTACTTCTTGATGGGAAAGCCTAAATTCTTAAATGGGTGCCAGAGATGTCCCATATTTGGGCCCAACTTACCTTTGGTCTAATTTCCACCACTTCCTTGTGCTTTAACATAACTATTCCCCTTACCTCCTAACTTACACTGCTCGAGTTGCGGTGCCTTTGTGGCATCCTCTGCTGGCATCGTTTTCTCCATCCTGCCTCCTTCCAGCTCAGTTAGCCCCTAACCATCCTTGAAGTGCAGCTCAACAGACTCCTCCTCCAGAATCCCTTCCTGACACCACCACTTGGGTCTTGATCAGACAGACGTCCTAACCAGGAACTGGTGTTTCAGATTTACTGCACAAGGCCTGGGAGGTGGCCATGTAAAGGACATGAGTTTATCCTCCCAACCCACATGGAAAAAGCCAATATGGTGGTTACGTACACACGAACTCACAGCACTTGAGATTGGAGCTCTGCACACTCCTGAGGCTTGCTGCCTAGACAGACTTCACAGGTTCTAGGCCAGTGAAGACGCTTTGTCTCAACAACAACAGTTTCCCAGGTAGGACTCCGAGGTTGACCTTTAACCTTCACCCCGCCTGTGTATGCACACCTGCACATACACAGACTATGCACATACAAAATGCATGCGTAAGATAAATGTGTAACATGTAGAATGGTTGCTTATGTGCTTCTGTGCTTAGTGTGGGATGGCTCTTATTTCATAACTATGTTCCTGACCCCCTGAAGGCTTAACCCTTCAGTTAATTGTGGGAATTAAATATCAGTGATGGAAACGTTAGAATAACAGCAGGACAGGTGCACACGTGAGGAGCGAGCTGCAGTTCGAACTGTCACTCATGTTCAGATGATGCTCAGTGAGAAAGATGCCTGTCTCATCAAATGTCCCCAGTTAGAGAGCTATGTGTTACACTCAAATTATAGGGAGAGAAAACAAAAACAAACAAACAACCCCCCCACAGTTGCTGAAAAGCTGCATATGAACTGTAACTAGATTTACTTTTAGTTAGGAACAGTAAGATTATTAAGGTGCAAAACAGGAAGCTGTGTGGGAATAGTGTAAAGACCTTAGTCACTTAGTTACCTCCTGACAGTGCTGCCGGCCCTCACCCACTCGGGAACATTTCCCAATACCCCTGGGTTCATATCTTTACCAGAAGGGGCTGGCTGAGCACCCTGGGATTCCACGGGGCTGGTAGGCCACCAGGCAGCAACAGAGTCCGTATAGGACTGAGGGCAGCCTGGAGCAGAACTGTGACAGTAGCTTGGTGTTCCTGGTCTTGTGAGCCTCTTGTGCCTGACTCTGAGCAGGTTGTGCCCATGGCAGCTGTGACCCACACAGAGGTGCTGCTCTAATGCACAACCATATTGCGTCCTCTTCCTTTCAGGCAGCCGATGATTTTGTTTCTTACATTAGCAAAGTCAGATGTTTCGGGTTCTCCGAATTGAAAAGACTTAACTGTGTGGTCCTTATCCTATGACTTAAGTTACCTGTCGCTTTTAAAGTAGTTTACTTCAGCTTAACCTAACAAACTTTATCTCGCAGGTCCTGACAGCCAGGAATCCCACCCAGAGCCTCGTGATTCTGGTTCTAGCCCAGGGTGACTCACAAGGCTACAGTCATCAGAAGGCTTTACTTGGGGAAGGAGGGACTTGTTGCTGGAGGCTGGTGGCCAGAAGCCTCAGTTCCTCACCATCTTTAAGTCTAGGCCACACTCAAGATCCTACCGCTTCATAGAAAGGTATAAAGGAGTCTATGGGTGCACTTGAGAGTACCTCATTCTTCAAAGGAATTTACAGGTACTGGAATAGTGTGCTGGAATCATGGCACATCTTGAAGCCCTGAACGGTCAGGTAGTACCTCTTGCACCTTATTTCCGTCTCCTGCTGGCCAGTGGTCTAAGGGAAGCAGAAGAAAGTGGCAGAGCCATTGTCTATGGATCTTCCTCAGATCCGACCAGCTGTATTTTCCTCCTGCTCCTGTAGTTGGTGCCAGTCACAGATGAAGGAAGTGTCAGTTTCTGGTATTCCCCCCCAACCCACCTCCTCCCCCGATGAAGGTAGGTGGCTCAGGGAACCAGCTTCTTGGTGGGAATTATCCCTTATCCCTTCCTGACATGTTAGTCTGGCTTGGTCAAATCTTCCAGGAGGCCATCACAGAGGTTTGAGTGAAGCACTCCTGCTGACATGTGACAGACAGGACAGTCTGCGGCTGGCCATTCCCAGCTCTGCCACCAGACTCCAGATGGACAATGTGTAAAAGACTTCAGTAGCCCCAGAGGACAGCCCAAAGGTTAACTGTAGAGTTGCAGAACCAGCTGGAGAGATTAAGTGTTTTTCCCGCCCACCAAACTCACCTTAATCAAAATATATACTCGAAACTTCCTGCTGATGAGAATTCAGACACCAGCACCTAGCACTTGGAATTATAGCTTCCTAAGAGAAGAAATGACTAAAACATCTAAAAATAATAATTATAGACAAGTCACTCTTCGGGGGAAATTATATACATAGTGAGGTCGGCAGCTTATAGAAAAAAATTCAAACCTGTAACTTTGATTTAGTCTGAAATTAAACGAACTCTACATGTCATGAGGAGAGGGGGCTGGAGGAAGGGAAGAGCTGACCTGGAACAAGAGTAGAGAAAGCATGTGCGCACGTCTCTGCCTGTCACTCTCGTGTACGGAAGTGACTTCCTGGTGCTGTGCAGTGTCTAAAGCTTGAGACAACGGAGAGCAAGATTGTCTCCTAACATCTTGAGGACTCTGTAAACTGGGAGTTGAGCCAGATACAGCCAAGCATCAATGTCACACTTAACATGAAATAAATGCCAAGATAAGAACGTGGGATAGGAAGGGAGTGATATCCAGGAGAGATGGCTACTGTATACGGTGCTTTCAGGGAGACCCCTCCACTAAGGTAACATTTGGGGGGAGTACAGAAGCAACCCCTCAAGATTCCTCCCCACCCCCCAGCAGGCTCAGCAGGGTGCTAAGCTTCAGAAGACTTTGGAGTAGAGACTGAGTAGAAGGAAGAACAGATCTCCTTGGTGCTGGGAGGAAAATGACACTAGTTCCTTGGCTGAGGCTTGGTGTCTGCTCTGAGAGAGACGGATGCCATTAAAAGAAAAGAGATAGAATCAGATTGTCAGATATAAATTCTGGTTATTTTGCTGAGACTTGGCCAAGGTGAGGGAGGGTGGGAGGGTGGAATCAGGGAATCTGGGGGAAAAAAACGTGTAATAAACCAGGAAAAGATGATGGAATCAGATAATTCCAAGAGTTTCTGAAGGTTCAGTCAAAGATGTTGGCTCTTAGATTGTGGGAAGAGGGGTAGGGAAGAATCCAGTATGACTCCCAGATCAGGCCAGAACACAAAACTTACCTCAAGTGGGGAAGGCTGTGAACAGGAGGCTGAGGGTGTCAGAAGTTAGGAGAAGCCAGGAGCTTGGTTTAGGCTTCATAACCTCATGGCAGCCATGAGATCTGCAAATGGAGTGGTGTGGACAGATGGATAAAGGAGTCTGGAGTTCAGAGAAATGTCCATGAGAGAGATGGGAGTATAGCAGTCACTGGGGTAGAGATGAAAGGAGTCTCAGAGGGGGTGAGGGAGAAGGGGGAGGGACAGAGGCACAAGGAGAGCTAATCCTGAGTAGGCCTCAGTTATTCTAGTATAGCTATGTCCTGCCGAGCATTCAGTGATAACAGAAATATTCTTTGTACCGTCTAGATGCCCAGCCACTAGAACCAGGCAGGTCTGAAACACTTGAAACATGATGTGTGTAACTGAAGAACACACGTTTGATTTGATTTAACTTAAAGAGGCACATATTTGATCACACCAATGAGGAAAGTAATACATCACTTAATCTAAATGACTGGTTTGGGTTCCCTTCTCTTTGCCAGTGGTGGGTGGTGACCTCTGCTGGCTTCCAGGAGCCCCATCCTTTGCTGAAAGATTAACTATGGTCATCCTAAAATCACCACCACCCCAACCCCTGGGGTGCAAACCCAGGGCCTTGCACATTCTTAGCAAATGTTTTACTACTGAGCTACACAGCATCCTCATCCTGAAAGTCCATACTGACTTTTTAGTTAAAGGTCCACAGTTGCATTTTTCTCAGGGCCCTGCCCTAAAAGACAGAACTGGGACCAGAGAGGTGGCTCAGCAGTTAAGAGCACTTGCTGCTCTTACGGAAGACCTGAGTTCAGTTCCTAACACCCATAGTCCACATAATAAAGCAGTTCACAAATACCTGTAACTCCAGTTCCAAAAGATCCAATACCTTCTTCCGGCCTCTGAGGGCACATATACATATGCATGTGTATACAGCCAAGCAGGCGTGTGTGTGTGTGTGTGTGTGTGTGTGTGTGTGTGTGTGTGTGTGTGTGTGAAATTTAAAAACCCACCTGAGTGATAAGACATGACCATGGGAGCAGCTAGATAATTCAATTTGTCTTTCCATCCACATTGTCAACATTTTAGTGGTGAAAGGTATGGTGGCTTGAATGAGGATGGCCCCCACAGGCTCGTGTATTTGAATACTTGGTCCCCAGTTGGTAGAGCTGTTTAGGAAGGATTGGGAGGTGTGGCCTTGTTGGAAGTGTGTTACTGTAGGTGGGCTTTGAGAGTTCTAAAGCACATCCCACTCTCAGCTAGCTCTCTCTACCTCATGCTTGTGGTCCAGATATAAGCACATAGATCCCACTCCAGTCCCATGCCTACTGCCATGCTTCTGTCCACGAAGATCATAGACTAACTCTCTGGGACTATGAGCCCACAAAGTGAATGCTTTCATTTATTAGTTGCCTTGGTCATAATGTCTCTCCAGAGCAATAGAAAACTAACAAAGACAAAAGAGTGTTTTTAAAAACAATGAAAAGCACCATCGCCCCATCATTTGTAGATAAGAAAATAATTGAGTGAATATTAAATCTTATAATGGACTCCAATATTTAATCACACTTATTATTTTTTTCAAAATGAAGAACTAGAGTCTCCTTCAGAAGGATTTGATATCATTCCTCCCATGCACTAGTAAGTTGAAAATCTTTATGTTATTCGAACTAAAAGCAAAGCGTGACTGAAATGCCAGTCACAGCAGAGCATTAAATCCTTCCTCCAGAGCATTTCTTGCCTGGATTTGGGAGCTCTCTTGTTTGCACAAGAAACATCGATTTCCTGTAGTGTGTTATCTCAGGAAGATAACAGGAGCAGAGCTGTGCAGGAGCGCATACCAGACTGTCCTCGTGTATACAGGTAGACAGGGCTCTAACCTACTCACTATCTGGGAAAAACCCGAGTCGCTCCCCAGGTACTCGGTGTAGCCATCAAGCTGAGATTGTGTGCACAGATGTTAACCAAGAGTCTATGCAGCTTGTCGTTAGCCCAGCCAGGTCTGTGCTCTCTGACCCATACACAGATCCATGACTATTCTGCCACACAGACTAGATGATGAGGACGACACCCTCCATAGTTCTGTGTGATTCCTTTCTGGAAAGACTGTGGCGAAGATAAGAACCATTTTCTACAGAGAGAGTGTGGGGGAGGAGACTGGGGAGATGGCTCAGAGGGTCAAGTACTTGTCACCTAAGAATAAGGACCTCACCCTGACCCCTTAAAACTCAGGTTCAAAAAAAAGCATACATGCCAGATTCTCTTATAATCCACGCCACAGAGATCCTTGGGGCTTGCTGGCCAGCCAGTTCAGCAAGCTCCAAGTTCAGTGAGAGCCACTGTCCCAAAAACTATGGTGGAGAGTGATTAAGGAAGGTACTTGATATGAATTTCTGTCTGTCACATTAGTGTGTGCGCACACATGCACAGACACAAACACACACACACCCCCCCACCACCACCACCACCACCACCACCAAGAAAAGAAAGAGAATGCAGATCAGAGACACATGAGCTGTGCTCGCCTCTCTAACACATTAGAACGTTTTATGGAAAGCCACAGCTTAAACCGTAGGTTTTACCTTGGTTTCAACACTTAATCTGTTCTCTTCATTTATTGTTTTTATATCCTTTTAAAACGTGCCCTAAATTTCCAAGGTCAGCAGGCAAATGTAACCGTGTCCATCTTTCACAAACCCAGGTTGCCTTCAAACTGCTCTCCTTGTCACTTAGGGTACTTTATTATTCTTTCGAGGTGAGAATTGACCTTACGGATTCATCAGTATGATTTTAGAGGCTGTGCAAGTTTGCAATAGCAAGTCAGTTGCTTTGAACCAAAAATATCTCCCATAAGGTGGCAAACAAGGGAGGGGAGGAAGAGGACTCCATAACTCATCCCTTTCCACTTAGTAATTTGATATTGAATCAGGAGCAGTCTGCTACTGCAGATCGGTAATTGTTAACCTTACTTAAGTTCCTATAAACAATTATCTGCCCTTAGGCCCATTCCTGGCCCTGTGGATACACTCAGTCCTGGCCCTGTGGTAGGTAGATCTGTAAAGTTAGGGTTCCCCCTAGAGCCTGCCATTACCACAGCTCAAAGCAGAGGGAACTGTGGCCAACAAGCCTCCCAGGCTTACTTCCAAACTGGCAGTCAGCCTCTTGGCTCCCTGGTGAGCTTCAGCTAAAGTCAGACAAGTAGCCACATGGATAGCTTGGCTACATTGTAATAACAGCAGCAATGGCATTGGCTGTGGGCACTTCTCTTCCCTGAAGAGACTTCCTGGGATTTGTGTTCATTAGCTCACCCAAGTATTCATTGTCACCCACTATATGTCCATACTGCTAGATGCACCATGTGGGAGTATAGATTGAGCAATTGGTCCCCAGCTGTCTCCTGGAGCAAGTCAGCACTATACATCTCCAAAGTGACTGAATGGTTAACACATTGTGCTGAGGTATGGGGGAGAAACCTAATAGAACCTGATTTGAAATAACAGCTAGGGGAAGGTCTTCCCACGTTAAGTAATAAAGGTAGCTTGTGTGGCGGGGGACTAGAGTCCAGGGTAGGAAGCAGCTTGTGTGAAGACCCTGAGCAGACACAAGCGTGGCTTTTCCCGGACCACCTCGTGGGCTGCAGCTCGTTAAGTTCCCTTTTCATTACTCTGACGATGTGCCCGGGGAAATCAACTCAGAAGGGAGAAAGCTTTACTTTTACTTACGTTGTCAAAGTTTTCAGTGTATGGTTACTTGGCCTGGTGGCAGCAAAGCACATTAGGACAAGAAGACAAGACAAAGGAGGTCTGTTCACCTCGAGGTACTCAGGATGCAAGAAGGAAAGAGACAGGAAGGGACCAGGATCCCACTGTCCCCTGCAAGGGCTCTCTCCCAAGGACCTAATTTCCTTCCACTAGGCACTAAAGGGTCCATTAGTTCCAGGTAGCTGGTAACCAAGCCTTTAATGCATTGGGAGGACGTTTAAGATCTAAGTTGCAGGAGTGAGCAAGATTTTGAGATGGCAAAAGGAAGTCTGGAGGTCACCTCGGTGGGAGCGATAGGGTTTAAGCTCTTAAGAGTTGCAGGAAATGAGAGTTTAAACTAAGTCATGATGTGACATCATCTGTTATGGGTTGAGAAGCGTATTTAATCTGAAGGGGTAAGCCTGCCAGCCCTTCATGTTTTATAAGACCGGGAACTAAATCAAGAAGTAAAACATTATCAAGTCAGGAGAACAAGGCGAGTAGTGGGTTTAAATTTCTTCCTAAATGGTATTTTATAAATTTATGCCATCAAAAAGTAGGGCTGAAGGTCTGATTGCTGTACTTGCAGTGACAGCCGTCTGAAGGAAATCTCTTCTGTGCTCTGCAAAGGCGTTTGACTGTAAGAATCTTGAGTAGCATTGCCTTCTCATCAGCACGTTCCCACTGATGTCTGTGGAGCAGACGCCCTCAGTCGCCCGCCGTGCACAGTCTCGACAGTGACAGCGAGAGGAAGCGGACAGATAGAAATGTTGCACAGTGAATCGTGCTGCGTTTTCTAGTGTTTCCTCCTGGAGGTTAATGTCAAGTTTGAAAATAGGGCCTGGAGAGATGGCCCTGTTGACTAAGTGTGTGCCATACCATCCTGAAGGCCTGAGCTCAAGGCTCGGCACAGCCCCCACCGGCAGAGGGAGGGGGCAGGGTGAAAACCTGGATGCAGCAGACCCGAAGCAGCAGAAGACAAGACAGACCCCAGGTTTACGCCCTGGCCAGCCTTTTGGGTGAACATCAGGTTCTATGAGAGACCCTGACTGAGGCAGTCAGGTGAGATACACAGGAGGAAGATAGGGAAGTCTGCTTCTGTCCTGCACATCAGATACACGGATGGGTACAGAGAACAAAACCAACCCAGGCTTATCCGCACTGAGCCTGTTCTGTTCTGGGCCATTATGTTCTGTCTTGGCATAGTTAGTATACTGAAGAAGCCCTGACAGTCCCTGCATTGGGGGCCCAGGTCGTGTGTCTGAAAGACTCCTTCTTTGCCATTCTCAATGGAGAGCCGATTTTAATTTGAGTTTTGGAGGAGTTGTGATTAACGTCCTGGTTCACTTGAATGTTTCAGAGCAGTCCGTGACTGACATCAGCCCTCCTCTGAGCTCACCTTCCAGCTCAGTTCTGAACACCATCATTTCCTAACCAGCACGTCTACATCCTGGAAAGATAGGCCTCTACAGCAGAAGAGGCATCCTTGTTCAGTTGCTCTAAGTTAAGCAAGTTAATTAGATCATTAAATGTGTTTCTGGCAATTTTGTTATACACTAGGAAAACTTTCAGAGTAGTGTTTGTTTTAAGCTAAAAGGTGCGTTGTCTCACAGTGAGGCCGTGAGACTGCAAAGGATTGCAAACCCAGTCCATGTTGTTGCCTAACTGGTCCCAGAAAAGCTGACAGAATGTCCCGAAGAAACTCTTGGGCACCATCCATTGTAAACAATAGTGTTTCAACAGTATTCCTGCATTTAAAAAAAAGTATATTTAAGGACCATTGATGAGTTATAATAGTTTCTTAGAGAGTATATTAACAGTTTAATTATATATTATTATGTTCTACCATGGTGATAAAATAGTAACTGGGGGCTGGGATGGCTCAGTGGGTAAAGTATTTGCCTTGGAAATGTGAGGACGCATGTTCACATTCCAGACCCCATGTAGAAGCCGGACGTGGTAACTATATCTGTAACCTTCATGTTCCTACAACATGATGAGGCATGCAGAACTCTCAGAAGCTCACAGGCCAGCTCTGAGGAGCCAAGGACAACAAGAAAAGAGAGGCCCTGTTCAAATGAGGTGAAAGGCAAGGACCAAGACTTGAAGTTGTTCCCAGTGCTATAACACATGTGCCTTTACTTACACACACAAGTGTGTGCACACACAGCATTCACAGACACACGCACAAAAAAATTGTAACCGATTTCACCTTAATGCACTTTACCTTTGTTTGAAGTCCAGTGTTTTCCTGGCTCACCCCATGTTCTGCACAAAGCATATGAATTTTGTATTGCTAATTTGGAAAACTCAGGTTATAAAGATCAGCTTGACTTTAAAACACAGTCATCTCATAGCCCCGAAGGGACAGAGGACAGTTTCTAAATCAGCCAGTTTTGCACATCAGGGCTGTAGGTATGAAGCAGTTGGCCAAGCCTAGAGATGGTTCTTGTTTTGATTTGTGGCAGGGTTTCACGTAGCCCAGGCTGCCTTTGCACTATGTAGTTACAAATGACCATGAACTCGGAGTAGTTCTTTGAACCCTGGTCCAAGGTTGTATCAACTGTAGAAACATTGAGGAACAGCCTGAATGTTAACTTTGGACATGTTAACATTGTTGTAACCTATATAATTCTTAACTGATATGACTGAAGACACATGCTTGTGTTGTTATTGTTTCATTGAGATGGCACTTAGATTTATATCTTTCCTTTGAGGGTCATTTTGCTTTGTTATCCTGTTGCTAGTTGAAACTAAGTGAATAAACACAATTGTCCACTAGGGGGCACCTTTCCAACTGGTTTTAATCAACCACCCCCAGGTTAGAGTTCGTCATCACCATCATAATCATCACTACCACCACCACCACCACCATCATCATCATTATTTTTATTATTGTTGTTGTCAGAGGTTCCATGCGTGCTTTAGGTAAATGTACCTATATTGATACATAAGATTATCAGGTTACTCAAAGACCTAGAGGGCAAAAAGGAAGCATGCCCCTTCTCCCACACACCCTTTGTTTGCAGTAACATGCCTGCATGTATGCACGCACGCATTTATAAACACACTCGGTGCTACTCTGGGTTTCTCTCGGAAAACCTGTTTGATTTTATTTTGAAATTTGGAAAGCTTCATCAATCCCCCCCACCTCTATGTCTGCTCTCTCTCTCTCTCTTTCTCTCTCTCTCTCTCTCCCTCCCTCCCTCCTCCCTCCTTCCCTCCCTCCCTCCTTCTCAAGTGAAGGCAAAACCATCATTAAAGATATAAACAACTGGAGAAGATATCACATCTGTATCTATGCATCAGCTGTTAATTTTTTACAGCATGCAAATTTCCTCTTGCCTTGGGCAGAAAGCACACTGGGGAGAACCGTGGGACTGTGCTGTAAACAGGTGCCTCGGCAGTTCCAGTTCCCGTGGAGATAGCCCTGCCTCATTATTCTGCAGGGAGAGTGCTGGCTGTTATAATGCTACCTAGTTGCAAACTGTGTCTATAGAAACCCAGGGCAGCAGCAGGTATTTTTAGAGACTAATTTGCACCTATTATAATGATGTGCTAAACACCTCATCCTCAAGTCCTCAAAACATAAAACTGGAAATTAAAATATGAAGATGTAAAAAATAATTCATGGTACATATACAAGTGAGATTATCTGTAGGACTTGATGGAAAAGTTGCCTGTGAAGGAATGGTAAGAAGAATATAGCATTTCAACCCATATCATGGACAGTCTGTTCCCTTCTTCTTCTTTTTTTCTCCATCTTTATTAAATTGGGTATTTCTTATTTACATTTCGAGTGTTATTCCCTTTCCCAGTTTCCGGGCAAACATCCCCCTAATCCCTCCCCCTCCCCTTCTTTATGGGTGTTCCCCTCCCCATCCTCCCCCCATTGCCGCCCTCCCCCCAACAGTCTAGTTCACTGGGGGTTCAGTCCTAGCAGGACCCAGGGCTTCCCATTCCACTGGTGCTCTTACTAGGATATTCATTGCTACCTATGAGGTTGGAGCCCAGGGTCAGTCCATGTATAGTCTTTGGGTAGTGGCTTAGTCCTGGAAGCTCTGATTGGTTGGCATTGTTGTTCATATGGGGTCTCAAGCCTCTCCCTTCTTCTTTACGAAAAGTATTTCCACTCCATCTTTGACATCAACAGATTGAGTTTGCCCTGCTGGGTTCTTAGATAGTTGAACTGGTCAATATGCCTTTGACTGTGAACATGGTTGCTCTATGCCAGCCTTTCTGAAAACTTCATGCCTATGACTCTCTAGGCAGGAAGAAACATCTGCATTGCCCAAGAAGCCAGACTAAGGTCAGACTCCTCTGCTTGGCACAACTTACACAATGACAAGAGAAGGCCCAGCCCATGAAACGAGGAAGTGTCGTTGCAGATTGTTGCCTGTTACAAATACCAGTGTTCTATCTTTTATTACCTTGTTTATAAGAAATGCAAGCAATTACTGTATATTTTCAGTAAATCACCCATGAATAAGGTTGTCAGTCCTTTGCCACCGAACTTCTGGATACACTCGGCGAATAATCCTCCCAGGACTACTGCATGCGCCATGACCGAGAGTTGGTTCCACTTACCACTTCTTGCCTCCATGAAATGGGGTTCTTTTGATAGGACACAACAGAGCAAAATACAAAAAGAAATGTTAGCTCTAATTGGAGTAAGACTGTAACAGGCATCTTTAATATTATGCCTTCAAATATGTGTGTGTAACTGGAGAATTGCATGTTTTCAGAGAAGTACAAGCTCGACCTCAAGTTAATTTTATCCTCACAAAAAACTTCTTGTTCTTTTTAAATCATTTTGCATTTAGGCTTTAGTTTTAAAAGGAGCTTCTAATACTACACAAAATAAAAAATCAGCCCCACTGATTCACACCACTAATTTTCTGAGGAAGGTGTTTTCAGTGTAGCCTAAAATAACAAGCATTAAGCCAGAGACAGAATAGTCAAACTTTAGAGCAAATTATTCCACATTATTTATAAGCATCTCAGGTCTCTTGTTTGGTTCCGAGGATGAGAAATGTTACACGTCTCATTTTTAGTCTCCTCTAAGTTCCACTTTCTGGTTTTCTAAATGCATTTCTGGAGAAGAGGTGTAGAGCTATCCCGTTGCCAGTGTCTTCTGGGTGCCCTGACCTCGTCTGTAACACAGGGGGTGACTTTGGTCACTCCAAAGGTCTCCCTTGCAGAAGTCACAGCCTCAGTTAAGATGCTCATTAGGCAATCTAGTTAAAACACAAAGAAAGACAAGAAAGAGGTGTGGGGTATGGTGACATCCGGAAATGGCACCGGGCTGTGGAAGGGCCAGGCTGCCTGTGTCTGGGATTTTGCAGTCTTCATATGCCCAGCCTCTCTCCAACAGCGCATCTGGTGGGTGATCAGGATGTGCACCAGGAGTAGAGGTTTTGAAAATGATTCACCATTGGACAGAAGGTGTCTGCCAATGGCACAAACTTTGCTTTAAAAGAGAGACAAAGGCAATTTTCTCTGACTTCTGATGTTATTCACCTCTTATCCAGACTACAAACTGAGCAAGAGTGGGAGTGACCAGTGAGCCGACCTTGAACACCGAGTGCCCCAGATACACACTATACAGTGTGTGTGTGTGTGTGTGTGTGTGTGTGTGTGTGTGTGTGTGAGCGCGCGCGCGCATGTGTGCGTGAGGGGGACACAACAAGCAGCTCGTTAGTTGTGCACCCCTTCCTTGCTCAGCATGCCCACTGGGGTTAGCTTTAACACAGTACTGAACATATTTCATGAAATCTGCAAGTGTTTACTCATTCACTGTCTAATTCTAACACTTTTCTCCTGTTAGTTGCTGCCTGTTCATTGCCTACAGGAAACGCACCTTAGGAGTTTCAACTATGCTCTTTGTTTCTGTTGTCCTTCTATACCAGAGTTCTCAAGGAGCATAGCAAGCCCCCTAGGAAATCTTTTGGAAAATGTTCTCCCACAATTGCCCAGCCTCTCTGCTCTTCCTCTAGCCCTCAAGCCTCAGCCTCCAGCTGCCAGTGGGGCCACTCTGCCATCTATATCCCATTCCCACCAGAGCATTCTCCTCGGCCAGCACCTACGTGTAACCTGATGATATTCACATCCTCGTTTCCAAAGTGAAATGTTCACATACCAGGTGTTCCTTATCAACTCCTCAAGGACCTGGTCTTTCTGTTACTTTCCACCCATCACCCTCACACTCTGCCTTCTGGCTGTTTCCTTCCCTGATGCCTACCTCATGTGTGGTCCCCCCCACCCCAGGTATAGACAGGTGTTTTGCCTGTGTTTCTGTATGTGCCTGGTACCTGTGGAGACCAGAGTGTCAGATACCTCGGCAATGGGGTTATAGGTAATTATTAGCCAACACATGGGTGCTGGGAGTCAAATCTAGATCCTCTAAAAGAGCAGCCAGTGCTCTTAACCAGAGAGCTGCCTCTCCAGTCCCTGGTCTTCCACTCAGAAAATACACCAAAGTTCTGTAGTATGTTCATGGAACCGCCCTGATACTCTGAATGGTTGAGAAGAGTGTTTGCAGACTGCTCTTTTCACTCAGCCTCTCAACTTCTTACCCACAGTGGCAGGGCTCTCCAGCCCTAACGTTGCACTGCTCACAGTTTCACAAGGATAGCATATAACTTCCTCTTTTTCAAGACACTCGGCCCTGGCTGTGTTTCTCCTCTACTTCGGAAGCATTTGAAGCAGATCCATGTCTGGCAGCTCTCCTCTCTCTCCTTTACCCTTCCACGGTAGTTCACCTTCCTCTCACCTTGCTAACCACATCCCCATGGCTTCTTGCCCTGAAACTGTGGGCTTTCACTCGAAGATTAGTTTTGGATGTGTGCAATTGTAAATCATCACAGGTCGGCTTAAGTCAACACAGATATGTGAATCTGTTATGTTACGGTTATGGACTTAAAAACATTGGCAGGACTTTCACTTGACAAAACTCAGGGTGCTAATTGAGCTGTGTTCCTTTGGGAGGCTCTGGAGAAAATTCTAGGTGCGGCCAAACATCGTTTCTCTGGTGGTGTTTTCCGTTACCTTCAAAGCCAACACCACCACCAGACCACCAGGCAAACATTTTTTTTCATACAGAAAGAAAAAGAATCCGTGTGTGTGTGTGTGTGTGTGTGTGTGTGTGTGTGTGTGTGTGTGTTTATTTGTTGCTAGTGTCTGAGGTAAAGATTTATTGGATATTCTAGGCTGTCCCCCAGTCTCTTCAATGTCAGGATTAGTCATCTCCCATTGGTGCCTGCTGAGATCCAAACTCTAAGGAAATGTTCACCCTCACTGAGAGCTCTCTTCCTCCTCTCAATTCCTAGTGAACATACACAGAACATCTCCTTGGAGGCATTTGGCTCAACTCCGTATTGTAAACAGTTGTCTGTGGGTAATCTTACGAAACCCTGCTTTGAATTGTACCCAGGAGGAATCTGTCTTAATTACAAGGTGTAAGAGTCATGGAAGCTGTTGAAAAAGGACTTGCTCGGTTGTGAAGGACTTGCTCGGTTGTGAAGCATCTTCGAAGGTTCGTTACTAGACTTGACACCAGCGACGACAGAGAGAACTGTCCTCCTTACCCTGGGCACTGATGGACCCCGATGTTCATAGTAGTCCTCCCGACTTCTTTGCTTTTATCATCCTAAGAGGCCACGTCCCTCAAAGCTACACAGTGCCTGGCTGCTTTCCCCTGTTGTGAAGGATGCTCACCTCCTTGCTCACCTGCCTGCCCCCCATTACTTCCTTCCAGACCCCTAACATTTCATTGGGAATATTTTAAATTTGTTCACAAATTCTAATTTATATATTAGTTTCCTGTCAGAGCCTGTGAGTCTCCAGCCTTTTACAAATGATGGTTTATCTACCCCTGTAAGAGTCTGCGATTGATGTCTTACTAAACATGCTCTGTCAGAGCTTTCCAGTGACCTAGTCCTCCGCTCATCCGTCAGTCCGTTTCATTTACTTGACTCATCTCAGCGTAGGGCTTATAGATCAGTAAGTGTCACTGTAAAGACGTTAGCCTGAATGTACTTAACTGGAGCTTAAAAAAAAAGCGCGTGCAAGTAGCTCTTTTATTTTTACATCTTTGAGGTAAATACTATATTTAATAAAATGCAGAAATATTAATATTTACTCAGTGAAGGCTGACAAATGCATATACCCATATAAGGCAAACAGTCCGTTCTTATAGCACATGTGAGAAAGTCTCCTGTGCTCCCTGCATATCAGTCCCTGACCCAAGTTTACTTCTGATGACCTGTGCATGTGACCAGTTCAGAGCAGTTCTCTGGGGCTGGGGAGATGGCTCAGAGGTGAAGAGCAGTGGCTGCTCTTCCGGAGGACCAAGGGTCCAGCCCCAGCATTCACAGGCAGTTCACAGCCATCTGTAACCCCAGTCCCAGGGTACTTAATTCTCCTCTGGCCTTCATGGGCACCACATGTGTGTGGTGCACAGACAGGTGTGCGAGAAAACACCTAGACACATAAAATAAAAAATAAGCCTAAGAAAAATTAAAACCCAGCTCTGTATTGTGCTTCTCCTATGGGCCACGATGGAAAAAGAAAATCTGTTCTTGAGATTTAAAAACACAGCCGTTTTACAGTGGCATAAACAAGTCTGCTGATTGAGAAATGCTGTTCACTTTTCTTCCTTATATACATACCTTGGATGGAGTTTAAGTCAAGCCACACTGATTCTGGGTTGGGCCTGCTTTGGCCCAGTCCCTGTGAGTTGGTGTCTGCTGAATCCCACTGAACGTTTGTTTGTCTTAGTCTGTCCAGGTTTCTGTAAACTAAAAAGTCAGTGCCTTAATTTCTATCATTCTAGAAACCATTCAAGGCACTGCGGGTTCAGTGTCTGGTGAGGGCCTGCTTCCTGATTGATAGGCAGCCCAGGTCTCACTGTGCCCCTTGTAAGGTGACTGCCTGGAGCCTCTTTTAAGAGGGTATAAATCCCCCTCCTCATGACCTCCCAGCAGCTCCACCTCCTCATACTTCCCACTGAAGATAAACTGTCTTTCTGTCAGGTAAAAGCAGCCTTGTTGGACCTAGAGACTACTCAGTTGATAGGAACTGGAAAACAATGTTGCTCTCTTGGTTTTCTTTATCTGGATATTCTTGTTTGTTGGTTTGTTTGTTTGTTTGTTTGTTTATTGTTGTTAGTGGGTGTGTTACAGCATCCTTAGGCCTCAAGTTATATAACTGCAAAACAACAATAGTGGATTAAATCATTTCTGGAGGCCCCATCTAAATATGAAATATGGAAAGTTTAAAGTGTTTGGCTCTCCTTATTTTTACATTTCACTGTGTAGCCAGACTGTCCTCAAACATAACCCTCCCACTCCAGCTTCTTCAGTACTAGAATTATGGCTATACAGCACAGTATCTGGTACTCAGTCTAAGACTTAATATTTTAAAGTGTGTGTGTGTGTGTGTGTGTTGGAGTGGGGGTCAGTGGACAACTTAGTGGAGTCTGTTCTCTCCTACCTTTATGTGGGTTCCAAGAATCAAATTGAGGTCAGGCTTGAGAGCGTTCACCCAACGAGACATCCCGTTTGCCCTTCAACTCAGTGATTTTAATGGGAAGATAAAAGATAAAAAAGTAAGTTAAAGAAAAAGAATCAGTGCTCTATAGACTTCACTTAAGACAAAAAGGTTGTCATTATTTTTAGACAAAAATAACAAATATTAATGTCCTTCACCAGAGTGTTAGCTTAAATGTTCTCCGTGGTTTTTGTTTAAAGCTTTTTTTTTTCTTTTTCCTGCGTTGGCAAATCATAATGTAAATCATAGCGTGAAGTCCTTTCCAGTGGACAGTTACTCAGACCAGCCTACTTCGTCTGTCCCTTTTGGTCTTGTTTATGCCTTCTGGGGAGTATTTGGACAGCATTTGGGATGCAAGTGTCAGAAATCTGTTCTCTCCAAAAACCACCCCTGAGTCTCTCCCACTGTCTCTGGAACAACAACTGTGAAGAGTAGGATTGTGTTTAAACAAACAAAAAAGAAAAGAAAAGGAAAAGGAAAAAAGAAAGCACTTGATATAGTGTCTTCAGGAGCTTATGTAATATATCCCAGAATCCCCAGTTTTTAGAAAAGAACAGAGTCCAGAAAGTTGTGTGTATGTGTGTGTGCGTGCATGCGTGCGTTCGTGCGTGCTTGTAGATTCAGGAACCAGAGTCATGAGATCAAGCCTATTGCTCAAGTGAAGTCCCAACAGCCTTGGAAGTGAGGTGCTCTGTCTAGGAGAGTGGGGATGCCGGCCATGCTGCCTGCTCCCTTGCACTCCATACGGATGTGCTCTGTGTGCACAGCAGGGAAGGCTAGAGTTTGGATGGGCTGAGTTTTTATTGTTTTGCTTTCTGGTAGCATTTTAGCCTTCCTTCCATCTTAAGGTTGAGTAAACTTGTTACTACCTCCAGACTCCTGCCTTATTATCAGATGTCCCTTGTCCAACATGGCCGACTCCCTCTGTACTGGAGGTTCTGCAGTACACATGTCCATAGTACATTTTCCTACAACCCACTGCTCAAATTTAGAGAACACGGGATTGGGCCTCTCGTACCACTTTTTATCCTCCTGATATGAGGTATGAAATGGATGCGCACATGGGCAAACCATAAAACTAAAGCAGGATGTGACTTAAAATGTCAGCCTCGGGAATTTTTTCTTTAAACTATGATGGTTTGAAGCCAGTCAGATTTTCTCTGAGGACCATTTTTGTCAAAAAGGGCCAGAGAGATGGATAGTTCAGTGAATCAAAGTGCTTGCCACCAAGGCTGAGCCTTGGGACCAACGTGGTAGAGGGAAAGAACCAACCTGACTGCCACACCCTTGCCAGAGTGTGTACACACTCACCTTACAAAGAGACACAAAAGAAATGACAGTGTGAATTGTTTGGGGCAATCACGGAGTAGAAACAAGGACTTTTATTATTTTTCTCCCTTAACTTTGCATCATTGCGTTGAAGAATTCCTTGCTCCCTCCTACATAGCCTGGAGTCCTAGAGTGACCCTTGAGACCATTCAGAGATTGGACCCCATTTTCTCCCAGAAACATACGTGATCCAACCTGGCTTTCATTTGATTGTGATCTATAGGTCCCAAGTTCTTCCCATGCAAGTTCTGAGGATAGTCTGTCCCAGAGATCACCTGTGTTACGTCAGGATGTCTGTATATTCAAGTCATGGATTAGGTAATTTACACATGCAAGGCCCTACCTTTTTAAAAAAAGTTTAATTTTTATGTAATGAATAAGTAATACCAACCTTAACATTTTAATAAGTTTCTCCAAAAATTATAGAAATAATGTTCCATCATATTTTTGTTTGACTAAAAGCAGTTAAGTAATCGAGGTATCCTTTTGTTTAAATTACAAAATATTTTACAAGGTATTTTAGTGAAAGCCCTTCCTTTAGTTAGAAAGTTGACAAGACACTTTAAAAATGAAGCATGAATCCAAACCTTGCATGTATGTATTCAGAATGGACTGTTCCCTTTAGCACGCTGAAAGTTCCAAAAAGATCTTTAAGGCTTGGCTTTCATAAACACCAGCCAAGCAGCAATAGCGGGCAGGAAGGATGCTTGCTGTAGCAGGTTAGGAATGTCCAACTGCAACATTGATTTGTGTCTGTCGCTCTCTCTCTCTCCCTCGCTGGCCTTTTTCTCTATAATGAGTACTAGAATGTTTCCACATCAGTTAACTGCCTTCATAAAGCACCAGAAGGTCACACCAGCCCCAGACAGATCCTTTTCTTTGTGCCTATAATATAATTGGCTGATTGTGCGGGTGATGCGCCCGCCCCCTCCCCCAGGCCGGTCCCAGCTCGGCTCAGCAGCCTGCCTCCCGGTTCCGGAGGAGCAGAGCAGCTCGGAGGCTTCAGAGCAAGCTCTGTGGCTGCGCGCTTCCCAGCACAGGCAGTGCCACTGCGCAGGTTGCTCAGCGGAACAGCATCCATTTTAATCTGCGGGGAGCCCCTGCCTAACCAGGGCGTTCTCCCGCGCCTGTGGATGCTCAGCGCTTCCCCTGCGCAGCCTCGCCCAACAGTCCAGCTTTGGGGTCTGCGTCCTAGGATGTTCTGAGATGGTACATCAGGAGAACTGCTCGTACCAGGTAAGGTTGGAAAGCCTGGTTCTGAGGCCCTTACCCTATGGGAGAGGCCTTCCTCTTCTAGGGCAGCAGGTTGCCTCTTGCTGGATTTTCAGGGGATTTTTGCCATCCTGGGCTCCACTCCCGGCCTTCATTGCATACAGTATCTGAATTCTAATGAGGCTTTCTGAGGAGTAATGGGGCAGAAACGCCGCTTCTTTAGCCTTTAAAGCGTTTGTGGAATACATGGTGGTGATGTGTGCTCTGCACACTGTAGGTCTGTGCAAATGAGAGAAACTGCTCCGAACTGTAATTGAATTTAAGGCGGGGGTGGGGGGGGTCATACAAAACTGAAAAAATGTGATTACTGCCCATTGCGTAAGAGGTCAATTACTTAGGATCTATGAGACTGTCTATGAGAATATTATTTGAATTAAAAGTCCTAATTGATGATCTTAGAATTTTTCATAAACCCAGTCAGCAGACATTTGGCGTTTCAAGTTGCACTGGCATATCTTTATGGACCTGTTTTTGCCTGTGTGCTCTTTTAAATGGTTAGTAAGTAAAAATGGCAGAATGGGTGTGGATTAAAAACTTCACATAGAAAAAAAATCAATAACACATGTTCGTCTTTTAACCTGCTAATTTGCTATCTGGGGTTAGGAATTCAACACTTCAGACAATTTCCAAAGCTCCTTTCCGTAGGGTTTCGTAACTCCTTCCTACCACTTGGACCATAGAGGCAACACTGTAAACAGCAAGAATGGTCTCAGAGAAACTGCTGTGTGCAGCGGCATGGCTGGTTCACATCCTGGGTGGTTGGAATTGAGATGTTACTCACCTGATGGAGTTTCTCAGAGACCAGCTCCCTAACCTAACAATGCCTCTTCCTTGTGAGAGGTAGGTTACCTGAGACAAGCAGGTGTTTCTCTGAGGGTCACATTTCACAGAGTGAATGTCTGCAAGGCGGAAAGTGGTGCATTTCACAAGACTCAGGGAAGGCAGCTGTTGCTAGCTAAGTAAAAGCATGCCCATGAAATATGTCTGTGTACTATTTTTGTGCTTAATAATCGGAATTTTTATAATCATGGGCCTGTTTTTATAGCATTTTCATTTTACGGGATATTTAGTTCCACATACAGATCCTTAGGTGTCAGGATTTGTGTCTCACAGGCATTCTTTCCACGAGAGTCAGAGAGCTGAGAAGAGGCACACATATAGGGTGGGGAACATCAGGCTTCCATAGAGAGCCTCGTGTGTGCATGACTCAATACGGCTGCAGGAGATTAAATTACTGTCATAATTAAAATAGTTTTCCGTCTCTGATTTTCAGAGAAGCTCTGTAACTTATGTTGAAGGGGAGGTTACTGGAGGATCACTCCCTATGTTTTTTTCATTTGGCCAAACACGAAGTCATTGTTTTTGGAAGGTAAATAATTGGTCAGTCTCAGCAGTTTCATCTGGAGAGGGAGGGGCCAAGTCAGCCACATGTTCCTTCCAAAGGAAGGCAGATGTGTCCTGACAGGAGCTGAGTACTAGCAGTGGCACCGTGTGTTTAATGGTTTTGAAGTCTCCATTGCTTATTCCCACAGTAAGATTGTGTTTGTTAGGGTTGTAACGGAAATGGTAGTTAATCGATTGTGCATCACCAACGGGGGTAGGTGTGTGGACTCTTCTGAAATGCTTTCCTTCAGGACTGGCTGACAGAAACAGAAATGTTAGCCCCGATGCCAAGTCTTAATCCCGCTTAGAAACCTTGGTTTTAGAGCCCATCTGTCATCACATACGATCGGGTTTAGAAAAAGTGATTTCTCTAAATCCTTAGCTTGATGTGGTCCCAAGTCACTGGTGCTACCAACATTTTTTTCCTCAGAAACTTGTCCCCCCCTTTTTCTGTCTAAGGCTTATTTATTTGTTAAGGTGGCAGCTCAGAGTGGTTGGGGCATGTGGCTTAGGTTAGTGGGCATCTTTGTTTTGGTTAATTTTTAAACCAGAATCTCACTATGTATACAAGACAGGCGTGGAACTCACAAATGTCTCCTACCTCTGCCTCCCCAGTGCTGAGGGCCTCTGCCACCAATCCCAGCAGGTGAGCGTTCTTAAAGGGTTAACAGGGTTTCGCTGGCGGATTGATCATCATCTCCCATCGATGATGTCTACTGGGATTTCTGGAGAACATTGTAATGGAGCAACAATGAGTGGGGTTCACACTGCAGTCTCCTGAATGACTCCACTACCATTGCTGTCATCGTATGGCAACCAAGTCCTTCTAAATGGCTTCCCCAAATATCATCCCACTTAGAAGAGGGACCCAGTTATCCATAGGACCTGGGGTTCACACCAATGTCTCCGACTGCTCCACCCCCCCCCAACTCCATTCCCTGCTGGGGTTCAGCTCTGCTTGCCTTTCTTCCTCTGTTCAGTCCCTCTGGTCCACCTGGCACATGATCCCAATAGGCTTGTCACATTTACCATTTACAATCGGGTACACACTTGGGCTAAAACATTGCCAGCCCTTCATCTGGAATCCACAGTGCACGGAGCAGCCCTGCCTTACACCTCGCACTTTCTTCAGGCCTTTTCTGGGGTGCCACCTCTTCAGACGTCTTCTCCGGACTTACTCCACAAGTCCCAAGTTTTCCTATTTCTGGTTCAACATTTTCATTCTAGTTCCCAAATTTGTTTTTATACTAAGCATGCACCTCCATCGGTCAGTGCCAATTTTACATCACTGCCGGTCTGGGTTCGGTCTCCATTCCTGTGTGAGAAGGGTTCTTTTCTAAGGCCTCCAGTACCATGCATTGACAGACATGTCTGATTAGGTGGAAAAGGCATCGCACATGCTCCCCCCTTCCCTGTGTGGACTTGCTTTTCTGAGAGGGATGTGGACTGCCCTCTTTCCCCTATGTCAGTTTTCCTGTCTCTGAAAGGGGTTTTGCCTGTTGACATGGCATGACCGTTGTCTGGTCCTCTGCCGGAGGAGGCCACCCTCTGCATAACCAAGTCAGCTATTGCTAATTTAGGGCCACCTTGCCCCTGCAACTGTTTCTTCTGTGTTTTTGGAAGCTCATCAAGCCATGTGTCGCTTCCGTCTCGACTGTTTCAGGCTGATAGAAGTACAACCAATCCCACTCTGTTGGTGATCGTGTTGCCCAAGCGCTTATGTGTCTCTGCTGAAGCAAGTGTCTGGGTATCCTGTGCCCCAAGCAACCTGAGCCAAGAGAGAGTGGGCAGAGGAATTCTGCTGGGGAATTTTCCATGATAGTTTCAGGTCATCCTGCTTTTCTGGTCTCTCTCCCAGGGTTCACATGAACCTCCCGCTCACTAAGACTTTGTGTTGTCACTTACGGTCTTCACCCTGTTAAAAGCAAGAGCTGTCGACCTCCATTTTCCCAGTCTTGGGAGGAAGCCAATCTCTTCTTCCAGCAAAGAATCTTGCCCACAGCTTCAGGCCTGGCAGCCTTCAAAAGGCCAAATTCTTCTAAGTTGTTTCTGATGGACAGCTTAGAAATATTGTTAACTCGTAAGCACAAGTTTAGGTCAACGGGGTCCATTGAGCTTAAAAACTCCCAATTTCTCTCTCTTCTCCTGCAGTTTTGTTTTCGGGGTAAAGTACAGAATGGGACAACAATGACAGGCTTTCATCCCTCCCTTGCTGTCGCTTAAATGACCAGCTCTGATCCAGATCACACCCTTGAATTCCTAGCTACTGTAGCTACTGTGGGAATGGAGACACACAGAGGAGAAGAGATAAAAGGGCATGTGACTACCTCTCATCTACCTCCCTCCCCAGCTGAGTCCCTTCTTCAAGCACAGCCAGGAACCCTTAGTGTTTCTGCAGTCCCTTCAGATAGACTCCAGACCCTTTTGCATGGATTCAAGGCCTGGCAGGGATCCAGACCCAGGACTAAGTACTCTTCCCTCCCTCTCTCCCTCCTCCCTCCCTCCAGATTGCACGCTGCCCCCACACTTTGTCCCTGCTGTGCTGTCTCCAGCTGGGATGCCTTCCACCCACACACCACCTGCCCACACCTTTTGCCAGCTACTTTTGAGGCACAAATGCCACCACCTCCTGCAGAAAAACTTCCTCCCCGCCCTCAAATGTCTCCCCAGCCCTCTTTTCACTTCCTTAGTGCTTTACCAGGCCCAAGGCTGTGTATGGGTCTGCAGTCTCCCATTGGAGAAAGACCCCTAAGACAAGATCCTTGTTCCATTTTTTAGAAGGCCCCCACCTTACACATAGATTGTATGCTTATTAAATGTTTGTTGGACCAAACTCGATTTCCTGCACTTGGTGTGTTCTGAGCCCTGAGAACCAGAGAGCAACCCAGATCTCTGCCTTGCAGCAGAGAGTCAGCAAAGCGGACCCCAGTACTGTAGGGACCAGCTACTAGGCTCCTGACCCTCCATGCTTTACCAATGCTGACCTTACCAATGCTTTAAACACCCTGTATGCCAGAACAGAGACACAGGGCAACACACAGTCCGTGGCTGAAGATGCACACACATCCCAGTCCAGCCTGGGAAATACCTCCACGCCTGCTGATTTCACCCCAAGATTTTGCCATCCTGACGCTCACGCTATATCGTCGGGCCTGTTTGCACTTTTTTTTTCTTTTCCTTGTAAGTTTTATTATTTGAAAAAAATGTATGCAATAAATGAAACTATCACACACCAAAATTAAGCAGAGCTAAGTTCGTCACTAGCTGAACATCTTCTATACAGATAGAATTGGCATTCAAAACAGAAGCTCCTTGGAACCTTTACGCTGTTTTACTCATTTAATGTTAAATAGTATGCACCCATCCACCATCCAAACAAGCAGAACCATGATAAACAGAACTAGAAAAACAATTAGCTTTATATTCTCCTTCATAACTCATGCCATTGCCTGCATTCAGTCCTTCCTCAGCCCTCGTTAACTCTCCCAGCTTACCTCAGAGAGTCCACTAAGTCAGCCATCATGGTCTAGCTCCAGGTACTTCCATACTTAGTTGAGGCTAGTACTCTCCACAAGCTGCCTTCCAAACCCCCTCTCTTCTTTTCTCTTCTTCTCCTTTCTCTCTCTCTCTTTCTATTATCCTCTACCTGCTTCCCCGTCTTTGCCTCAGTCCCTCTCCCTCTCTGCACCTCTGCTTAGGACCAAACCCAGGGCCTCTTG
This sequence comes from Rattus norvegicus, assembly GCF_021556685.1. Lineage (NCBI taxonomy): Eukaryota > Metazoa > Chordata > Mammalia > Rodentia > Muridae > Rattus > Rattus norvegicus. Next base: position 154,585,619 of record NC_141535.1, read on the forward strand.
AATATCAGGAAAAAAATCTATCATTGAGCTGTAGCATCATCCCCTGCCTTAAGCAGGACAGCCCAGCGATCCTGGTGACTTACCCTCCTAAGTGGCTGAGGTTACAGGCTTGTACCACCAAGTCCACCTGATGCTTTTGCTAATAACATTACCTCTTCCGAAATTTGGTTTTGGTTGTTTTGTTTGTTTTGCAAGACAGACTGGGGGACATGGAGCACAATTTGTGGGAGCTCGTTCTCTCTATCACCTTGTGGTTTTCAGGTGTCAAACTCAGGCCCGGCAGCAAATGCTTTTTACCCATTGAGCATTTTGGCTACCTCACACGTTTTACCCTATTCCGTTACAGGACAGTGCTTCACAGAACACTAAGTTTTCTGGAGCAAATGCTGTAGAAGTGCCATGCCCAGCTCACAAAACAAAAGATACCCTATCTTGGTCTCGAACGATCAGACTAGGGAGTGTATCAGTTTAAGTAGTCCATCAAGATACCCTCAGATTCTCAGCAGAGAAAGCAGTAAACAGCCTAACAAGGCCAGATTCAGGTGGCTCATGGAATGGTGAATGGAAGCAGAGGAGTCCATCTGTCCCTGTTGACAGCAACTCCTTTCTTTCTCCCTTCCTGAGAATGAGAGAACAAGGTGTCAAACTGGAGTTCGCCCAAGAGTTCCGGGGGTTCATCTGCATGGGGGGAAAACCCACACCACTTCGGGAGGAAAAGGGAGATTCAAGGCATTTTCGTGCACTGTTTTGACACAGGCTTTTAAGTATAAGTTCAGTTGCCTCTCTCAGTCTATAGGTTTTGCTCTCACTGTGAAGTTTTGATTTCACGGTAGATAGCCCTGAGAGTATTCTAGCTTAATACTTTTGCCTGGTTAGAGAATAGCTGTGTTCTGTCTGTAACGGTAACAACTCAGAAAGTAATTCTGGGTATAAATGTCTGTATGGTTTGTCTTTAGCCGAGATGTCTGAAAATCTAATTCTGTGCTTTCTCACAAGTGACAAGGGCTGATTATGGGAAAGATGATCCTTTAGGGTTCAGTGTGAAGGTCATCTAACAGACATGTAATGCAGGCCATTCTTGTAGGGGACTCATTCTCCATGAGCCAGACTTGGTGATTTAAAGAAGTAAATATTTAAAGGCTATTTCAATTCGCAGATGTTAGACGGGACTGGTGGTGGTAATGGGGGTAGGAAAGAAAGAAGCGGGACACCTTTGTGGTATACATCATCACACTGAAGCCTTTGGAGAGTAGGAATCCTGCCTCACATATATATGTGTATATGCATGTACATATAAATATAGACTCTTGGCTGACCAATCACCGTTTCACAAACACAAGGAACATTAATAGGGCTGTATACTAACCGGGCCAATTTTCATTATATATTTATATTCTGTATACTAGGGGAGAATTTCAAACTTTGATCTACACTGTATTGAAGCATCAGAAACCTACTCAGCCTCCTGAAATAGAAAGTAATTTGACAAAATTGCTTGAGTTCAAAAGAAAGCAGCCATCACAGAAGCCTAGTAGCAATCAGAGAGCCATTATGGAGTGGCACACAGAGACAAACATAATGGGAGCATTAGTCGTCCTACCTGGAAGCTGGGTCAGGGGCTGTCAGAATGAGTGCAGAGGAGTTTCTGGGACCCAGGGTTTCAGCCTGGCAGGAAGACTTACAAGCATGGTCCTCCACCCTTGGGTATGGAAAAGCATTTGACATCAGCTTCCAGTCTTGACTCCTCTTCCCTACCCTCACCCCCAATCTCAGTATTTTAATGTTTCTAACCTACAATTCTTAAAGCGCTGCAAATTTTCGTGGATTCCCCCCCCCCCCCAGCCATATGGATGCCTTAATTGAAAAGCAAACCAAATGCGGACAAGCTTTACGTAGAAGGAAAATTTGTTTGAAAGTGACTATAACGTTGAAGGAGGGACACGGGCGCTGAAGGGACAGACAGATCAGAAGGCTGAAGGGTTAATGAAGATTAACTAGAGTTCCCACCTGTGAATAGAAGAGGCTTTTGACAGTCCATAAGTGATTTCCCAGTAATGCGCTCAGGGTTCTCAGAGTCAATAATTTCCACCAATGGCTGATAATGATCATGTAAAAGCATTAGATCACAGGAGAAATATGCCTTGCCACTCAGAGCATGGCTTGGCGTCCTTGGATTTCAGGGTAGGGAGTGGTGCTTTCAGCCTCAGCCTCAGAGGCTATAAGCACATTTGAGAGAGAGAGAGAGAGAGAGAGAGAGAGAGAGAGAGAGAGAGAGAGCGCATATTAGTATCTAAGCCTGTCTTCTTCCTGCATAGTTCCTTTTAGGCCATTCTCTGCAAGAAGGACAGACATAATGATGTGGCCTTAGCTTACATAGCTGCTACAAAGCCTCCCACCCTATATTCAGCTCCTGTGTGCCAGGGCAGAGGCTGGGTTTGTTTTATCCAGTCTTGTGTTCATTAGGACCGCTTGGAAGTGAAATTCATTACACTGCTGATCTCAAGCAACAAAAATCAGGGTCTTGCCACCCTGTCCAGAAATGCAGTATGAAACAGAAACAGAAGGAAGACGACTAATAATGATTTGTTTCCCTGCGCTCTCCCAGAAGTGCTTCAGAAACATGAGGTACATTTGGACGTTGCAGGGATCCTCAGAAGTACAGCTTCTGACTTGGTAGGCCTCCAGTTGGCCCTGAGATGTGTTTCTACAGGCCCTAGGCTTTATGGATGCTCTGCTCCATGAGTACCAAACTCTAGAGAGCGTGAAAGGTCACTTTGTCACTCATGATCAGACACTGACGATCAGACCACCTGGAAAGGGTTCGAGCAGTGACCCCATGTGTGCGGAGAGCACACTCTGGGAGTCACTACTGCGCTCCTTCAGCAGACTCCAGCTCTCACAGCCCTGCTCTGGGAGGCAGCTCTGAGTTGCCTGTGGGAACCCGATACTTACTTGGGATGAAAAAGGAGTGAGTTCCTTCTGTGCTTTCCTACTGCCCATCCTCATAGTTTTTGTACGGTAGTGAAATCAATTGGACTCAGTGTTCTGTTTCTAAAAGATGATATTGTTGATGCACATATTTATACATTTGTATGTACAAACACATAATCAGTGCATGGTTAATAATACATTTGTATTATGTATATAATATTGATTGTATATATTATATATAAACGAATATATATTATACAATAATACAAATGCACTATTGTTTGTAAAACTTGTGTGTGTAATTAATGATAAAAGTGTAGTTTTCCTAATTCTAACTCTGTACTGAAGGCAACCCAGTTATAATGAAGGTAAAGAGGTTTTGTCAGAATTTTACATGTCTTGATGCCTTACGATTTCTAAATTTTTACTCCTGCTCGTTATCAGTTGTAGGTTGCTTAGTGACTTACGGTAGAGACCCAAATGAGTGACTAAAATTGACTGTGCTGTAGAACAAACAAGGAGGGAGACGTGAATCAGCTGCAGTAGTAACTGCCTCTCCTCTGAGGAAGCCAGTTCTCTAGGCTCCACCCTGTAGGCTGTGTATAGTTCTTCTGAGGAAGCTATTCTAACAGCTCAGTGAAACTGTCCTACAGGCAGGTAGCCTTCCTCCCTCCTGTGGCTAGCCAGCCTCATGGGAGCCCCACCAACAGTGTGGGTTGAAAGTCAGTAATGTTAGCTCTTGTTGCTTGTCACTGTGGACGGAGCATCTGGAGGAAGGTTTCCAGCCACGCAGGTACTCCTTACTGTTCGATATGCAGAAACTCCTCAGTGAGGGCTCACCATAGGCAAAGCAACTTTTCAGATGCTGTGGGCCGAGTAAAATGACTAAACACAAATCCTGTTCCCCTAGGGGGAAAAATGCCTAAAGCAGTAATGTCTGTCAGAAAGAAGCTACTTGGTTCCTGAGAACTCCACGGTAAAGCAGAGGAGAAAATTCGCCAGACCGTGTGCTGGGCAGCTTTCCTTCCAGTTCCTAAGGCGCCAGCAGCAGGAGGGTTGCGGCAGTGCGTTCCGGGTGTGCCAGCTGTATGATTTACACCCAGCATATGACTGGGGAGTGCTGCTGGATTTCTCTTCAACACATCCTAATTAAAAAAAGAAAAAGGCACCACCTTTATCATGGCCGTGTATTGCTCTGGGGGTCAGCCAGTATGAGGCTCTAGCACGCCCATTTACAGTGTGGCCACCAAGGCAGAGGACCTAGATTCAAATTCCTGCCTGACTGGCAGTTTAGGTAGGTAGACCCTTACTTAACATCCCTAGGTGCCCCTCCCACCTCGGCTCTAAAATGCAGCTGGCAATGGTACATATGCCATAGGGTTATTGGGAGAGGAAACACAGGGAAAGGAAACACACGTAAGGTGCCTGGCCTCAGTAAAGCACACATGTTTTACATGGTTGCATATCGTGTAAGATTTGTGCTTTCGTCCATCCCTTCTGTTTGGTTAGGATACAGAGGACCATTCAAGGCAGGAGCATCGTTTTAACTGACTGCTTTGCACTGCTGTCACAGCCCTAGCCAGCACTCAGTAGGCCCCATTGCCACACCATCCAGACAAACACTCCAGGACACTGCCATCTGGAATGAGAGTCCAGGGGTCTGGACCAGAGTAAGACAGAGCCTTGCAAATGTATCCCACAAGATGAAACTTGTCAGTGTGATACCTTACAAAAGGGCTATTCATCCCCTTGGGAGCGGAGAGGACTGGCTGGGGGGGTGGTGAGGGAATGGAATAAAAGGATTTAGATTTGGATCTGGGCTGTGAGAAGAAAATATTTGCCTGATAGAAGCAGGCCTACCATAAAGCCCATTGAGCTGTGTTTATATCACAAGTCTAACACAAATTGAATTTAAAAATATTTACAGAGGTAAACCGCTAAAGTTGAGCCTGCGAGCAGAGGTTGAGATGCGGGACAAGGTTCTATTGGATGGCATTTTCCTTCAGACCTGTTCGTAACAATGTTGCGGTTGCTCAGGAATGTGTACTGGAGAATTGATTGACTAGTGCCTTTGCAATTTTCCGTGTGAGCATTTCAGAAGGTAAGGCCTGTTGCTAAGTGGAAGCTTGGCCTTTGAGTTCTTCTGTGGCTGGTTTCCTCTGCAAACCATTACTGAAAAGTCATAGCATTTTTGTTAGTTTGTTTATGGGAGTATTAATTTGATGCGCATGAGTATGCTTGAGTGTGCCTGTGAACTTCTGTTTGTCTGCTTCTTTGAGCCAAACATCCTCCAGCTGTGGACCTTTCCCTGGCTGCCTGTAAAACCCATAAACAAACCCAGAAGCCATGGGGAAAGCTTAAAGAGAGCGAGAAAAAAGAAAGCGTGCTTCTGTAGAAAAGCCCGCCACTGGCTGAATCTTAAAAGAAAGTTGATGGATCTCTTTCTCTTGCCCATGTTAAAAGGACAAAGCCGTGCTCCTGGGGCAGAGAGGGGTTTCTGTGGGTTGGAATCAGTCTCAGTCCTGGGCTTAGTGCTCATTCCAGACGATGAAACTTCTACATCTCATAAACGATTTGGAAAAAAAGAAATGTAGTGGTCAGTCCCCGTTGGTCATGGGGGAAAAAATGGGAAACATCTGTCTTACGGGTCACCTTAAATGATAGTTTTTGTTCCATGTGAGGCGCCCGACTCAGCTCACAGTGAGATCTCTCGGGCTGCAAGTTTTTGTGTCTATTTTTATCCCGCAGTCTACTGGCTTCAGAGTGCCTCACCAAACTCCAGTTCACGCTGGGCCCTGAACTGGGGTCAGGTCAGCTGGCTGAAGCCTCCTGTCCCTCCTTTCCCTTGTTGGGAGCAGGAAAGGTGCTGTAGAGGAGTCTGGGCCAGATCATTCAGGGAAGGTGACAGCAGATGGTAGGCAGGCCGGACTCTCAACAAGCCAGTCGTCAGGAACGGAGTGCACCTTACAGCAGGCAGCTGCCCAGTGCCCGGGAGAAAGGCAGGCCGGGCGGGGCAGTGTCTGAGGCAGAAAGGGGCAAGGACACCACAGCCAAGCACAGGCTCTTCATGCCAGCATGAGTGGTCACCAAGGTACTGGGCAGTTGGCACTTCATCCTGTCAGGATTCATGGGAGATTATTTCTTAAGTGAAATTCTAAAGAGTTAAAGGATGAATTTGGACCGTGATGGAATGGACGATGACATCATCAGTCGAGAATCTCCATTGGATTTGGAGGGGAATTATAAAAAGGTAAGGGGGGGAGCGCTTTTGTTTATAAACAATTGGACCATTTTTCTAAAAGGGAGGAAGGTTGCCCTTGAGGAAGTTTGCCAAATTCCACACACAGTGGTCATTGCCGTTATACACTGAAGAAAAACTAAACGCACAGAATTAACCACAGTAAGCTTGGAGACCCCAGTTCAGGCCCCCGGTTCTTCTCAGCTTGTTAATACAACAACAGCTAAACCGTACATGTCAGTGTTCTAAAGTTGAGAGAATTTCTATTATGTGCTTCCTTGCAAAGCAGCATTTTATGCAAAGGGATTTTAAGAAAAATAATTGACATATCTTAGCAGTTCAGTAGAAACAATTACTCAGTAGGGCTAACGGATGTAAGTTTGTTTTTAAAAGGGAAAAAATAAAAATGTTTTACAGAGAAGTTTGGGATCTTAAAAAATTGATACAATATCTGTTCATTGTGTTCGCCTTTTCTTTTGAAAGTCAGTTAAATATATTTTGGGAATGTTTTATGTGGTCATTGTCTGGTAATAACAGGCCCAAGTAAAAATAGCTTTAGTTATATGGGCGAGGTCATGAAATCAAGCTACAAGTACATGCTTGTCTGCCCACAGCAGCCTAAACACACACAGCCCTCCATTCTCTGTTATTGACAAAGTCAAGTGCAGGGCTTAGCTGGACAGCATGAAGAATTGGATCCTCCATTCACTCAAAGATGGCATTAGTGGTTTTGACAGAGTGAGATATAGGAAGAAGTTTCTAGCCTGTTCATTCCTCAGATATAGCCGGCCATGACATCTGGGCCTTAAACTCTGCATGTGATTCTGGAGGCTCTCTAAAGTATTTACTGTATATCTTATTATTTCATAATAATTTGTATTCTTTATCCAGGGGGTAGAACTTTAAATGTGTGGGAGATCTCAGTGGCTGGGCCATGTCACCCTATGTGTTTTTCATTCCTTGTGTTCTCCAACCAGGGACTAAGAGCTCAGTGTGGTGACTTTGTGTCCTGAAACCCCAGCTGTCCGCCCTTCCCCCGCTGAGCGGAAGCTGGTACACAAAAGACACTTGGGACACTCCACCATCAGTCAGATCACTTACCCAACCCTGCCGAGCAAGGGTGCCATTCTCCTGTGTCCTGTCTTCAGTGCCAGAGAACTGGTCACAGTTTTCTTTGTCAACTTTTTTTTTTCAGATTAAAAAAAAAAAAGTCCAGATCAGTTCACAGTAAGGAAAAAATGAAAGGCATAGCGTTACTAATTCGCTAACAATAAAATCATGGCCACTGTGCTTGTTCTACCTAGAAACAAGGAGGGAACCAAATGCCTGGAATAAGTGAGCCGTGCTACAGCCGGCAACCTGAGACAGGGCTGGCCAAAGCTACAGATACCCAGGGCTCCAGGAGCTTAGAGACACCACCTTCAACAAAACATACTGTAGACCACCATGACACACAGGCAGTAGAAGGCCATGTGCAGTTTCAGGAGAAATAATACTGACAGGTTAGTACAGAACAAACAGGCAACCTACTAGGTGAAGCCTCTAGACATGTGGGGTGCTACAGGTATGCAGTGTTTGGGACCCGAAAAGTAAGAGTTGGCTCCTTGTCACATCAGCTTCTTAGTCACCCTTCTCGGGGCAAGTGCTTTGCTGTTTGTGCAGTGTTGCTTCTACTTGGTCATTGTGAAGGCTTCATTATACTTAGAGGGGAAAAAATTGTAATTTTCTTATGAGCTTCTAGTGAAGTTGATCAACATAGGCTTTTTTTTCAGAGTATAAAGATGAGAAAAACAGTTCTCAGTGTAAAAGTCCAAATTCCCCTTTCAAAGTTCTTTTCCCCTTAATGTTTTTGGTCTTTGGTTAACTAAGGAAAACAGTACATGACATGCCATAGAATGCACTCTACATGTATTTTGATCCTGCCTCTATTAGTTAAATGGAATGGGCCTGTGCCTCAAGTATACATTTATTTGATTGCAAAAGATTTACCATTATAAATATAAATGTCTAAAACAAACGCACAAATCGCTAAGAGAATAAAATGCTTATAAATGAAAATAAAATTCCAAATGACACCTTCCTTTCTGTGAACTCTCCCTTCATTAAGGTCCAGCATCAAAACCAGTTGGAAAATCAGTGTTTGCTGCCCAGGTGCTGCACAATTCCCTGAATGGGTCACATTAATAAATACCACATGCGTATAGGGATTGTTTTACAGGGCTGTCTTAAAGTCAGACAAACAGCCTTCAGGGGGAAAGGTCACTTTCCGATGACTAAAATTAGATTCACCGAGGCAGAGGAAGGAAAAGATTATGCAGCTGTCCCTCTTCCTTGGGGAAAGCCTGCCTGTAGGAAAGATGTTTCATTAAGAACCCGGCTTATTTAATAACAAGAGTAAAACCAAGCTAAAGAGAGAGCAGATCACAGTACTTAGGAGGGAACATGGAGATCTTGTCCGTGAATGAGGGATCTGTGCTTAGCCCACCACTCCCCTGCTCCACTGTGGTCACTTCTGAGTCTCTGCAGAAGAACTAAAGAGGCCTGAGAGACGACACAGGCTGCTCCTGCTCACGACCCAGGTTTGGCTCCTGACACCCACATGGCAGCTTACAACTACCTGTAAATCCCCTTCTAGGGGATCTGACAGTCTCTTCTGGTCTTCTCAGAACCCAGGCTTACATAGCACACATACATATGTGCAGTGAACACTCGTACTCACAAAAAAGTAAGTCTTGAGAAGAAGGAGGAGGAGAAGAAGGAGGAGAGGAGGAGGAAGAAGAGGAGGAGGAGGAAGAAGAGGAGAGGAGGAGGAGGAGAGGAGGAGGAGGAGGAGGAAGAGAGGAAAGGGAAGGCGGAAGAGGAGGGATAAGGAGAAAGGGAGGAGGAGAGGAGGAAGAGAAGGAGGAATAGGAGGAGGAGAAGAGGAGGAGGAGGAGGAGGAGAGGGAAGGGAAGGTGGAAGAGGAGGGATAAGGAGAAAGGGAGGAGGAGAGGAGGAAGAGAAGGAGGAATAGGAGGAGGAGAAGAGGAGGAAGAGGAAGAAGGAGAAGAAAGAAGAAGAACAAGAAGAACAAGAAGAGGAGAAGGAAGGAGGAGGAAGAAGAAGAACAAGAAGAGGGAGAGGAGGAGGAGGAGGAGGAGGAGGAGGAGGAGGAGGAGGAGGAGGAGGAGGAAGAACCACCACCACAGAGCGTGTGTCAGGAGACAAGGAGCCTTCAAAGTATGTCCACCATCCTCATGCATCCATTCCCCTCCATCCCTCCAACATCCACGTCCTCCATCATCCCCAGCAGCCTGTTGATCACTTAGACACTGCATCAAGGTCATGGACGGGAGGCTGAGTCTTCCCTCTAGGAGCTTCGATTTGTTACATGAATAGGTGCTGCCCTGGAAGAATGCCCACATCCAGTATGGACCTCCAAAGTCTTTACCCGATGCTGGGCCAGGGTAGAGGATATCCAAGTGAACATTAGCAGACAGAAGAAAGGGGTTCATGAGTTTAGCACACAGCCTAAGACTGGCTCCAGTCCTGTCCACTGTGCACAGAGAAAGGGAAGCAGTGCAGTCCCAGAACCTGGCAAGCTCAGCTTTGTCCCACAGAGGTGTTGTCCCAAGTGTCTTCCATCTAATTACAGTGAAAGATTAGGGAGGACCCCATGGAGGGAAAAAAAACCATAAAAGGCTGGAGGGAAAATATTTAACGTGAAGCCGCAGCTGCGCCTCATGTTTCTTTAAAAGGTGAATAGAAATGACTGCCTGAGATAAACTGCAATAAACAGGAGCAGGCGATGCCAGCTGCCATTCCTGACAAGCTCTGCCCTCCCCGCACAATTACCGAGGCAAAGCAGCCGCCGACCTCCATTAACCCTCACGTCTCCCCGTCCCTGAGGCATGAACGTGCTTGAAGAACCAAGTTAGTCACCCAAGCCTGGGCCCTGGGCCCCATGTGTGTTCCCCCTGCCTCTGCCACCTCAGGGGAGTCCTTTCCAGTTTTGGGCCCAGGGTCTCCTTTTCTTCAGAGTGAGGAATCCAAGGTCCTCAGTGTGGAGCCCTTGGCTTTGCGTTCTGTCACCCGATGGCCGCACCTCCGTCAGCCGTGATGGTCAGGGGATAGGCTGTCTCTAGAGTGCTCAGTGAAACACTGACCACATAAGGTTTCTTCTTGCTCAGCAAACCGTGTGCACCCCTTCTCATCCTGACCTCCTTCTTTCTCCTCTACTTCCTCCTCTTAGGAATTATGTTACTAGCTCTTTCTTTGGGGAGGATCAGCATGGTATTTTATGGAAGCTGAAATATAATTCTCACACATCCGAATTCCTCTGGGGCCAGGAATGATGGTCCATGCCTTTAATGCCAGCACTTGGGAGGCAAAGGCAGGTGGACCTCTGAGTTCCAATCCAGATCCTACAGAGGAAGTTTCAGGCCAGCCAAGGCTACAGAGTGAGACATTGTCAAAGCAGCAACAGCAGCAAGCCACTTTTTAAAATGTGTAGTATGTTCACACGCTGGTGCGAACTACTGTCTAGTTTGAGAACACTGTATCTCGACCTCTCCCACCCCCAAACGAACCTGGGACCATTAGCAATCACTCTGTATCCCTGTTCAGTTAGCTTTTGGCAACCACTTTCTGTCTTTATGGCTTTACCTGCTCCACATGTTTCTAGCATTTTAATTTTCCTCCTTTTCAGTAGTCCCCATCTTGCCCGCTCTTCCATTTAATATCAACAACAGCTACCATTAATAAACTATCAGCTATCGTGTTCTCTCTGTGTCAGACAGCATGGCGAGCACTTTCTATGCTTGCTTGTTTAAACGTGAAAAACAGATATCTCTCCTTAAAATACAAAACAAGCCAAGGCTCATAAAGTTTCTGTAACCTGAAGTAGTGTCAGTGTCTACCTGTATCCTCAGGCCCAGCTCCTGTCCTACCCTCATGTCAGATTGTCTGTCTGTCTCCAACTCTCCCAGATCCTAATCCATACAGCTAGTGGGTTGAAGACATCATTTTCCTGCCAATTGATGAGGGCCATATCATACCTAGGCAGCGTTTTGGAGTGTTCTGTTCCTGACAATGATACCGGATTACCATGATGGGACTTACAGGCATCTAAATCCACACCTGTTAAAAATAGAGTTGCCAGATAACACTGTCTAGTGTACAGAAGATGTTTGTGCACGCAATCGTTTGAGAACTCTAAGTGAGCACAGGCTGCCCCCAACAGCTTTGGGACATGCTGATCTGAGGGTAGAAAGCCAACTGCATCTCGTTAGGGTTTCGCTTACAGGCTTCTAGCAGTCAGGCTTGACAGTTGAGCCTTTTCACCCATCACCAAATTTCCTGATCGAAGTGACGACTGACCTATTGCTAGGTCTTTGTTCTAGTCCTTAGCCATCGGAATACTCTGATATCAGAGCCCTTCACAGCAGCATGTGTTGGCCTCATGGCATGAGAAGCAGTCAACAGCACTGCTCAAAACCACGGTCGTGACTACACTAGTACAAACACTTCATCCTATAAACTAGAAGCCCCGTGCTTTTGATGTCCGCCATTCTCAGGTAAAACAGATGAACCTTTCCCCATGATACCCCATCTGGATATTAGATATTCAAGGCCAGCTTTCCCAAGTAGTGGTCCTGAAATTTCAAAGGCAATTCAGGAAACCTTTGTCTGATATCTCATCATAACCTTTTTGTACAGTGTTTAGTGTAAGGTTCTAAATGTCAGAAATACTAAATGAAAAAGAAAGTGTCCAGGCTTAATATCCATTCAGCCATACAGTGGAAAGACCCAGTACCATCTAACTGCAATATCCACCCAGAATGTAAAAGCACTTCCCAAGGAATAAAATTAAATCCTGAATTTGAAATGACCTGCAGTATACAGGTATTTATGCACTTGACATTCAAAAGTATTCCATTTCTCCTCTCATAGACTACTATTTTCCTATTCTGACCTTGTTACAAATCCATGGTTTATCTCAGCACGGAAATAATTAAGGAGCACCATCAATATACCCGAGTTCTCTTTCTGCCGTTTAATTTAAAAGAAAGTCAGTGAAATTTGCCACTGAACAAATACATTCCATACGTCTGCTTCCTGATGTTTAAAAGCCTCAGCCTCGCCCACACTGGAGAGTTGCCTACAGTTATTAGAGGCCAGCTGTCTTCCAAGCAGAGGAGAGAAACAAGTGACCACCATTTCCTGGAGGAAGAGCGCATTTCCACAGGGAGCTTCAGAATCCCAGTTGGGCTCTCTGGTGGATGCTAAGGTGGTGAACCAGGTATCGCTAGGTGATAGATTGCACTGGGTCGGGAAGATCATTAATTGCTACAAAACAGGCATCCTCCCAGGGCCCCTGGCTGCAGAGGCTGGACAGGCTACATGGAACAAATGTGGGCATGGGGGAAGGGGAGTTAACTCTGCTTCGAACAGCAGCATCTGGAAGCTGGTTAGGCATGTACACTCTCAGCCCCAGCCCAGATCTCAAGCACAGAAGCATGACCTGTGCTTTCGCAGGCCCTCTGGGTGATGGCCATGCACATTCGAGCAGGGGAAACTACTGACTCAAAGAAATGTGTCACCTACATCTACAGAGCAGTGTGGCATCTACAGAGAGCATCTGTGTGTGCCTGTACACACGCACAGTCTCTACTTGACAAACTGATGTCTCGGCAGCTCCTGGAACTATGAGTTCCACTAATTGAGGGAGACCAATGACTCCCGAGACAATGCAGCCACAAGTCCTTAGCAAGTTCTTCCTCTGTGAATGCCATTTTCCTTGTTAGCTTTGTAGAAAGCATAGTCATCTCTTAGTATCTGTGAGACACTGCTTCCAAGACACACACACACACACACACACACACACACACACACAGAGAGAGAGAGAGAGAGACAGAGACAGAGACAGAGAGACAGACAGAGACAGACAGAAGCAGAAACACAGAGACAAAGACACAGATAGAAAGAGCAAAATCTATAAATAACCCAGTCTCCAACATAAAGTAGTACAGAGTTTGTATACTTTATTTGCCATATTTGGTGCAGTATGGATACCTTGCCATCATGTTGTTTAGGGAATAACAAAAATGGAGTATGTGGACATGATTAGTCCAGACAGAGTCCCTCCAAGCACTTCCTGTTGAGTCTCTGATCTGAAACCTCTGGATAGGGAACCGACTGCATTAACTTCATTGCTTTTGCAAGCGGTTCCTTCTGTTTGTAGTAGCATGGAAGCCGAAGGAAGGGCAGTCAGGCTCGTGGGCAGTCAGGACCCCTACCTGTGGAGCCATCTCTCCACCACCAGTCACTTCACTCCACAGCACTTCTGTGCACTTCTCATCAATTAGGGCCTGGGATTATTTTAGGCAGAGATTCTTTAAATGTATGTAATCATGGAGGAGGTTAAGTTCCTCTTGGTCTGACAAGCCTTTCTGGCTGGCTCTGGTTATATCATGTGCATGAATTACGAGGAGGAAGCCCCTGGTATGGTCCTGAACACCACTGACTTTATAATTAGGGCTAGGATGTTGTTCCCCAAAGAGTGTTCCTTATGCCTCACAGATGTATCTCCACAGAAACACTGTGTGCCGGTTAAGTATACTTTAGAAATGTAAGAGCTGCCCAAGCCTTCCTGTATAGATCTCTGCGCAGATTATTATGTGAAATGACAAGTAGCCCTGCCTCAGAGACGCCATGATGCTGCAAACAAAGTAGTATGGCCCAGAAGTGAGCAGGAAGGACCCAGAAGTGCAGGGATGATGTAACTGTATTAATATGAGGGGTGGGCTTGTCCTGTGTCCTGAAAACCATGTAGGAAGGACCTGGAGACAGACGGATTTCAAACAGACAGTGTCTACCCAAGCAGAACACCCTGCGCTTTCCTTTAGGAAGTATTCTTCTTCCACATTTGGGGGATTGCAGTAGAGCAGTTTCACCCCCAGGAAAGGAGTGTTGTGTGTGTAGTCTCTGTGGCCTGTGAGATGCCTGTAGCTTGCACAACACCCTTGATGGCCACTGTGATATCTGCCTGGACTCAGTATGTGGAGGGAGGTACGGATGCCATCACAAACTGCCCGAGGCGGACTAGGCATCAGTACGTAAACACAGTTTCACTTCCACCTTGGTTTTGCACAGCTTTTCTATCCTGGGGGCCATGAGCCACTATTCCTCAGTTGCTCTTTCGCTTTTTACTAGCAATGTCGATTCTAGACATTTTGTTTTATGAGAGTGTTTCCCAAGGCTTTTTAGTAGTGGACATGGCTCTGCTGGCCATACCGCATCCAGATGGCGTCATTTTGCATTAGCCTTTCCCTTTCTCCAAAGGCTTCATCTCCAGCTTTTGAAGTTGTGGTGTCCCATTGGCCTGCGGATAGAACTCCTCAGAGAACGAGAGATCCCTGCTTTGCTGGTTAGCGGAGCTGTGGTACTTACAACACTTGGAATCAGATGTTCCAAAAGGAGGGCTGAGCTGTGGTGACTAGGATAGTGACCGCCAAGATGTTTGTAAATGTCTCTAAGTATGGTTGCTCTGTGGTCATCTATGCTCTGCGCTGCAGTGTTCGCAGATGTCTCTGTTCACAGTTGGTCTGTGGTGATGCCTGATCTGCTTTTTGGGGTGCTGGTGTTGGGTGCTTTTGTGGGAAAGCATCATGTCCATGTCAGAGAAGAAATTGACCCATACCTCTAGTTTCACAATGTGTCTTCGCCGTAGTGCCCACTGTTAGTATTTTTAGTCTGCACACTCTTTTCCCTCGGTGTAGAAGAGAAGAAAGATATGGGACCAGAAAGCGTCTACGCAAGCCATTATTCCTCTCCACACCAATAGGCTGACCTGTTGTTATGCCCCGTTTCTCATCGTCAGAACAGTTATTGGAGGATTGACCGCGATGTCACCATCATTGCTGGCTCCGTTACCATCAGCCAGCCGCTCTGAACCCTCTCAGTTAACTCTTCAGTGAATAGAGATCCTTCTCCATTCTGAACCGAAAAGAGGCTTCCATGCACAAAAGCCACCAGCAATGTGACAGAGAAGGCAAGACACTGACTGAACCAACTGCACACAGCTAAAAGTCAAGAGGTCAAATTCCCTTAATATAGCAAAATATAAACTGTCAGATCTCTGCAGAAAAATAAACAAACTTAGGAACAAGTAATTCGGGGGAAAGAAAAACACAGTAGCATAAATACTTTAAACATTTATTCTTGCTGATAAATGGAAGGAACTGAGCTACGGGACTACGCCTGCCTATCAAACTGAAGACAACAGAAGTGCTTCCGGTTAGCGGGAATGCTGCAGCAGAAGCCGACCTGGCATTGCTGGTGGGCATGTGACAGGAACAGCTTCTCTTTGGAGCGCTGGGACGTGATGTGTCAAGAGCTTCAGCAAATGTTCGCACACAGCGGATCTGGCAAGCCCACTTCCAGGGACTCATCCCTGGGCAATCATCAGACGTGTGGGCAGGGGTTCATGTAAAGATGTTATTTTTAGTTTGACACAACCCCAAATGGCTAACTGTGGGAGGAAATGCCATAGGGTGGGACGAGTAGCAGTCATTCAAAGTGTGTTCTTGGAGACTATGAAGTGCTTACATGGGAAATTTTCAGTGTACGCACAATTAGGAAAAAAAAACTAGGAGGAAATACACTGTCAGCAGTGATCTAAGTAACAGGATCGTCGGTAACATTTATATTCTCTTCATTTTTCCTTATTCTGCTCAGTAAGATCCAGAAAGGAAAACAGAAGAGGAAAATGGCTTTTTAGTGCTCTCCCAACACCAAAATTGGTAGCACTCTGTATTCCAGAAAGAACTGAAAAGAAACCGAGGGGGTGTTCACACAGCCCAGCGAAGATGGCTGTTGCCCTTCCAGACCTGGAACCATGTTGGACCAGCAATTTGTTGACCATTAATCACGAACACTCACACTATCTCCTGGTTTTTATTTAAATACTCAGTTCTACTTCACAGTTTTTAGACTGTCGAGAATTCGTGGTTGAGACATGGGCTCACTGACGGATGGGTGTGGGGTGGGTTTCACAAGGTTGGCCTGTGTGTAACAGGGTGGTAGGCCTTGCTGGAGGTGCCAGCACTACACCTGTGAGTGGTTAGCCGAGCGAAAGGCACGCCTGCTTTCCTTGGCCACCTCATAGAGACTTTCTTAGTGCTCAGTGTTGCAGGACAACACACAGAATGACATCAGCATCGTTCCTGTAGAAATATCTGTATAAAAACAGTCTCCCACTTTGTGACTGTATTGTATGCATTCACACACACACACACACACACACACACACACACACAAAATCTCCTTGGGATGTGCCAAAATGGAGGTGCAAGGCAATGACTGGCTATATAGATAGATATCATTACTAAGTGTAAATTATAATGCTTATGGTATTCAAGAATTTAAAAGGGTTAGAGGAGAGAGGAGAGCGGAGAGCTTTCTCTGAATAACAAGTTTTCGAACCTTCTGAAATTGTCTGGATCTAGCACCCCACAATGTGTACTTTAAAAACCCTAGTTCCTTTTAACACAGCTTGTTGAAGCATTATCATATTCGACTGTGCTGTCGAATGGGATATCCACACTCATCCCACACTCATCCCGGATGGCTTTGGAGTTCCTGAAATGAGGCCAGGTTGACTGAGGAACTAAATTTAAATTTTAATTAACCAATTGTTAGATTGAAATGCAGACAGCCACGTGTGACCTGAGTGTGCTGGGAGACAGAGGAGTCCTTATCCTGTCTTACAGATGGGAATGAAGTAAGTCATTTGTCAGCCCATCCTTCCAACTGGATGTACTGGGTCTTTCTGACACAGGAGAGCCCAGGCGTGACTCTAGAACCTTCTGTAGGGGGGAACACTAGCATCGCTAAGCTCTGTGAGCAGACAGAGGTCGCCTTAAGAGCCTGCTCAGCACACAAAATGGCCCCACTCATAACCTTTTCATCCCACAAAGAAAGAACCCCCCCTCCCCAAAATCTTCTCAGGCAAGGCTTTCTGGTTGGTTTTGTAGTGGTTTTATATTTAACTAAGGAAATCATTTCTAATCTTCTACCCTGTTGTTTAAAGGGCCTAAAAGTTCAGTCGGGTGAGTTTTTATTGGGTTTTTAATGGGAAGCTGAGTATTGTAAACATACCCAAATGGTCAGAATAGCGTAGCTCAAGTCTTTTTACTATGCACACTTCGAATCAAAATGTGAGACCGATGAGGCCAATTACAACTCTCCAGTCATCACAGGCCTTATATTCTTGCTCATGTATACTGGAATGAGGAGGCAAATGGAAGCCATCCTCCCCAGCAAGACTGTAAGCCCAAAGCAGGCAGACTGTGGTATCGGTCTCCTTGGCTCTGGGCCGAACCAAGCGGCATCAGCCAGCTCCTGAAATCCAGTGTACACAGCTGAATGCGTTATTGTTCTTGCTGCCGAGGGGGCGGGCCAAAGACCTGGGGCAAAGCAAAGTGATTAAATTTAGGAGAAATCATTAGCCAGCATGACTGTCGGGTGAGAGGGATGAACATTACAAACGTGCTCCTCCCAGCCCCATGAAGATGGACTGGCATCACGGTGGGTGCCTCAATTTGGGGTGGGGGAAGCACCAAAGGACTGGAATTAGAGCCATAAGAGACTGATTTTATTTCAGCTTTTAATAATTGAAATATCTCTGGACTTCAGCCCATATCTATCTATCTATCTATCTATCTATCTATCTATCTATCTATCTATCTATCTATCTATCTATCTAATGTTCCATTTCAAGAAACTTACTCAGCAAGGTAGACTGCCCATGTTTGTGTTGTATCTGCCCACTGATTGGCACCTTTTTCCCCCCCTTGACATTTTAGGCACAGAAGAATGAGAGAGAGTCTATCAGACAGAAGTTGGCACTCGGAAGCTTCTTTGACGATGGCCCCGGAATCTATACCAGCTGCAGCAAAAGCGGGAAGCCAAGCCTTTCCTCGAGGTGAGCGTGCTTTCGAGTTCACTCTCTGGTGGATACCACGTGGTGCCTGTGTGTCTGTGAACGACAGCCTATGTCTTCGAAGGTTACTTTGGGGTTTCAGCCAATCCTTCCCCACATGTACGTTGGGTTATTTTCACTGGTGACTGTTGCTGTGGCCCAATGCTTAGCCACCTGAGGTCACATTTTTATATTTCCTTTATCTTTGGACAGAACACTGGATTCATGGTCTGGCCAGGCCACGGGCCTAAGCAGCTGATGCCTTATACATGTGCAGACCACCAGATTCCCCATTAAGCAGCCCCAGAGCACTCAGAAGCAGCCTGTAATAAGTTTAATGGCAATGAATACCAGTATGTGAGAACTGTAATTCTCACTTTGATCATTCTGTGTTTATTACTAGATTGTCTGCCAGGTAGTTTCTCTTGGTCTTTATTTTAGGATAATGGTTCTCAACCCATCGGTCAAGACCCTTCTGGTGGTCAAGTGACCCTTTCACAGAGGTCACACATCCCCGGTATATCATCTATTTACATTCTATTTTATGAAGTGACAACAAGAATAATTTTATGGTTGGGGAGTCAGCACATCCTGAGGACTGTATTAAAGAGCCACACTAGGAACTTGAGAGCCATTGTTTTAGGATATCATTACTCCCTTACCATTGTTTATTTCAAGGTATTATTGGTAGTTTGCATAGCTTTTTATTCCAAATAAAATATGTAAAGCCTGCAATTTTTCCAGGAGAACAGAGAAGGCTTCTCAACCTTTAACATGCTTATATGTCACTTGGGGAATTACGGTTCTGATTCAGAGGGTCTCAGCTGAGCTTGGAGTCTCACGTTTCTATGCCGCTGCTACCTGATGACCGTCCCACCGTTCTGCGGGCTACATTGCCTAATGGAAGTAGAGATGCCTTTCAGAGCCACCCCACTCCTAGTGACTGGTGGAGGCACGTAGAACATTGTTTTCACGAAGAGGCAACTGCACACCCATCAGCTCTCCTCTTACCCTCTGTCCCATCCCCTACCGTGCCTGTTTCTTTATCTTTTGAGCTTAAAGCGAACACACCCTCTGGAAATACCGCCTATGTTGACAACACTAAGCCGAGTCCTAGCAGCAAATGATAATACCCATGCTTTCATTCCGTCGGATTCCTATCCTATCTCTGTCTGTGAGGTCCACAGTGAGCAACCTGATACCCACTACCCACCTAATCCCGCCCTGTCTGATTCTAAGAAGCCTTGTCTGGTCCTTAGAGACCAGAGGGCAGACACACGCTCACACAAGTGCATAGTTTCGAAGAGGACAGTGAGTGGGTGCGCCGGGAGGAAGGCAAGCGCTGGTTCGCCCATGGAACGTTACAGCATCACAGCCTTAGCTGGGTAGCAGGATCCTCCCACAGGATTCCCCTGGGAACCAGCAAGTCGGTCTGCCCACCGGCCTTTCACCTCCTCGTGGCTATGGGAGAAGGTTTTCTGGCCTAGAGACAGACCTGCAGCTTTGTCTCAATCTACTTTGCATTAGGAGAATGATTGTTTGGTTTTTTCCTGAATGTGAAATGAGGAGATTGGACCACTGTGTATGTATGGCCTTACAGATTTAGCTAGTGCCTCCTGCTATGCCCCAAAGGGGCCAGAATATCATATCGAGGAGCTCCATGTGTCTTTTCAACCATGTCACTTCCGTTTGGTACAAAGGGGTAGGCCTTGTTTGTAAACTCATACTTATGTGTTCTTATCAGATGTATTCAATGTGTTCATGATATATGTCAGATATTTGACATGAGTGTTTGCATACACACACACATATATATATATGTATATATATATATGAAGGTGGCAGAAATCATATTCATCATTCCTTGAGCCCCCTACTCTTATAGTGTACAAAACTGTATTATTTATTTATATATATAAAATGTGTGTCTGTGTGAGGGGTATGCACGCAAGCCCCTACATTATTGCTCTGCTTTCTAGAAGCAGGACAGTTTAGCTCCTTGCTGCCGCCTCGGGTATTTATCTACATATCTCTAAATTGAATGCTGATATTCTCAGATTTTATTTCAAATAACCATCTATTGTTGCAACTCCAAAAGCTGGGGTCTATTTTTATCACGTCCTGCCCACAAACCTGCCTACCTATCTCTCTTTTCATTCTCCCCTTTTAGTTACAGCATAGTTTAAGATCAGTTAACAATCTAGTGTGTGTGGTCTTAAGATCCCATACTAGTCCGCCTGACCTGTTGTCTTAGTTAGAGTTTCTGTTGCTGTAACAAAACACCATGACCTAAAAGCTGGGGAGGAAAGGGTTTATTCAGCATACACTTCCACACTGCTATTTATCACCAAAGGAAGTCAGGACAGGAACTCACACAGGTCAGGAACCTGGAGGAAGGAACTGATGCAGAGGCCATGGAGAGGTGTTACTGGCTTGTTCTCCATGACTGGCTCAGCCTGCTTTCTTATAAAATCCAGCACTACCAGCCCAGGGTTGGTACCACCCATAATGGACCGCCCACCCCAATTGATCACTAATTGAGAAAACATCTTAATGTCTCATGGAGGCATTTTCTCAACTAAGGCTCCTTCCTCTCTGGTGACTATAGCTTGTGTCAAGTTGACAAGGAACCAGCCAGTATACTCACATAGCATGCTTCCCTTACTTGAGACATATTACTGTTTAAGGTAAATAGGAACTGACTCTTTGTACTCACTGTGCATGCGTGAACGGCTTCCCCTTTATTCTCTACTAAGTGACTACAGTAGTTTCTATAGCCAGTTTTGTAATGATGGGCGTGAATGTTTTAGAATACTTGCTGGTGTCACATCGCTGTTCATAACCCTCTTGTCCATGTCTTCTGCAGACATGTGTGTGAATGAGGGTGAGCTTAGGAGAAAAATACATGAGTGTTTGCACTAACAGGACAATGCCAACCATAGCCAGTATGGTTGATGGAGAATACTGTCCTTCCAACAGCGTCTCCTCTGCGACCTGTGGCTCTGAGACCTTTCGTCAGTCGGTACAGCCTTTAAAAGCTATTTGTTGACTGATTAGGAACATGACGGCATATCACTGTGTTTATTAACAGTTGCATTTCCTCTTGTGAGATGTCTGTTTGTGTCTTATTTCAAATTTCTGGTTTCCCTCTTCCTCTTCCTCCTCCTCCTTATGTGTGTGCCTTTCCATATCCAGGTTACTTAAGTACAATATTAGTTCACATCAGGAATCCCAAATACACATTGCAAACATCTTCTGCCTGCTTGTAACTCGCTTCTCATTTTCTTATGTGTTTTGTGATCATACGTCTTGATTTAATACAGGTAATTCTGTTTGTTTGTTTGTTTGTTTGTTTGTTTGTTTCTGGTCAGTGTTGCATGTAATTTTGTGTGCAAAATCTTACCTAACTGGGTCTGTTGGCACTTGCCTGTAACCCCAGCCCACAGGAGGTGTAGACAGAAGGAGCAAGAGCTCAAGGCCCACTTTGATTAGATAGCAAGTTTAAGGCCAGCCTCAGAGACCAAACTCAAACTTTTTTTATCCCATAGTCCAATTGATATTTGCTAGTCTTACCAAGAGTTAAAAGTGTTGGAATTTTAGAAGGCGACTCAGTTGATAGCTTTATAAATTATAGGGAAAGGACTGTCTTCTTCACCGTAGAGCAACCACTTTCCTCTGCTTGATGACTGACCCACCCGTCACTCGCTAATCCCATAGATCACACTGTCTCCTGCTCTACAACCATGGGAATATTTTGTTCACTTGTTTATTTCATTGTTTCCACTCTTGCTCCAAAACTATAATTTTTATTATTATAGATTCAAAATACATCACAATGTTTGGATAGTCAACTCTCTTTAATCTTTTTCTATCAGAAAACAAGAAAATAAACACTTTTACACAATGGGCGACTACTTCACGGTTCTTTATTCCTCCATGTAAATTTAAATCATCTAATCAAGTTCAGCAAAATACTTTTCATGGATTCTTTTTTAAAAGATCCTCACTGAACCTATGTATAGATCAATTCAGGAAGAATTACAGTTTTATAGTTTGAAATCTCCTCATCCATAAACATAGTCTGTCTTTCCACTTATTAAGTCTTTTTAAAACTAAGGATTTGTGTCTTTCCATTTAGAGATGCTACACATGTTTTGATATACTTATTAATAGATGCTTTCTGTTCTGACACCTTAAATTCTCTTTAGTAAAGCTTCCTTGTTAGTTGCTGCTGAAGAAAAATGCAACTATCTAAGCCCCTGTAACCCCTTCCTGTATGGGGGTTCAAACCCAGTGTTCATGCATGGTAGACAATGCTGTACTTACATAGCCAGCGGGCCTTACACCCACTTTACCATTGCTGATATTACCTCTGTGGTTTCTTAGAGTTGTCTACGGAGTACCAAAGATTATTTGAGGTTTTTTTGACACAGTTTCTCTATTCTCCATGTAGCCTTGGCTGTCCTGGAACTCTCACAGTTCCTCCTGCCCCTGCCTCCCAGGTGCCAGGATTAAAGGCATGCACCATCGCGCCTGGGTCTTTTGAGACTTTTAAACAATAATATAATCTGCAAAGTACAGCGGCTTGATTTGTTTCTTTCCAATCCCATGCTTCTGATTTCTGCCTGTTTCCTTTGAATTTGAAGACAGTGAAGATTAGAAATCACAGTGGTTAGAACCCTTAGCTCATTTCTCAGACTGAGTGGGCTATTTCTACAACTTCCCTGTTTGGAGTGGTGCTAATTATATGTCTTATCTAGTCATTTACAGAATTAGGAGTGTTCCCTTCTATTAATAATTTACAGAGAACTTTGATCTTAAGTGGACCTTTAATTCCATCACATGATTTTTTTCTTCATTGCTAGAATAACTTTGTCACATTATCTTGTTCTTTTAATGAATCAGTGCAGTACATTAGAGATTTTCAGAATGTTGAATTATCCTTGCATATCCTGAAAACCAAAGCAAGGTGAGGTAAATTATCTCTTTTCATTTTTTAATTTTTATTTCTTATTAATCATTTTATTCATTTGCATTTCAGGTGATATCCTCCTTCCTGGTTACCCCTCCACAACCTCCCCATCCCATCCTCCTTTCTCCCTCCCCTTTGCCTCTATGAGGGTGGTCCTCTACTCACTCACTCACCCACTCCCACCTCACCACTCTAGCATCTCCCTATGCTGGGGCATCAAACCTCCACAGGACCAAGGGCCTCCCCTCCCATTGATGTCAGATAAGGCCATCCTCTACCATACACACACACACACACACACACACACACACACACACACACACACATCTGGATCCATGGACCCCTCCATGTATACTCTTTGGTTGGTGGTTCAGTCTCTGGGTGGACTGGTTATTGATATTGTTCTTCCTTTGGGGTTGCCATCCCCTTCAGCTCCTTCAGTCCTTCCCCTAGCTCTTCCATTGGGGTCCCCAGGCTCAGTCCGATGGTTGGCTGTGAGTATGTATCTACATCTGACTTAGTCAGGTGCTGGCAGAACCTCTCAGGGAACAGCCATACCAGGCTCCTCTCAGCAGGCGCTTCTTAGCATCAGCAATAGCGTAGTCGTCAGGGTCTGGTGTCTGCAGATGAGATGAATCCCTAGATGGGGCAGTCTCTGGATGGCTTTTCCTTCAGTCCATTTTTTGTCCCTGTCTTTCCTTTGGACAGGAACATTTCTGGGTTAGAAATTTTGAGATGGGTGGGTGGCCCCATCCGTCAACTGGGGGCCATATTCTTTATTTTTAATATCTTGCTTAAGATTGTTACAGGTATATTCATAATTGGCATGGGTCTCTCATAGTATTATAATATTTTGTCTGCTTTTAGAATTATGCTGGCTTAAAAATGGGTGAGGACTTATATTTCATATTATGCCCCAAAATGTCGACGTAATATTGTGATGATCCGCTTCTGTGAAGTCACCTGCATTGGTCTGGTATTTATGCATCTGTTTCAAAACTGCTTCTACTCCTTAAGAGCTACCTGACCATACCTGCTTCTTTCGTCTTTCTTGAGTCAATTCTAATGAGATGTGTTTTTCTAGGTATTTCTCTATTTTCTCTACACTTTAAGACTTGTTAGCATATTTAATTTCATTGAAACCTTTAAGTTTTATTTTGATTGCCTCAGATAGTTTTTACTGAGCTTCCTATTTCCCATGATTTTTTTCTTTTGCTTTCCATCTGGCAATAATTAAGTATAAGATAATAACAGCTATTTTGCTGCCTTACATTGTGGGCTAGGTTGTTTTGACATATATCATCTCCTCAGAGAGACCTTCCCAGGCCACTTTATTACAAATAAACGCCCACGCTCCTATCACTTCCTCTTTTATCCTGTTCACCCACTTACCTTCACATGGTTTTCTCTTTAGACCCATTACCCTTATTAAGGCATTTATAGAATGTCTTTAAATCTGTTCTTTGTCTTTTGCCAGCACCCAAATGTAAGTTATTGGGAAACAAGTCTTTGTAGAATTCGTTACCAAGGCAACCACATGAAGCGAGGTCAAGTCTCTGAACATTGTTGAACAAATGAGTCAGGCTCTTCAGGATGGAGCTAACCAAACTGGCGCACTCCTTCACCGGTATGCAATCAACCGGAAGCATCTAGTCTTTTTTTCTTGGTCGGTAGCTTACAATAGAAAAGAACCATCGAACCTCGCCGTGAGGGGTTGTTAGGCTGTCTGGTAGTGTCTGATGACCCTCGGAAGGGAACCTTTGGGAGTGTTTGGAAGTTTAGTGTATGTCTAGGTACTCCAGTCTAGAGCACTTGTGATTTGAAAATAAACTTCCTGATTCTTCTAGGCCAGAGATGAGCCAGGCAGAGAGCTGGTCTAGATGGCCCTTTCAAGAACTGAGTCTGTGCTTTGCTCTTCTCTTCTCCCTGAGTATTTCCAGGATTTGCAATATCCATCCGTGCTCCTCCCCTACCATCGTAAGGTTTTCAGACTCTTGTGCTGTTGTTTCTTTTTCCTGTGTGTCTGTCTTCCTGTCACAGATGTCAGGAGGATTTCCTAAGAGCGGGTAGATAGTAGTGTCCACTACGTCATGCTTAAGTCTCATGGAGGTTTTCAGTATCTGTCTTGTTTTGGTTTCCTTTTTCTGTTTTTGTTTTTGAGACAGGGCCTTACTGTGTAGTTCTGGCTGGCCTGGGGCTCAATATGTAGACCAGGCTAGCCACAAACTCACAAAGGCCAGCTTGCTTCTGCCTCTTGAGTGCTGGAATTAAAGCAGTACACCACCATACCCAAAACCCTATATGTAAAACCAAACGGCCCTTCTCCAATTGAGTGGTACTGAGGGTCGGGAATTGGGGTTCCCAGAAAATTCTTCCCTCATCCCTTTTCTGCCCTCCTTACCCTTTGGTGCCTCTCTCCATTTCCCAGGGCCTCTTGAGACTTAGAGCAGAGCCAAATTGGAAAAGCACCGAGTCCTCTTCCCCTGGAGACAGCTATCCAAACACGAATGTGCTTCCCAGTAGCATATAACAAGCTGCACTTGTTGGCTTGTCTCGGAGAGAGTATTTATAGCCTGTTCTTTCAGATGGGCTCATCTCTGTTCTGGGATGAGCTCATCATCTGTGAGAACACCATGACTTTTCTAATTTCACTCGAGATGATATTTAATAAGGATCCTAAATGTTTCTAAGAAACATCACTTTATCTTGTAAATAGAAAATCTGTTGTGATTGACCATCCTTGTCCTCATTAGCCATAATGTAGTGTCAGGGGCTGGGAGGGTCTCCAGGAAAGCTCAGTTATATATCCCTGTTATATAGCCTGTGGTCATTAAGGCTATTAGGAATGTAAATTTTCTTTGTAAGTGTTTTTATTGATTCATTTTGTTCTCTGTTAATTTCATACATGTTTAGAAGGCATGCTGGTTACCTTCTGCATCTCCCTCCCACCCCCATGAAACCTGCCCAGACCACTACCAGTCATTCCAAAAGTGTTTCACAGAGCGGGAAATACCTTGCCTCTTACAGAAGTATTTGAAGATGTCAGCTCAGCAGAACAGTACCAGAAGGTACAAGAGCAGGTGTGTTGGGTTAGCCAAACATCCAGAACCAGATAGACCTGTTGTGAGTCCACTACCCCGAAGAGCTCAGTCCTCGATATGAAGTGGACTACAGCGTATAAGATTAATTGACAGAACAAGGCCTGGTATCACAGGCCCAGCACAGAGAAGACTGAGGCAGAAGGAAGAGTAAGTTTGAGGCCAGTATACGAGGCACCAGGCAAGCTGGGGTGACCAAGTGAGACCCCATCCAAAAACGCCCCGCCAATATTGGATTCTGAAATTGTCAGCTTGGTTTTTAAGGCCGGGACTACTTATAAATGGAAATCTTTGGAAACCTAATCTGACGCCTTTCATGCTCTTTAAAGGATGTGAATTTACCTGCAAAAGAAAAAAAATTAGTCATAACCAGTATGTAAGAGATGGGAAGGCATGTGAGAGTCTGAGTGTGTCAGCCGTGCCTTCAAGGTCAACTTTAATGTGCTCCACTGGGTAGCGGCCCTGCTGAGGTTTTCTGGATGGTGTTATCTCCCTTAAAGCAGTTTTCTTTTTTTTTTTAAGTGGTAAGCTGTTAATGTAAGCTAGGCTTACCATAATCCCATAAAGACGTTTTATGCTTAATACTATAGCCAAAGAACGTTGAATATGGCCGCATAACACAGCTCATTAGACCTGATGTGTACTGGAGTGTGGCCTACATGGAGTGTCACATTTTCCTACAAAATTTGGTAATCCAGACATAATCACCTTCTTAAACTGAGACGGTATGATCTTTGTCATTCTTTTATCGTTTGGAAAAAGGTCTTAACTGCTTAGTAGGAAATAAGAAAAAATGGATTATCTATTTTTTTTGAAATGAGATTTCCAAGAAATATACTAGGTTTAGTCATATTCAGGGTGTGGAGTGGATCTTGCTGCATAGCGAAGACTGGCCTTCACCTTCCAGCCCTCCTGCTGCAGTCCTACTGAGTGCTGGATGTGCAGACTTGCCATCACTTCCAGCTTTTCTGTTACTTCTGGTACAGTGCTTGCTTCCCTGCACATTTTTCCTTGGTCACAGTAATGATCAGTTGTTGTTCTGCTCCCACATTCTCAGGTTAGTGCTGAGGAGATAGGAAGAGGCCTAGCTACTGTGGGGACACAAGATGAATAGCCATTACCGATGGGCATCTAGGAAAGCTTCTATTGATGAATTACATACCAACCCGACGTCGAGAAGAAAACTTCCCTTCCTCTCCCTTCTCCTTCCTTCACAGAAGCCCCAGATCAGTCTGACTTTCACTCTCTTTCTACCTTAACCCAAGATGGATTTTCTATAGCGTACATAGGTATAAATGCATCCTAGATAACCATCGTCTTTATCACGCCTGCAGAGCCGTCCAGTAGCCTGGATGAGCTGTATCCTTCCCTCCAGCCTGTATGATAAGAACCAACTCTCCAGAGTGTTTTTGAGCAGCTGCTTTGAATAATGATTACTGTTTACTTATCTCAACCATCCCCAAATCAAAATTCATTTCTTTCTTGGCCTTCTATGCTTATTGGTGAATGGCTGAAGCAAGGCCAATTACAAACACCTGCTACCTCCTCTGTGTTTGGGTGGGAGGGGAGCAGGAGGCAGGGCCAGCTTAGCTAGACCCATAACAGCAAACCTAGGATGCTTTAAAGAAACAAGATTCACAGGGCTTTGAATACGGGAACTGTATGTCTGTGTGCACTCGCATGTGTGCATGTTACGTGTGCGTGCGTGTGTGTGTGTGTGTGCGTGTGTGTGTGTGTGTGTGTGTGTGTGTGTTTTATGTGTCAAATGAGCCAGCATCATCTGCCAGGAAAACGAATCACGGTCTTGACTCTAACAGTAATAATTTTTGCATAATTTCCTGGAAGTAAGTGGAGTGACTGATTCAGCCCAGCTTGAGAGAAGAAAGAGGCTGACCTGGCTTCGTGCAGTGAGACTCACTCTATAGCATCCTCCTTGAAATGAGAAGTGCATCAAAATGCCTTATTTGTACTGCACAACGCATCTTTGAAACTTCACTGTGATCTCATATACATGCTATTCATTTGTTTTTAAAAACTCTTCACGTTGGTAGAACCAGCGTC
This sequence comes from Rattus norvegicus, assembly GCF_021556685.1. Taxonomy (NCBI): domain Eukaryota; kingdom Metazoa; phylum Chordata; class Mammalia; order Rodentia; family Muridae; genus Rattus; species Rattus norvegicus. The sequence continues at coordinate 154,613,881 of NC_141535.1, forward strand.
CCAGCAAACTGTGGCTGTGCATCCGATTTCAATTCTTTTTGAACAGTCGTCTCCTACCCTACAGAAAGCCTCTCTGTTTTGAATGCCTTGTTTCAAGGAGACCGTATTCTAAAATATTACACAATTTCCAAAGTGAGACAGGATTTAAAGTGGATCTTTTGAGAAGTAATAAGATTAAAATAGCAAAACAAATTTAATTAAGTAAGCAGTTCTAATCTTTCACAAATCCAAAAGAAAAGTAAATTGGTATTTGTGAAATTTTCTTTGTCTAATAAATAGCCTTGCTTTACAATAATGCCAATGACCCCAGTTTAATTAGGTGCAATTAATTTTGTGCAGGCTGAATTTGACATCTTGCTAAAGGCATAACCAGCTGTACCCTGTCTTATGAATTTTTTTCATCAACAATGAGAATTCAATTGCCTGAGCTATTGCAGAAAAACGGTGGGGGTGGGCACTGGGCTACATGTTACATTTAAAAAAATGGCTTCGGTGGACAGCAGAATGTTAATTAAATGAGCTTCTAGGATTTAGATTTCATTTTGCGTCATCTTTAATATTGTCTCGTGATACCATCAGTGCAATTTACAGCCCCTTTACACAGTGCTCATGCACATGTGTTGGGCCTTGGGTGTGCCCCACGCCACTACTGGAAGCTGTGCCCACTGACAGGAGTGAGCTGGCTGTCCCAAGTTCTCCCAGCATCCTTCCTTCTCCTTCAGTGCTGGTCACTGAGCTCAGAATCTCATGCTTCTTCTCAACCAAGCAGCTCAACTGAACTACATCTCCACCCAGCACCACCTTTTAATTCAATCTTATAAAGATCTCCCGTGTCCTTCGGATTGTTCTTTTGCACATGATCACATGCATGAAACCCATGGAAGGTACTTTTACTGAGAAGACAAACCCCTCCATGTTGTTTAAGCAGACTGGAGGGGGGCGGTGTTGACCATAATTTGTTGTGTCTTTTCAGATATATGAGACATTTGCAGTAAAATAGAAAGATAAATAAATAATATCAGTAAAAATGCCATTAAAAGGAAAGACTTTTAATGCCTTTCCATCAGCCCCCCATTCTTGCAGGCTTTGGTGTCTCTTATCAACTGTCCCCAGATTCATCCTCCCACATCCCACTCAAACATCCCACAGGACAAAGAAATGACACATCCATTCACTCCGTTCACAGCAGTGCCTCTGCACCATGCCTGGATCGGTCACTAGGAAGGAAGAAGGGCGTGGCAAGTAGCAGCAGGCTCTTAGGACCTGACTGCCACTTAGTAATACTTGCTAATAACATCAGTGTACCTCAGCCTCCTGGTCTATAGAATGGGATAATAACTGTGCCTTCTTCAAAAGGTCCCTGTGAAGACGGCAAGGGAAGGACTCAGAAGTGTGCCCCATCTGTACTGCCTTGGTGTTTGCTGGGGTTATTTCTGTTATGTTTTTATTTGCTTCCATATAGTGCTGATTATAGAAAACACAACACTGGCAATTGCATGTCCCCTGGGCACTTGGACTTTTGATTTTAGTTGTTAAGAGACTCATTTTAGACTTGTTTAGACATATACTTTTTAATGTGCTGTTTTATGCATTCTTTGAGAATTTCACACAAATCATTTTGATCATATTCATCCCCTACTTCTCCCCATAACTCCTTTTGGGGCTGCCTCCCACCTCTCACCCTCTCCCAGATTTGTGTTTTGCTGTTTTTGTTCAGTAATCCAGAGTCCAATATGCTCATGCTGGGGGAGGCGTCCATTGGAGTATAGTTAACCTACCTGGGCCACGCCCATAACAAAACCAACTGTCCCTCCCCCGGAAGCTTCATCACCCGTCAGCTTCTCAGTTAAGGGTAGGGACTCGGGTGCCCGTCTCCCTCCACACTAGAAAGCTGATGGCTTGATTATGTACAGGTCATGTGGAACAGCAACAGCAGTGCAGTGTCCTGTCACAGACAGACGCAACCATACATGTCTCTAGTACTTGCAAAACACACACACGAAAAACAAGAGATGCATTGGTGAAGGTCTCTCCTGGAATTTGTGCCGTCAGAATTGAAATCTCCTACACCGTCCTTAGCACCAGTCCAAGCCCCTTGCAGTGACACCTCTCGGGGAGGGTGCTGGCAACAGAACCTAGGTCCTCTCTCTCCAAGAGCAATACATGCTCTTAATCACTGAGCCTTCTGTGCAACCAAGCCTAAGAAGCAGCCGCTAAATGTTTCTCAGTACTTGAACACTATGTTTCTACATTGAAAGGTATAAAAGGACATGAATTTTAAAGTATTCACCTTGGAGGCTGAGTGGAGCTCAAGCTTGGTTTGTGTGAGGCTCTGGGTTCCATCCAGTCACCAAACAAAAACAAACAAAAAAAGACAGACAAACAAATCCTGCTAACCCAGTTATTCAAACACACACACACACACTCACACACACCACACACAGTACGGACATTCTCTGCAGTATTTTCGTAGGAGCCTCTTAGGCACCTGACAGAGAAAAGCTTGCTTCTTTACCCTGCACAGCTCTAGTAGCTGTCAGCAGGAGAGAAGTTTCAGATCAGGGACTGATCAGAGTAATTAGAATGGCTGGCTTTGAAACATAGTTAAAATTTCTGCCAGTTCCCTGGGTCTCTGGTTTACTGCAGGCCCAAGGAGAAGAGTAAGAATGAGTGGGGGCCGGGCGAGTGGGGGCGGGCCGAGTGGGAGAGCCTGTCCACGAACTGTTTACCTACCAGTAAGTGGGTTCCCAGCTGCCCACGGCTCATCACCCACTCTCCACAGCAGCCAGCCAAAAGCAGAGCCCAGGCTGACTCAGGTGTGAGTCACACTCTGCTTCAATGTGGTCTGAGTCAGATGGCAGCTGTCAAACATTGAGCCCCACTCACCTTTCCTCCAGCGCACAGGCTCTGACGACAACTCCCATCCTCTCTCTTTTGCCTTCTCTAATTCTTGCCAAGTGCCCACACATGACAATTCAGAGGCATTTGAGGGAGACGAGTCTAAAGCCAATGTAATGCCTTCCATCGAGAAGGATGTTTCTTCCCATCTTACCTAGACGTTTGAAAAAAATGCCTACATTTTCTCTATTTTTGTGGGGTGGGGAGCACACGTGTGCTATGGCTCATGTGTGAAGGTAAGAAGACAACTTGTAGAAGTCGGTTCTTTCCATCATGGGGAACCCTGGGAATTGAACTTAGCTCATGGGGTGCAGTGGAAGGGGACCTTTCCTGCCGAGCTATTGCACTGACCCTGTGTATGCATTTTTATGTATAAAATTGGAATCACATTGTAGCTACTCTTTATGACCCTTTTTTTTTCACTTAAGACAATTATCAGGACATTTCAGCCATTTTCACAGCTATTCCAATGTGCGTGCGTGCGTGCGTGCGTGCGTGCGTGCGTGTGTGTGTGTGCGCGCGCGCGCGGGTGCATGCGCCACATGTGCTCATGTGCATGCCTGTGTGTTTGCTAGCTGAGTAACTCATCATATTTCATCATTTTTTCTTAAGCACTTCAGTTTCCAGATATTTATTTTGTTTTGTTTTTATTTTGACTGTTTTTCATCTTCTCTTTTATTCTCGTTTATGGATTTATTTTTCCCTTCTTAAAGTGTCCTAGCCTCTTGGGGGAGGACACATGTGACTTTGTGCAGTTTTACCTGTCTGGGGCTTTGTTTTTCATGCATAAAGCAAGGTCCCCACTCCTAAGTATGGTAGGTAAAGTGCTGGCATATACAGATGCACACAAACAGCAACTTTTTATTTCATACATAGGCTGCTTGGAAATCATCAGAACTCAATTAAGATAAAAATAGACCACATTTGACATCTAGCTATTTTATGCCTACTATGCTAAGAGGGCTCATTCTTGCCTTCCCTTCATACTAAAGAGTATTTCTCTTGAAAATACATTTCGCCGACATTAAAATCCTGTAATTCCAAATTCAATTACAGGAAGTGGTCATCAGTGAAGGAAATTGGCACTGATGTGGGTGGAATGAGAACCAACAGCTGTCTGGGGAATGCAAGTATTTATAGCTCTCTGGAGCCCAGGTTAGGAAACAGGCTGATGCTTCTCCAAAGGAAAGCTCATGGGTGGCCGCCCTGATCTACTGGCTGCTTAGCCACAGAGACTCTATGGCCATGAGGTCTTGAAAGCCTATCAGCTGTGCTTTGAACATGTACAGAAAGAAGAATTGAGAACTAGCCTTAGAGGTGGGAGCAGAAGGGGGGGGAGGTTATCAGATATAGAGAAGGAAATCCTGTGACAGCCATTCACAGGCCTACTGCCTTTAGTGCTCTTTCCTCTTCTCTTAAAATGCCAGGTCAGAAGGAGGGAGAGAGAGAGACAGAGAGGGAGGGAGGGAGAGAGAGGGGGGGGGGGAGAAGGAAGGGAGAGAAGGAAATGTCAGGGCAGGACAAGATCAAGACACAAAGTGACATGTTGCCCCATCAGACAACCCATTCTTTGGCACATTTAGAAATACTAGTTAGCTTTTCTGAGCACACAACCTCTGGAGGATGGCCCTCTGGGCTCTGTCCTGGGTTCCCCCATCTGTCAGCCACACTTCCTTTCTTCTGAAGCTCTGTGCTTTAACATTCCTGAACAGCGCCTTACTTTAGTAATATCCAGGTAGCAAAGGTGTTTATGGAATATAGGGAGTGTGCACCGAGTGTTCTCAAGTTCCCTTCCAGTGTGTGTATTTGCACTTCGGCATTTGTGACCTGCCGGAAGACCTCGGTTTTAATTCCTTGATCAACCGCCATGCCTTTACTAACAGGGGTCAAGCACCATAAAATGCCTGTATGGTCCAACAAAAAACTGGAAATGAGTGAACTAATTCAAATAAAAACCAATAGACCATAGTGGGACTGTAGCAAATTAGAAAGTATGCTGCCTGATTCTGGAAGGAAGGAGAGAGGGAGGGAGGGAGGGAGGGAGGGAAGGAAGGAAGGAAGGAAGGAAGGAAGGAAGGAAGGAAGGAAGGAAGGACCGATCAAGGAAGGAACGATCAAGCAATTATTTTCTCTGCATACTTGCTTAGAAGAATCATTTGTGGTGCTTTTGTGTGATGATGCCATGTGTTGAACCAGCACCATTTGCACCTGATGCATAGACAGAATGTTTAGAAGTCCAATGGAGTGTCTGCCTGTTTCTTGAGTAGACCTCGAAGCCAGAGCAAGTTTACATACTCTTGATAGAATAGAAAAGCTGCAGCATTGTGTTTCCATAGCTAATGTGGAGAAGTAGGAGCCTTGTTCTCTCTTGTGATTTTTTAAAACAGCAGCAGGCATTTGTGCAGTTGTTGAGGTAAATGTCTCCAAGGCACAGTAAGGGGGAAGAGAAGGAGGCAGTGTGTGGGGTGCAGAAGTCTTTTACAGTTCTCTACAAAGCAACAGTGTGTCCTCTTCGCCTGCACCGTCCCACACGGTGTGCAACTAAGGCTCACCCCAAACTGTTGTTCTCATATTCATATGACGTAGTCCCAGGAAAGGGAAATGCACTTATGCATACCCTTGGGTAGTTGCAATCCATATTTTATGCTCTGTTCCCTTTGAAATCAATATGAAACAGAAAAATGGCATGGAAAATGTGAGTGATTATTCATTATATATAAAACCTTTGAATAATGCATCAAAGATCCATTCAGATAAGTGGGAGGGGTGTACTCTAACAGCTTGGCCACAAACGAGTTGGGGATGTTGAGTTATGAATGGCACCGTGGGACAGTGGCTCACAAGCCACAGTGGCTGTGGACAGTTAATGAGCAATGCAAGCTAGAAAGCCATAGGCTTATGGAAGTTCCCTCTTGCTCTGCTGCCCGGCCATACAGTTGGCTTGAAATTACGCACAATGATAGGAGGCACGGGCCCTGTAAAAGTATGGTGCCAAACACAGACAGGATTTAGTAAATTAAAACGGAGCTCTCGGGGGTTCCTGGGACTTCGGCTCTGAGCTCTGAGATGAACTGACATGGAGAGCCATCAGAATGTGATGGCAGAGTCAAGGCACACACGATTGTGAAATCCTGAAAGAATTTTAAAGGTGGGTCAGAGAGATGGATCAGTGAGTGGGGATGCTTGCTGTGCAAGCGTGAGAACCCAAGTTCAACTCCCCAGTCCCCACACTAAAGCTGGGCGAGCCGACAGTGTCTCATGGAGGCGTCAAAGACAGGTAGATTCTGAAGTTCACTGAACAAACTTCAGAAAAGACCCTGTCTCTCAAAAGAATAAAATGGATGGAGACAGAGGAACACCTCTGGCCTCCAGGTGTAGACTCACATAGCATGGGCACGTGCATGCACGCTCACACACACAAGATGGTAAATGTTCACACACTGATGCCTAAGCCAGAGTCTCATTTCTAGAACTAGAAAACAAGGAGGAACTCTGGGCCTCAGAGCCGCCCTCAGACCAGACTTTAATCAGCCCAGCCTAACACGAAGGACATGAACCTGCTTTATGATCTTTGCCACCCTCCTGGAAGTCACCAGCAAACTTAAAACCATGAAGTTGCTTCTGTCTGGAGAACACAAGTCTTGTCTCTGTATTTTTGTGGAGAACAAGGAACACTCCTCCATTGCTGGTGGGATTGCAAGCTGGTACAACCACTCTGGAATTCAGTCTGGAGGTTCCTCAGAAAATTGGACATTCCACTACCTGAGGACCCAGCTATACCTCTCTTGGGCATACACCCAAAAGATGCTCCAACGTATAACAAGGACACATGCTCCACTCTGTTTATAGCAGCCTTATTTATAATAGCCAGAAGGTGGAAAGAACCCAGATGCCCTTCAACAGAGGAATGGATACAGAAAATGTGGTACATTTACAAAGTGGAGTACTACTCAACTATTAAAAACAAGGACTTCATGAAATTATTAGGCAAATGGATGGAACTAGAAAATGTCATCCTGAGTGAGGTAACCCAGTCACTAAAGAACACACATGGTATGCATTCACTGAGTGGATATTAGCCCAAGACCTTAGAATACCCAAGATACAATTCATAGACCACATGAATCTCAAGAAGAAGGAAGGCCAAAGTGTGGCTGCTTCAGACCTTCCTATAAAGGGAAACAAAAATACTCACAAGAGGAAATATGGAGACAAAGTGTGGAGCAGAATCTGAAGGAAAGGAGCCTGATATAGCTGTCTCCTGAGAGACTCTGCCAGAGCATGACAAATACAGAGGCAAATGCTCCCAGCAAACCACTGGACTGAGAATGGGGTCCCCAATGTAGGAGTTAGAGGAAGGACTGCAGGAGCTGAAGAAGTTTGAGTCCCCACAGGAAGAACAACAACATCAACCAACCAGACCTCCCTGAGCTCAGAGGGACTAAACCGCCATCTCAAGAGTACACAGGGATGAACCCATGGCTCCAGCCACATATGTAGCAGAGGATGGCCTTGTCGGGCATCATTGGGAGGAGAGCCCCTTGGTCCTGTCAAGGCTCAATGCCCCAGTGTAGGGGAATGTCAGGGTGGGGAGGTGTGAGGGAGTGGGTGGGTGGCTGAGGAAGTACCCTCATAGAAGCAGGAGGAGACAGTGGGTTTCTGGAGGGAAAACCAGGAAAGGGAATAACACTTGAAATGTAAATTTTAAAAATCCAATAAAAACCCAGAGGAACCCCTGAAAAATATAATATTATTTGAATTTCAAACATGACGATTTTTATGTGAGCCTCATAAAGGCTCAGGAACGTGCAGCTAAGAAAGAAAGAGAGAGAGAGAGAGAGAGAGAGAGAGAGAGAGAGAGAGAGAAAGGCAGGGAGGGAAGGGGGAGAGAGGGAGGGAGGGAGGGAGGGAGGAAGGAAGGAAGGAAGGAAGGAAGGAAGGAAGGAAGGAAGGAAGGAAGGAAGGGAGGGAGGGAGGAAGGAAGGAAGGGGCTCTCTCCCTCAGTGCCAGCAGTCAGATCCAGGGCCTTGCTCCTCATAGGCCAGTGTTCTACCACTGAGCTCTGTGCCAGTTCCTCAGCCTTTAGATGTGCAGCCCAGGATGGCCTCAACTCTCAACCTTCCTGCCTGTTTCCTGTGCGTCAGGATTGTGGGTGTCACTGCCTGGTGCAGAGCTGGTTAGAGTTTTGGTTTTGTTGGTGTTTTACCGAGTTGTATACCATTGGCTGTGCTTTGAGATCTCCTTTGGTAGCCGAGAACATTCTGCCATCCTCCCAGCCCTGTTCCTCATAACTGCAGACAAAGTCAAGAGCAGCCCTTTCTCAAGAAATGTTCTTCTCACTGTAAAACACAACTGCTGAGTGTCCCCATCCAGTGCCCTTCCACGTAAGCAGTCATCACCCTCCCATGATGTGTCCAGAAGACGTGAGAAGTTCTGAGCCTTCTCCAGCAACAACCCTCTATCCAGACCCAGATGGGATGCTTCATGCCCATAGCTCTGGGCAGCTCTGCTGGGTGACATCCCATGTGGTCCATAAAGAAGAGATTCCTGGGGAAATCACCAACTAGACTTTCCAGAGGTAAAATCGACCAGCAAGATAGACTACCTACCCAGCATTTTTCTACTAAATACTTAGAGAGATGTCTCAGGCCAGAGTTCAGACCCCAGCATCTGATTCCAGTGGCTCCATCTCCAAGGGATCTGATACCCTCTTCTGGTTTCCACAAGCACTCTGTGTGTGTGTGTGTGTGTGTGTGTGTGTGTGTGTGTGTGTGTGTGTGTGTGTGTGTGTGATAGACTCATGTAAACACATTAGTAAAATAAATTTCTTTTAAAACATCAAATGACTCTGAATGAGAAGCTTTGAAATGATAGCTTCCATAAACAAAATCTTTTTTTTACTTGGGATTGTGCTCGAGAGACCAAGGAAGACTGAACTCTGCAGGATTTAAGTGAGGCAGCAAAAGGGCAGAGACCCAGGGCAGTGCAGTTTTCGGAAATAAACCTTGCAGACAGCTGCACAGCTCACTGCCAGGCAGGAAGGCGAGAATGGGGATTATCTGTTCTTTGACTCCATGGCACAGACAGAGGCCTTCAGAAGACCTGGTGGCCCTGTCACCCCACAGTCAGGCCTCTGCTTGGGGAATGTGGTTGAGTGTCACCCAGAGCTGTCTTCCTCCTAAAATGCGATTAAAGGCTAAAGGCAAAGAAATCCCTCTTGAAGCGGGAGCCCATTGAAGATGTCTTTACTAAAACCCTTTCTTAAGCGGCTATGATGTCACATTGTCCCTGTGAGTTACATTCTCGGTGATTACCACTGTAAGGAATTACAGGCCCCCTGCCCCATCCCACCCCCATCCACCCAAACTCCATCTAGTTTCCCATGGGGCTACTGTGCTACTAAGGTGGGGCTCTGAATCTGTACCTGAAGCATTCTTCCAAGTCCCCCAGCTGTTAGAAGCTCCTCGTTAAACACTTTGGGCAGAGCTGTAGAGTTTATAATCATTTTTTCTTCAGAATGAAGATATTTGTCCTTGGGCATCTTTAGCTTGGTTTTGCGATATTCTTTCTTGCTGTTGTGTTTTATTTTTACAATCTTTATCTCCAGTAGCCAGACGCTTCTCTGTGAGACTTTATTCATATCTCGGAAATGCTACATAATCCTAGACTCGGGTGAGACTAAAATGTGTCCCCAGACTGTCCTTGCTATCACCTTCCAAACCGTAGATCTTGATTTTATTGTTAAAATTGCTTGATTCTACTTTTTAGACACACTGCGGATATCACAGATTTGTTCAGTTCAGTGTGTCTGGATCACAGGGAAACGTGAACGTACCACAGGATCCATGAAGAAACTGTGAGGGAGGCCAGTGCAGGCACAACTGAAGGGCCAGCTGCTTACTAGTTGTCAGTGGTGTGAGTCATCTTTCGGACAGCTGGCTGCATCAGGGGTGGCTGTGAATGTGTGAGCAGTGTTAGGGTAAGGTCCCTTCAGAAAGTCACATAGGCTCTAAGAGTCTCTGTGCCTTTGCCTAGCTTTGAGAAAGTGGAGAAAGGGGGGTAGTTCACGTGTACTGAGCACCTGCCTCATGCCAAACTCTGAACAAACTCAAGATTTGGAACCCACTGTGAAACGGCCATCTCAGAACCTGTGCCCTGCTTCCCTGCAGCTCTGGGATTGGCTTCCTCATCTGTGTCAGGAAGGCTGGACATACCCCCTCCCCCATGCCACTCCCTCCCCCGCACCCACCCCCCCACGCATTGTTTTTAAGGGAAAGCTAAGCTGGAGCTTGTGTAATTATAAAGTTTACCAATAGGTGGCAGTACGTACACATCTTAATCGCAGTGCTGAGACTAAATGGGATTGGGGGGTGCAATTCTATCAGTCATGAGCAAGGCGTGCAGAGCTGCTTCATCGTTAGGGTAAAGACAACCAAACACAAACGTGAAGTATTAGGTTAGAACCTTGCAGCAGTAATAACACCAGAGCAAATTCGCCATCCTCTGCCCCAAAGCGGGCTTAGACTGGCTCCCTGTGGCCCCTCTGGCACCCCATACATACATGTCCACACACAAGATTTACTTTCCCACAAAGCTGGGATATTGGAGATGCTGAGAATGACCAGATAGTACTGAGACATGGTCACCCTCAAAAGCCAGTTAGAACCAGGAGCTGAGCCCACGGGGCTGGGCCCACCGTCTGGCCATGCTCATCATTAGCGTTTGTCCTTTCTGACTGCACGGCGAGGAGCTTCAGAACCCTGATCAGCTCCTAGAGGTGGCTGGTGCTGGGAGTCAGGCTCAGTTGGCAGAAGCACCAGCGTTCTAAGATTCCAAACACCCTGGGGTTTCCTTATGCCTCTTGAGGTGAACAAGCCTGTGATGTTTTTGTCTTTGAGCTTCCTCCATTGGCTTCTGGCAACTGCTTCAAACACAGGTCTCTTCCCAGTGTTGCTGTCTTACGCGATTGGTTCTCGTGAACTTGTTGTCCTTCTAAAACAGCACCTGAACTGCCGTCGTGCAGTGTTACCGGCTGAAGTCTGTTCGTCTAGACTGGCAGAGCTGTAAACACAAAGCATCTTCTTATGTGTTTGTTATTCACTGGGTGCTGAAACAAAAACGTTAAACGACCAACTGAAATGGTAGGTCCTCTAATAACATTTGTATTTGAAGGAAAGAATAGACTCATGCAGAAGGATTGCCAGTCCAGGCTATGTAGCAGAATCCTGTCTCAACCACAGAAGGAAATGTAGAATGATTTGGGTCACTTAGTTCTGCACATGAAGAACACAGAAAACTATCTTGTTAGTAAACTCCATTTAATCAGCTTCAACCAAGTAACAACTAGCTAAGCAGAATTACTGTCCCATTTGTTTCTGCCCAGACTACAAAGTGGGATGAACCTCCAGATATGCTTTGTCAACGACAGCGGCAGTGACAAGGACAGCGATGCCGACGACAGTAAGACTGAGACCAGCCTGGACACGCCCTTGTCCCCCATGGTAAGTCCACGTGGCCATTGCCTTGGTTTCTTTGCTCACTGCTAAGGGTTTGTTCTGTTGTGAACCCGCAGCAGCCATTCCAGGAGGGGCTGGGATTACACTCTGAGAGAGTTTGACGGTGACCTCAGAATTGGCACAGCACTGATAACTAAGGCTTATGAAGGCGGCTGACTACGAGAGGAATCACTTACTCCTTTAGAGACTATAAAAGGGAGCTGGGCATGGTGGTGCGTGCTTGTAATCCCAGAACTTGGGGGTCTGTGACAGGAGGATCATGAGTTTAAGGTCAGCCTAGGTTATGCAGTGAGTTCAAAGCTGACGGGGGATAGAGAAGGAATAGCTACCTCCCTTATCTATTCCTTACATAGAATACATATATGTGTGAAAGAATCGCTCCTCACTGGGCTTAGAACTAAAGGCTCAGCCCCTTCCTACATGTTCCAGAAGTTGAGAATAATGGTAAACGCATGCTACGGGGATGTTTCCCCTCTGTGCTATCTTTCTAATGACCAGCGGGTGTGTGTTGACCTCTGAGCATAGGGCAGATGTCAGCTGCTGGTGATCTCAGAAGACTATCGCAGACCCTGGCTCTGGGTTCCATAAGTAAACATGGCCCTGTTAAAACTTTTACAACCTTTCTATTTGTGCTCAAAACAGAATCCTTGTAAATAGGCCCTTTTCTAGGTTTCTTGTGACTGACAGGCTTTTTGCAATCAAGTGGGTTAGTGGAGTTGCCACCAGGGCCCCACCCATGCTGAGAGAGGACCCTGTTGCTAGTGCCCCTCCCCAATGGCATAGCAACTAGAATGGGACTTGAAGCTGCTCCTTCTTCCTTTACAGAGCAAGCAGAGTTCTTCCTACTCTGATAGAGACACCACCGAGGAGGAATCTGAATCCCTGGATGACATGGACTTCCTTACAAGGCAAAAGAAGCTACAAGCTGAAGCCAAAATGGCCCTGGCCATGGCCAAACCAATGGCCAAAATGCAAGTAGAAGTGGAAAAACAGAACAGGAAAAAGTCTCCCGTCGCTGACCTTGTAAGCAGTGGAGGCTGGGCATGCAAGCGAGCATTCGGGGACTGAGGATGGGTTCTTTCCCAGAGTTATGCAAACTTGGGTTTCTCTGAGGCAGTTTGTCAGAAGCACCGGCCGTTGAGAAAGAACAAAGTCCGTTTCTTTTTCCCTTCTCCTGTTACACTAAGAAACACACGGGCAACATTTCGTAGAAGTGAACGCTTGCAGCCTGTGATTCAGATCTTCTGAATTCCTGCTCTATCACAAGTGAAAGATTGCTGTAGCTTCTCACCCACCTCTTGAGGGAGAAAATATAGTGTAATGGATTAGTGTCCTGGACTTAGCAGTCACGGTTGGCTCTGCAGGGATCTGACAAGGGGCTCACGTGGCACTTTTCACAGACACAGCACCTGGGTGAGAGTAGGATTGTGGAAGATCCAGTGAGGAAGACATCCAGAGCCCATTCACTGGTGCTGGTGGCCTGCTATAAAGTAGTAAACAGCAGCTGATACCGTTAGTTTTATCCCTGCTATTCCTATTACTTATGTTCCCCATAACTAGTGTCAGAGAGCAACCCAGAAGCCTAGGGTGCAGACAGTGTGCCATCTGGTGTATGGAGGGATGGAGGTAGGAAATGGATGCTAGATATGGGGCCACCCTTGGGACGCTCAGCTGGGAAAGCTTTCAGGCTGGAGACCTGGGCAGAAGCGGGTGGGTGAGAGTGGGTCTGTACGAGCAGACTAGCTCTTCCCCAGGGTCTTTGCCACTCGGTTCACCCCTCCCCTGCCCCTTGTGTCTCCAGCTGCCTCACATGCCTCACATAAGCGAATGCTTGATGAAAAGAAGCTTAAAGCCCACCGACCTGAGAGACATGACTATCGGGCAGCTACAAGTGATCGTCAATGACCTTCACTCCCAGATTGAGAGTAAGTGGGGGATCTGCTTGGAAGTAGGCGTGAGGTGAATGGCGGTGAGGGGCAAGGCTGCCTGGGGGTTCATTTCTTCTGTTTTCACTGGGCTGTCTGTGTGTTTTCAAGAGCTAGACAATCGCAGGACTCTTCTATTGTTTAGTTTTGTCCTTTTCTTTAAACTGTAAAATGTCAGAAGCTTTCAGAACTGTCCAAGGTTCACCATGGTTACCAGTCCTTTTAAAATTGCTGGTTCCTGGCATGGGCAGTGTATTTAACTTGCATCTGTTTCTAGAACAAACTTCCGTAGCTGCAAGCTTTACACAGCCATCCCTCCCACCTCACGTGGGCACGAGTTTGTTTTAGCTATCACCACCATCACACATCAAATGGGATTTTTTTTAAGACAATGAATGTATACTTACAAATATGGAAAAATTACGCAGCTCTCCCCTCTTGGTATGAAGAGATTCAACAGCCCCATCCAGAGAGGGTAGGGAGCTGGTGGGGATGGCACTCTTTGGAGGTCGTTTGTCACACGGAGGCACTGGTTGGCCCAGTGAAAGACGGTGTCCCCACAAGGCAGTATGGTCAGCCAGATCATGTCATCGGCCCCAGATGAGATGGTGTTGGGTGTGTGTAATGGCTGTCAAATGGCCCTGTTGACTCAAGAAAGAGGAGTAATGGCTGGTCATGGTTGAGGCCACGCAGGTCTGGGCAGTCACTAAGTGGATGACTCTGTTGTTATGTTAGTTGCAAATGTTTCTTCATAGAATGTTTAAAACTTGATATGGAGCTTGGGAAGGTGTGGAAACCAACCTCCTGGGCAGTCAAGGTAGTGCATAGACACTGCTGAGCAGTGTAGAGGCCACCCAGAAGCGAGTGAGAAAGATAATGTTTTTTCACTAGATCCAAATAAAAAATGAGATGTGCTTAGGTGATATTTTAGAATCAAGAGAAAGCATTTTGGGTTTTTTAAGTTTTGTTTTGTTTTGTTTTGTTTTGTTTTTGGAGACATTGTTTCTCTCTGTAGCCCTGGCTGTCTGGGAACTTAGTCTGCAGACCAGGCTGGCCAGGAACTCAGAGATCAGCCTGCCCCTTGCCCCATGCCCCATGCCCCTTGCCCTTTGCCTCTTGCCCCATGCTCCTTACCCCTGCCTCCCAAGTGTTGGGATGAAAGGTGCATTACGCCACCTGGTTTGAGGGTTTTGTTTTTAAACCTTAAACTCACGGGACATAAAATGGCTTTAATTTTGTTTTAATCACTAGGCCTGTTACTCATGCAAGGGCTGAGAAGCATGAAGTATTTTACCACAGAAGCAGCTTCGTCTAGACTTTTAAGGAGTACCGTTACTCTCTGGTGCTTTTCAGAGGCACGTGGAGTTTTAGAGCTCTGTGTGTGATTTGTGCCCCCATTCAAGTTGCAAACTCTTCTGAATTGAAGGTGGGGGGCATTTGAAGTCAGAATCTCTGGAAACACGTCCAGGGGGCCTGCTCCCTCCTCTTGTCTCTTTGCTCACAAGTCTTTTCAGCTGTTCTCCCCCTGTGCGTGCACATAACAGCTGTAGCTCTTAGCTTCTCTGAGGGGAAAACACAAGAGCAGGCTCCTGGCCTGTTCCTGAGCCACGCTGACCACTAATATCAGGAGAGCTAGCAATATTTCCATCTTCTGTGCTTAGCTCAGGGGTATTCTCTCGCACTGTCTTTCAGACACCCTTCTTCAGATCTTACACATCCTGCCACAAAGCTAACTTTCCAGTATTTCAGAGGATTTTTCTTTTCCTCAGTACCTTCTTAATTTTACAAACAGGCCATGCTGCTCCAGTGGGTGCTTCGCCCGCACATATAAGAAGCTGATAAGAGTCCACTAGAATTCAGATCCCCAGAAACCCATGTAAATTCTGGATGGGCACAGTGGCTTACCTGTAATCCTTAGAAGGTATCAACAGCAGAGCCCTGGAGTGAGCTGGCTGGCGACCCGCTGTGTGAGTGAGCTGTGGGTTTGATCACAGGTGGGTTAGTTCAGTATGGAAGTGCAATTGATGATTGTTTCCAACATGGGCCTCCGCTTTGTGTAATTACTCAACCCCTTCATGTAAAAATCACACGCATGGAAATCACACACATGCGAAACACTGTAAAGAAAAAGATTCTTTCCTATGATTTTTAACTGTGTAGAGGTACTTTTGTGTCTGCGAATGTGTGTTATGTTCTGATTTGGGTGTGGCTTGATCTGATTTTTTTTTTTTTTTCCGAAGCTGGGGACCGAACCCAGGGCCTTGCGCTTGCTAGGCAAGCGCTCTACCGCTGAGCTAAATCCCCAACCCCCAGCTTGATCTGATTTTTAACGCTCCTTTTTTTACCCCAGGTTTGAATGAAGAGTTGGTCCAGCTGCTCCTCATTCGAGATGAGCTGCACACAGAACAAGACGCCATGCTGGTGGACATAGAAGACTTGACTAGGTCAGTCCAGCTTCTCCTTCCAAAGCCTTGGGTAGGCTGAACTTGAAAGACGAGGGCAAGAATGAGCTCTTGAGACATAATCCCTTACGTTTGTACTTTAGCTCACCAAACAGCCGTTGATATTTGCTATTGAGAAGAGAGGAAGAGGCCCAAAATCCTCTTTAGAAAATGCATTATTTTTAATCTGGGTGTGTGTGTGAGAGAGAGGTAGGGAGGGGAAAGAGTGTATGCGTATGCTGTGGCATGCACGTGGAGGTCAGAGGACAACCTTGAGAGTGTGCCCCTCTCTTCCTCTTTGTTTGAGATAGGATCTCGTTTCTTGCTGGGCTTCCAGGGATTCTCCTGTCTGCAGCTCCATCTCATAGTAGCCGTACACAGGAGCGTGCTACAGTATCCAGCTTTCTGTGACGTCCTGCTTCTGTTGCTGCAATAGTTACTATGCCAGAGTAACTTTAGGGGAAGAAAGGGTTTATTTCACTTTACAGGTTATAGTGCATCATTAAAGGAAGGCGGAGTAGGAACTCTAAGGCGGAAACCGGACAGGAATGCTGCTCACTGTCCCATCACTGTCCAGCTCACTAAGGCTGGTGCTCAGCCAGCTTCTCCATACAGTCCAGGACCACTTGCCAAGGGAATGGTATCGCCCACAGTGGCCCGGGCCCCCCTGCATTAATTAGCAGTGGAGACAATCTCCCGTCGACAAGATCACCAGCCAGTCTGATCTTGGCAATTGCTCTGTCAACTCTTTCTCCTCTGTTAACTCCAAACTGTATTAAGTTGACAATTAAAAGTAGCAAGGCACTCCGGTATTCACACTTTCAAAGCGAGCTCTTTACTCACTGAGCTATCTCCCAGCCCATAAATGGTGAGAACTGTCAATCTATGAAGATTTCTTACACTTCCCTCTAAATCGGGGCAACATTTCTAGCCTAGAAGGACTTCACCCTGCAAAACTGTTACCCCCAGGGTGGCTGGCCCTCCTCCATTCCATTCTGTTGTTTCCAGCAGAGGAATAGCCACATGGTTGGTGCCACGGAAAGACGCCAGCTGTTTAGTGGGCCAGCTCTTGATCATTACTGCCATGCCATGGAAGGGAGGGGTCCTGGCATCGTTCCACAGCCCCAGGGCCACCAGATTGTTCTTATCCTGGGGAAACTGAGATCTGAGTGTTGAGATGGGCATGGCTCCAGCTGCCTTGCTGGGTAGAGTAATGAATCAGGCTAGTGCTGGCTCCCAGTTCTTACTAGCTTCTCTCTAGTAAAGCCCACCATGTATGTATGATGTATGTATGTATGTATGTATGTATGTATGTATTGATATTTGCTACTGAGAAGAGAGAAGAGACACAATCCTCTTTAGCATTATTTTTAATCTGTGTGTGTGTGTGTGTGTGAGAGAGAGAGAGAGAGAGAGAGAGAAAGAAAGAGAGAGAGACGTATGTATGTATGTATATATATATAGGATATGTATGGGTAGGGTGGGTGTGTACACACACACACACACACACACACACACACACACACACACACACCAGCACTTGCATGTGAAAGCCCCAAATTGCCGACAACTGTCGTGCTTGCTCATCTGGCTATCCAGTTTGCTCTGAGGATTCCCTCTCCCTGCCTTCTGAGGCTGTAATTATAGGCTCCACACGTAGATCCTGGATTCCAAACGCCAGTCCTTACACTTGTATGGCAAGTGCCTTAACCAGTGAGCTTTCTCTCCAGATCCCTGTTCGCCTTATATTACCTGAAAAAGGAAAGAAGCATGCCTCCTAAGTTGAGAATATTTACCAACAGCTGAATTATTATAGTAACACTCAAATAATACGATTGTCACCTGGAGACACGCGGGGCATTGCCCCATCGGCAACTTTAGCACCTCATTTTGTTACCCAAGAGTTCAAGAGTCACCGAATCGAAATGATAGAATCATCAGGGAACTATGCAGCCAGGCCCCAGAGTTCACAGAAGAAGTCTGCAGTCTTCCATAAGCTCCTCTCTGCCTATGGTAGTAAGAACCTTCCCCAACCCTTCGGTGGTGCTGGCATTCCTTGCTGAGAGGGAATGACCCCCAACTCATCCCCATTTCTCAAGGTGATAGGCTTCATATTAATTTCTCTGTGGGCCTGCTGGTGTAGATGTGGTGATTTGGGAGACGGGGCGAGCAGCACCGTAAGTTCAAACACTTGGAGACAGTAGAAGAAGCTTTTTGATTGGAGCCGTCCTATAATAGGCAGAGGCGTGGTGCTCCCTTGAAACCCTCTACATTGAGGGAGAGGCCCATGCTTCTGTTCATGCTGGGGGTGGGGAGCTGTGCATGGGGGCAGAGGAGTGCCAGAGGGTGCTTAATCATGCCCAGTGGTATCACCACAGAGGCTGCTCTGGGAAGCTCAGCTCCACAGTTTCCTCTACCTGTTCTACGCCCATTATTCAAATCTGTTCTGCTCAGTTTTGGGTCTTTACTGAAAGCACCTAGAGATATTTATAAACCACAGGTGCCGGGTCCCACCTCCCAAAGACATTCTGCTTTGATTGTTCTTGGACTACACTGGGAATCGAGAGATTTGAAAATTACTTGTATGTCTCTTAAGAGACATTCTGTCTGCCCACCCCCAAGGGTTTACTTCTGGGTTGTTATCCTCTTATGTTGCATTGACAAGACACACCACATCACCGGCTAAATCTGGTCAACAGTTATGATCTTGGAAGGTTTTATTCTAAAAGACCATCCCTGGGAACTAATCCCAATGCATTCCGTGCTGCTGTGTTCCACACATGGCCAGCTATGTGGTGGGTGCTAGAGTGTCACCAGCTGCGAGGGTGACAAGACCAGCTTATCTCCCGCTGTGTCCTGGCCATAGCCCGGCCTGTACATTTGATCTGTTGTTTCTCACCAAGTGATGATGAATTCTCTATCCTGCAAGCAGAGATCACACCATTTGAATTGTTGTGTTTTAGATTCTAGCACTGGGCCTGCCATGCACAGCAATGATATTGTGGTGTGTGTGTGTGTGTGTGTGTGTGTGTGTGTGTGTGTGTGTGTGTGTGTGTAGTCATTTTGTGGAACTAGAATGATAGACATCTTACAAAGGACTTTAATGTAAAAATGACTAATGAAAAAGTTTATAGAAATCCTTTGCCTCTTAACATTTTAATGAAATCCTTTTTTATGTGTATGTCTCAAAAGAACACATAGCTTTTAATATTTCCCTAAGCTGTTTGTTGCCACTTTTCTTTGCTTTTGCAGGGAGTCTCTTGATGTATGTACTGGTGTGTACAATTGTGTAGAGAGGTCCATTAAAACAAGCACTGTGAGAGCTATGATTCAGTTAGCCACAGTGACTCTTCATCACAGGACATCAGAACATTTTTTTTTAGTTGAATCTGCTGGACACACTCACACATTGCACTATGAAAATGACCCATGGCTCTTTAGACCCATCCGTGGGGCCATGGTCTGTTCTGTCAGAGTGTAGTGTGGGGTGGGGACAATAGCAGCATTTCTCTGAGTTCCTTGATTGCCAAATGTACGTTGCTATTTGTTCCAGGGTTTCTGCATGTGGCAAGGATGCTGCAGTCACGTGCCCGATTTTTGAAACCGCTTGTGGTTTGCCTTCTGTGCACCATGGATAAGGAGGCTTTTCTGCTTGAGACCAGGGCATAAGCTTGGTGTCACCCCACATCCAGACAGTACACATCTTGTCCCCAACCCTCGATGACAGCCAGAAACCACAGCCTTAGCCTCCCACAAGATTTGTCATTTCCTAGAACCATCCTTCCAAACCGTTAGCTTTTGCAGCCTACAGATCTTACAGTTCTTCGGGTCGTGCCTGTTCAGGGGGTTGCCAAGAACATGGTCATTTTTCCCCCTTCCATCCCCACCACCCACCTTCTGGGTTGTCCAGGTTTTGCATCATACGGCCCCTGGCCATTTCATTGTTGTGTTTACGCCTTAGGATTAACTCAGGCTGGGGAATTTATGCTAATCTGGGAGAGCTTCATATCCACAGAGAACTTTACATCATGTTTTTGACGTTAGCTTTCATGAGAGCAAATCAGATGGACAGCCCCAGGGTTCCGTCAGCCTTAGCTAATGTCCCAATCTACAAGTGTTAAAACAGTTGCTCAGTCCGCCCTCAACCGAGCAGATCCTGATCTTGACTTGTTTGTTTTACCCCTCTGGGTCTTGCAGCTCTGGGGCATCCTACAGGTTAGGCGTATGCTCTACACTGAGCTACAGTCCCACCTTTGATGTTTGTCTTCTGTCTGTGCTTTCTTCATTTGCCATTTGTTCCTTTCCTGGCCGCATTCACTGTGCTACTCCCTACAAAGACCACAGCCTTATTGAGCTCTGGGTGCAATGCCTGGCGTGTGGGAATCACATTTTAACTCGCACTGACGCAGACATTCCAGGTACTCGCCTCTTGACATCGTTTAAACACAGCGCTTTCCTTCTTCACAGTGGTAATGCCTGTCAGCCTCAGGTTAATTCTGTGATTCACAAAATCCGGAAATCATGATCACCTAATATAAAAACTGGGACAATCGGTTGAGCTTAAAGCACTCTTCCTCGAGTCGAGCGTGTCTCGTCCTGGCTCTTGGTGCGGACGCTGCTGTAGCTTTGGTTTGGAGGGTGTTGGTTGGAAAGCAGTCTAGCTCTTTCTCCTCAGCGCTGAGTGACTGTATCGTTGATTTTGCAGACACGCTGAGAGTCAGCAGAAGCACATGGCTGAGAAAATGCCCTCGAAGTGAAAGAGAGCCATCCACCAGAGGACAAGCTAGAATTTATTTTGCTTCTGTGGTCGTAAAAAATGCTGTTGCTAAAGGTGGCTCCGAAAGAGACATCGGTGTTAGTCATTGGTAATGTCCACGCTTCCTGTCCCGTGACTGGCCTTCGCTTCTTAATTTATTTTAATTTAATTCTTTTTTTTTTTACTCTCTCCACTTACTATCAGGCCTTTTAATAAAATATCGTTACGAGAACTGTACAGTACTTACACCACCAACAACCGTGGATAAGCAGAGGGTAGTTTTAACTTTATTTTTATTTGTTTAGCTAAACTTTAAGTTGGAGCAGTATTTTACCATTGACCATTTCATTCTTCACTGTAGCTTTGAAGAGGAACTGTAAATGACGGTGCTAACAAGTCAAAATACATGCCTGCCTCGTAGTGAAGTCGTAGCTCTCCATACTACGTATATTTTAATCAGTTTTCAACATTTTGTGAATGTTGACTACCTGAGGTTTATTCTTAGATGTGCTATTAACATTCTGTCGGATCCACATGGTTCCTTGAAAGTTTTATGTATAAATATGTAAAATAAAAATTAAAACTTTGTTTCATATGATACATCCTTTTGCTCACTAACAAACACTGGCTGTGCCTCCTTTGCCCTTTGTGGAATCCCCACTGGACAGAGCTGCCAGTTGCTCCCATGAAGGTAGCAGGTAGGAGAGACTACATCAGTT
This sequence comes from Rattus norvegicus, assembly GCF_021556685.1. NCBI lineage: Eukaryota > Metazoa > Chordata > Mammalia > Rodentia > Muridae > Rattus > Rattus norvegicus. The sequence goes on from NC_141535.1 coordinate 154,635,136, forward strand.
ATGTCAGGGCCAGCGTTTCTGGGATTGACTGAAGCAGCCCGTCTGGAACACTGCCTCTCTTTAACACCAATTCCTCTCATTAGACCCTGAGATTGTGCCAGTGTTCCATTTAACAAATTTACCACATGAACAAAGGCTGTTTGCATTTTTTTTTTTTTGGTGGAACCGGGAGCCTGTGATTTCCTGCTCAAGACCCTCACATGACTGGGCCCATGGCTTCCTCTCTTGAAAGGTGGGAGGGCTCATGGAGCATACGAGGTTCTCTATCTACCCGGGATCCACGAGCACTTAATAACTGCTAAAGGTCAGAAGTTCTCTCCTTCGGTGTGTAGCATCTGCAGATGGCCTGTGCTCCTGTGAGTAACTAATCCAGCTCACCGGTTCATCAGGTTAGAGGTGGTTGGTCTGATGTTGGTGCCCTATCTGAAGTAAAGTTAGGCATTCCGTCAGGCTCCACAGGAAAACGGTGTCTCTAAAGCTACTTTTTGCCATTTGTAATTTTTTGAAGCACTTCGACTGGCCTCAAAAATTGACAGCTCTAAAGAGGACTGTGGGCTGTTCTCCAGTAGGTAGAGACTCGCTCAGTTAGCTGGTGGGCGCAGACGATTAGAAACCCAACGACTGAGAGAGATGAGCAGTTCTGCAGCCCAGCTCCGCCCCTCGGTCACCTGGTTTCTCTGTGGAGTCCACGGTACAGGCAAGACTTCAGAAACCAGTGTCCCAGGCCCCTTTCTCAGAGGTGATCGACCACTGTAAGTCACAGAAGGACTTAGCACAGTTCATGTTTAGCAAACAGCTCATCCTAACTTGTAACACAAGTCGCTTTTATGGGCTCAGTGAGCATTTGCATTCAGAATAGAAAGGCTTGTAACCCTCAGTGGGGTTCAGTTGTGTGAGTTGGCCTCGGGTAGCCCTGATTGCCAACAACTGTTGCCCTCCACCCACTTTTCTCTGCCTGAGTAAGTCCCACTGCGCCTGTCAGTACCTGCTGAACCGTGGTGCTCCCGTTGGGCAGGCTACTGTTCTCATGTGCAGCCATGCAATGGAATCATGTGGAAGCTTCAGAAAACACTGCTTCTAGGGTCCTCTTGTGGCCTTGGCATGTTTACTGTTAAAGCACTGATTAGGGGTGGGTATGCCTGCACCACAGTGGTGTGTGGAAATAGGGACGAACTTGGGGAGTTGGTCCTCTCCTTCCCACCTTGTAGGTTCTAGGGATTGAACTTGGGTCATCAGGCTTGGCAGAAAGTGCCTTTGCCCACTTAGCCATTTCATTAGCCCCTTGGTACCTGTAAAAGGTCCCTGAGTTCTAATGTTGGAAAACACTATCATGGACTTTCTTTTTCAACTTTTTGTTACAACATGTTTTTCAGTGTCAAGTGTTTATATTTTTAATATTCTAAGCCTCTGGGAGAGCACAAAATTACAGAAGGGATGGAGAATGCCTCTGCTCAGGAAGAGAGAGTAATTTGGGCATCGAAGCCCCTGCTTCTCCAGAGCTGGCACCGACACTCATTTGACAAGAAAGACAGTCTTAATTTTTAAAACCCTAACCAGAGTTAGTCAATGCTGATAAACTTTAGAAATGTCTTCTGTCTTAAGCAGTGTACTCTCTGTAGCTACAAAACTACATTCTGAAGAAACCCATGGCCCCTCAATCCAGTCTTCTCCACCCATTCACCCAGCCCATGGCTATCACTAAAGAATCCCAGCTCAGGAATAGAACAAGATATGAGGACACACCAAAAGGAGCCCCCCAAGACCCTCCCAGTTTCAGTCTTGCTAGGAGAAGAGTGGTTCCCTCATCGCCTGAGAGTCTCAAAGGAAAGAGTATGCTTAGTGAGCTAGGAGCCTCTTCGAGCCTCCTTTCCTGTGGGAGGCACACCTCGAAGGCTGTTTTTTCAAGGCCGCCTCTGTCCTGCTGAGGTTTTCCAGCAAAGACTGGGTAGGTCTCATCAGCCTTCTCACCTGCTCTAGGTCACCCTTGTGTACATAAACTAGGATGCTCACAAGTTAAGTCACCTAGATGAACTGACCCAAGGATGGGACACCGTCTCTCATTCACATCTGAAGACACAGGTGTGCTCACAAACTCCCAGGCCCTGAGACCAGGTCTGCCTAAGAAATGCTCTACCAGCTTCCTCGGGCTGGGATCTCAAGATTGCTCCTGAGGCTCTGACTTTTCACTTGTTAGTATCGGATCTGGAATCATTGCAAAGATGATACACCATGTTCAGGAAACCACTGCCAATAAGAGCAGCGAGAGCCATTGAAGGAAAAACCAAAAGGTGGGAACACTGTGGGTGGGGATGCTGAGAGCACACACTGGGGGTGGGGATGCTGAGAACACTGGGGAGTGAGGATACTGGCTTGTCCGTTTCTAGATTTGGCACCACCTTATTTTTTGTTTCTCAAATATTTGTTTACAAAGTGGAGAGGCTTCAGGAAAGTGTCATTCCCATTTCAGGCACTCTCCTCCCTCTAAGAATCAGTGGGCAGCCGTGGGTATTTCATGCCCTTTCTTGTGCCTACATGAACAGGTGCACACGGGTAGTGTGTGTGTTACTATTTGTTCATTCACAGTGGAATGACATAAAATAACACTTTGCTACTTGCTTGTCTATGAAAGTACGTACACACACACACACACACACACACACACACACACTAAATACAAGAATGTGGTGTTTTATCTGAGTCTGCATTATTTTGCTCAATATGATAATTTCTCCTCCCATCTATTTCTGAAAATGGTCAGGCCACCCATTTTGACTGTACACCCAGGCCATTATTGTCAAGCTGCACTGCCACCACCTGCTTTAGTCAGCCAGTCTCTCTCCTTTGAAGATCCTTCCCAAGGATCTCCAGTTTGCCCCCAGGTCACATTCTTGCTTGTGCTTAGCTCCTGTGTTCACCCCAACTGTCACCTAGTGTTCTGCTGTGCCTCACAGTACAGGGAGCTCACGAACAGAAGGCCAGGCAAGGCCATTGGGGAGAAGTTTGATTCTTTGTGACAAAATTAGACCTATTTCTGGCAAATACTCAAATCATTTTTATCATTAAGCATTGAGCTTCAATGGCACTTTCTTAATGAGTCTCTTTCCCACACATGCATATGTAGCCTAAAAGAATTCTCTGTCAGATTTTCTGTTTCTTGTTCAGGGGCAGACACAAGCCTCTGCCGTGTGGGTACAAACAGCCCTCAGCAAAGAAGCAAGCAGACAGCTGGAAGATGCGTGGACTGAATGACAGCACACCTCTTCCTCACGGGCAGCCCCTCTCTTCTTGGCTGAGGGATGGGACTGTAGACTTTCATAGTGAGCTACTCTCACTGTTGTCAGGTTTAATCCCCGTGATTGGCTCATTTCTATCCCTCAAGTACTTGGCCTTAGCCCAGGTATCTGTTGCATTCTTCTATGGAATCTGTCATCTCTAATAAATATCCCTATCACAAACATAGCTATCCTTCTACTAAAATCCATGCCTGTCTCAGTCCATAGTTGCAGACTTCTCCCTAGGGCATGACCCATCAGGCAGAGACCTCCCCAGCTCCCAGCGTCTAAGGTGATTCCATGACTAAGTGATTTTTCCAATAAAGTGTTTATGGCTGCGATGTGTCTTAGCTCCAGCTGAGGGCATTGAAGAGACTCTGCCCAGCATCTTTCCCTTCTCACCAGCTGCAGTCTCAAGACCTAGGAGATGTCAGAGACACAAAAGGGAAGGACACTGGGTCCCCAAGTCGATGCATGGGGAGACAGCTGTTTGCTGTTCTAGTAGGATTGGTTCTATTGTTACAGGAGTGAGAAACAAGGGCATTTGAACTGTTACACTTAGTTGAATCTGTCTTTTTAAAAAAAATTAACATTGCATTAGCAAAGGCAGGTCCTCAGTAAGGGCAATCGTATATAAGAAAGAGCTAGAAACCCAGTCCTGGTCTTTGAGAACAAACTCTTAACCAATATACCACACTATTTCATTTCTCTGGAAAAGAAGTGACTTAGTCTTTCTGGCCACTGACCTCTACAGCTTAGCTTAAATCCCATTTCCCACTCAATCTTCTGTCCCTGGGACAGAAATCAAAATAAGGTCAAGATGAGATTTGTGGATAAACAATCCTTTCTAAAAATAAACATGGGTTTTTATAATGATGTCAAGTCAACATAGGAGGTCTCTTTGATATGTATCTGGGGAAGCCTTGTGATCCCCTAGTCCTCGTGACCACACTGGGTGGCTCAACCCCAGCTGAATTCTGGGAAGTACAAACACCGTTTGCACTGATGCTCACTTATTGAGTCTAAATGAGATGCAAGGGTTGCATGTGTTCATTTTGATATGGGTTGAGGGGTGACGAGTTTATCAGGATATTTTAGCAGAAGCTATGGTCAGCTGTCAGTATGAGGTAATGTAAGTAATTTATAAAATTAATCACCAGTCTATACAGACTGAAAATAAACCAAAGGACTTCCTGATCTGGAGCTTTGGTTTACAAAGAATTGCCCAGAAGATTCGGTTGCAGTAAGTTCTTCTGCGGAACACACTTCTCGCTGTCCATTCCTTTTTCTGGATTAATGCTGGGCTACACTCCTAACACAGCCCTTGCTTTAGGAGTTCTTGAGTTTGTTTCCCTGAACCAGGTATAAGCGTGCAATGTAGAAAAGAAAGGCCGAGGGGAAATGATTCTGTTTCACGGGCCATACTCAAGGCTCTTGGTGAGATTATTTACTACGAGATTCCTTGATTCTTTGTATCCAATCAATACTCTGTTTTCTGGCTTTTCAGAAGATAGACATGTGTGTTCTAACTCAGGTAAGGCACAGCCAGGGTAGACATGAGTTCTTTAATTTTCTGCTTCATAAAGTTACTTCCTTCCCACTGTCTGTCCTCAGAAGAAATCACGGCCTGCAGTGACATGCCATCTCACCTGATGTGTGGGCTCTTTGGGTCTCTGAGCATCGCTGTGTATTAGACATGGCATTTTAATGAGCCTGAGCCCATCCCTCACCTCTCAGACAGTTTAGATGCTGACGGCGAAGACAAGTATGCATGTTATCAGGAGGAAGGGCTTTCCTGCTTATCACGAAGCATCCATTTTCTTTGTCCAATGAGCTAACAGACTCTTGACCTCATTGATAAGATGGCTTATTTTAAAGCATGGCACTATCTCAGATATGGGCCAGGCCCAGAACAGAGCACCAGGCAACTCTGTCCGGCTAAGCAACTTTTTATTATAATTTTTTATCTTTTGAAATTATATTTACATCATTTCTCCCATTCCCTCTCTTCCCTCCAACCCCTCCCATTTATCCCTCTCTGTTCTTTCTAAAATTCTTGGCCTCTTTTTCACTATATATGTATGTATATATGTGTATATATATATATATTCCTAAATATATATACAGTCTTATAATGTCATCTGTATGTAGATGACCTTGAGATAACTACATGGTATTAGATAGCCAATTGGGAGGAGGGGATTCTTCCCTGAGAAAGACCATTCCTCCACTCTCAGCACGAGTCCCTGCTAAGCAACTTCTAAAGGGAAGTAATGAGTGCCTCAGAAAAATAACTAGAAGTGGGGATGTTTGTAAGGGAGTCATAAACCCATTTCAAGCAGTTCTAGCTAAACCAAGAGTGGGAGTGAAATATCACAGGGCAGTTCTGGAGTTCCCAGCCAGTGTCGCACAGTACAAAGTAGACTGTGGGGTTTGTATAGAGACAGCAGCTTTAGCTGCCTGGTCTCCCCCAAGAGCAGAAGAGTGAACCTAGCCAGACATGAGGGCTTGGGAGAGTGGACGTATGGCGCAATGCAAAGCCTGGGGACCCAGTGTCACCCTCAGACCTTGGCAGCTTCATCTGAGGCCTTAGGTGTTTCCTCTAAACATACCTTGGTACAAGCAACCCCTTGCTCGATGTAACCTGCTGGTGAGGGAGCCAGAGAACCAAAGCCTACCCTTAATCAATCAGCAGTTTCCAAGAAAACTATCTTTAGTCAACAAAGTGGTGCCCACTAAATGAAACCCTCCTAGTTCCAGGAATGCCAAATGTCTAGAAGACATTTGTCAAAAGTGCCTGAATGATTATATATTTCATAGGCAGTATTACACCATCCAAAGCTGAGTTTTGCTGAGGCTTGCCTGCAGCTCAGTGGTAGAGAATTTGCCTAGCACGCAGAGGTGTTCAGTCTCTGGTACTGTGGAGTAAAGAGTCTTGAGTGCTCTACTTCCCAAGCTGATCTTGGGGCCTATCTCCACCTAAACACGGAGGCAACCATCATTTGAGGAATAGAAATCGGTGTGATTTGGAAGGAAGAGACAAAACCAGTAATTAAAAATAAAGCAAAGAGTGGCTGGTTAAAGCCTTTTGGGGCCACACTTGGAGAGTAGTGTTCATTTACATCCTATATGAAAGAGTGCTACGTCAAAACGCCAAACCATCTTCCCTTTGAGTCTAAATTCCTCGCCTCGTCTTTTGTGCCGTTCTTGTTTCTTTTATAATCAGCTCAGTCCCCTGATTTGCATAGATGATGTGTCAATAATGTACTAAGAATGCTTTTGCTAAGCCACTTCCTTTTTTTTAGTATGCATATATGTATCATTTCCTCAACCATGCTTTTTGTGAAGAACTCGGGGCTACAGACTCATAGATGTCTTGGTTGGTGTCTAACGCTGTTGACTATTCCTGTCAAGCATCACCAATGCCTTGACTTCACATCTCAGGACCCTCTTGGACTTACAGTCTGGGTCAAAGCGAACACCCTTGTCAGAATGGTGAAACTCGAGGGAAGATGTTCATGTTCAAATGCATAGGATTGCCTGCATCCCAACTAAGTGGACACATAGCATTGCTCTCACACTTGCACCAGAAAATGAAAGACAGGTGTCATGACTTCTTCAGATTTCTAAGACAAGTACCCACTGTCATTCCCAACTGAAATTTACCCCAAGCTTAAGGTTGAAACAGTTCTTACAGTGAATTCCTTGGGCTTCAGTTTCCAGGCCAGTCATACATACCATCACAAACACAGGCAATTCTCAGCCCACTGCAGGAGAGATGGAGGTGCAGCCTCTAGGAAGACAATGCCTTCACCCCACAGATTTTGCAGCCAGAAGCAGAAGAATAAGCAATGTGAGGACTTCATCCTCCTTCATTTTGGAAGAGAACAGAAGATGTGTTTGACAGAACTAGTCTAAGAGACATCTGCAGAAAGGGAAAGAGAACATCAAGGTGACATCATGATGAACAGAGTGAAAGCTTGGGCTAGTGCAAATATTACACACATGCCAGAGGTCACAGAAGAATGTTGGAAGCAGGCTGATAAACAATCAAATAGCTGAAGCAAGTTGAAAATAAGACAATGGGGACAAGAAGGAGTTCTTACACAGAATAAGGGGATTGGTAGCAAGGAAATGGTAGCTGCTTCTTTGTGAGGTGCTGACCTGACTTCTACCATACTCCTTTAAGACTTCAAAACAGTCTTGAGGTGTCCATGAACCACATTTGGAGGCAGAGGAGTGCTATGAGTCTGATGGAAGCCTGGGCTAGATAGAGGGCTCCAGGCCAGCCAGGGAGTCATAGTGAGAACCTGTCTTGAGGAAACAGCAATAGTTCTAGGGAATTCTGGGAAAGGGCTTGCCTGACATTCACAAAGGCATCATCTCAATCCCCAGTATCACACAAAAGTAGGCATAGTAGCAAGCGCTTGGGGGGGGGGGGAGTGATCAGAGGTTCAAGGTAATGTTAAAGTGTATAGGGAGTTTAGAGCCACCCTTGAATGCATGAGAGCCTATTTCAGAAAAAATTCATTGATTAATTATGTCAAAATAAACCTAGATTCTGAAAAGAGTGCATTATTTCTACCAATTAGTTATTGACTGGACAAGATTAGTCACTGAAAGTCACTTTAAGTCCAATATTCATATTTAGTTCTTGTATTTGTTGTGTTATCCAATGACAACTTTATAAGCTCTAGATACTTCCTTGAGATGTCGGGCCAGTAATACTTAAGTCTCCCCAATGTTGGTTGTAAACACTTTTTTTTTTCGGAGCTGAGGACCGAACCCAGGGCCTTGTGCTTGCTAGGCACAGGCTCTACCACTGAGCTAAATCCCCAACCCCCCAATGTTCATTGTAAATTCTTTGGTAGAGCTGCCCTCTTTGCATTGGCTTCCAGGAAGCAATGAATGAGGCTGTAGTCTATCTTTCAAATCGAGTAAAGGCTCCAGGTAACGGCCTTATCCCTCTAAGTTGCCTTGAATTCTTTTGGGGAACAAACGGTTACCGTAAGTAAATCAATCTATCTTTTACTTCTCTGTTTTTATTCATGCATTTATTAACTTAGGCCTGCCAGGCTACTAGCATTTGGAGTCTACTCCCAGGGCAGCAACAAGGAGAGAGAGGCCAAATGCAAAAGTTTTTTCCTCACAAGGAGAGAGAGGCCAAATGCAAAAGTTTTTTTCTCAAGACCATGTGAATAAAATTCAAGTCCTGTTATCAATTATACCTCTACAAATGTCTTCTCTGTGTCTGCATATATACAATGAAGTATGATCATATATGCCCCCATTTCTACCCTACATCTCTTTCCAAATCCCTCAATATATCACCTCCTAACTTCATGGCTGTCTGTCTTCCTTCCTTCCTTTTTCCCTCCCTCTGCTGTTTAGTCTCCTTCGCTTGCATTGTCTCCCCATTTCAGTAACTGTCCATTCACTGTTTAGGCTTTCCTGCTCCTTGTGCACAGGGAAGGTCATTTATTTTTTGTTTCCTCATTTCTATTCCAGCAAATGACACTTAATAGTAGCTAAATAGAAGCTATTTGAAGAACTGGATGAGCAAATGAATGTTCCAGATTATCCTACAGAGAAGTTCTACTTCTCGCTTCTCACCACTCACTTTCCTTACCCTAGAACTTCCATTAAGTTCTGAGGCATATACATCTGCTTCAAATTCCATATGTACTTTTTAAGTGTGTGTGTGTGTGTGTGTGTGTGTGTGTGTGCTTGCGTGTGTGCGAGTGTGCTTACGTGTGCATGCATGCGCCCACAGAAGTGCCAGAGATGGGGAGGTCATAGGACAATGTTTCAGTTCCTTCCACTGTGTGGATGCTGGGGATTGAACTCAGATCATCAGGCTTAACAGTTAGTACCTTTACTCACTGAACCATCTCACTGGCCCAAAACTCCATGTCTTTTCCAGGCAAAGACACCCCCAAGCCTTTGTAAGACATTTATTTAATCTTCCATGAGATCGTGAGCAAAACTTAGTTCTGAAGTACATACTAGATATCAAATGTGTTTAATCAATGGATCACAAAATGTTAAGCATGTTTAAGGAAATAAATTCTAGGTAGAACAGCAGGTGGTTTTCAAGCTAAGAGGACAACATGTTTTATGAACCAACCATCCCCAGGTATTCAAATATGCACGAGAGTGGCCGTGTGAGACCCTTGGCAGGGTTTTGAGTGTAGAGTAGCTGATCTTCCACAGTCATCTGAGAAGAGTTTCAACTTCTTGACTTGTACATTTTGCTTGTTCCTACTGATCGTCAGGGTAGAACTTTGGAGGCAGCCTTGATAGACAATTCTAACTCTGTGGTGCTGGATTGCTTCTCAGTGTTTGAATGGCTGAGTCATCCTGGAGTATATAGGAAGTCAGGTCAAAACAGAGGTAAGAATAAGGTGATCTTTCATTTACCTTTTAGGGGGAACTAGACAGTGTTCTTATGACCTGAAAAAGTCATCGAAACTTCCCGGAGATGTTCCACTCGGCCCCAGGAAATAATGTAGGACTTTTCGTTTGCTTTATTACCACATACAATCACAGAACTTTCCTAAGAGCAAGGAAAGGCAAGCTGCTGTGATTTTTATTTTGCAGAAAGGGAAATATATGTCGGGGCGAAGAAGGGCATTTCCCAACGCTTAGTAGTAGCCATAAGTATTAGACGGTCACATGTGTACACTTGTATCACTGGACCACTGCTTAGTCTCTTTGAAAAGCCTTCCTCCCCCAAGGTAAAACAATATATTCTCTACTCGTGTTTAAGTTGGCCTCAAACTTTCTACCTTATGCTTAAAGAATTGCAAATAATATCATTTCCAAAATTTTCTAAATGTAACAAATAAATATATCTGATGTAGCCAATGATATATTTTTTCTAAATATATCCAGTGGGATATGAATATTAGAATAATTTGACCATAATATCCACCTTGAAACATAAGCTGAGTATGTAATTTGACAGGAGAGCTCTTGCTAAGCATGCATGAAGCTCTGGATTCTGCCTCCTGCAAACTTTTAAAAAAATCTGTTTGTGTAAATACATACATGTAGATATATGCATAAATATATAATTCTTAAGTAGAAAGAAATACTTCTATTTGTGAAGTTACAGAAGTTATTTCCCATTCTTTCTCCTCATATTTCAGTCTTAATATCATTGTATTTCATTTTTAGAAATGTTTCATTTCTCTGTGAAACTTTTTTGTTATAAATAAACACAGTGGTAAAACCGCTTTTACTAACTATACTATCCCGCTGGCCTTCATTTCTCTGTTCTTGAAGAGAAAAAAAAAGAAGGCTGGCCAAGTAAGATGACTTTCCTTTTAAATTCCTTGGAATCACAAGAAAGTAAGGGGTCATTAATAATGATCGCATCCACACCCAGCATGTGGTTTCTTGATTTCAGTCTGAAGAGTTATGAATGGGATGTTTTGTGACTGTGAGACCTCCACACTTTCATAGTGAATTTGACACCTGTAGTCTGGACCAGAGGTCAAATTTCCCATCATGGATTAACACCACGAGGTTCCTTAGATGTTCTGAGGTCTTGGCGTCTTACTGCTCCTCTAGAGGGAAATCCCTGGGGTTAGAGAAAGAGGTTCCTCGGAAAAGAAGCAAAGCTGTTTAATTACATTGGCACAAATGGAAACCAAAGAATCAAATGAAGAAAGTGTTTCTAAGAAGGGAATTTGCTTTGGTTTTTACGTCTGCCCCCTGTGGTTTCGCTTTTCATTTCTGTGGCCTTTGGTTGAGGTGATGGTGCCTGAAGAGTTCCTGCTCGTGGCCTTCTAACAAGAAACCCTGGAAACCACTGAGGAGTGGAGGCTCGAGGAGCTGGAATGAAGAGGCCATCTCCTGCCTGGCCTTCCAGCTGTATTGAGGTCTCCTCCCTGATCCCCCTCTCTGACTGGCTAAACTCCCTTGCATCCTTAGCCTGCGATCCCGATCCCCACTGACTTGTAGAGGTTTCTGCTTTAAAGATCCAGAGATGGTTCAAGCCTGTCCCACTGTCTTCCCTTCTAAAACGTCTCATCCTCCACTTCTTCCTGCTAAGCAAACAGCCCCATCTTTTATCTAGGTGTCCTGAAGCTTGGGACTTACGTTTGACACATTTATTGTCCTTTACCAGTTCTACTGCAGTTGCCACCGGACCCTGCTTCTTCTTCTAAATGAATCCCATACACTTCTCCTGGGCAGGCCAATGACCAGTGCCTCCTGCACATTGTCACCTCTCACCAGGACTGCTGTAAAACCTTCCCAAAGTGCCATCCTCCATATGTGTCACCTCTTGTCCATCCTTGACACTGTCTCTTATGGCCTTTCAAAAACAAAAACACCGGTGGGGGTGCACACCTTTAATCCCAACATTCGGGAGGTAGAGGCAGGCAGATCTCTGAGCTAAAGACCAGCCTGGTCTACAGAGCAAGCTCCAGGACAGCCAGGGAAAACAGAGAAACCCTGTCTCCAAAAACAAAACAAACAAAAACCTCACAGAAAACCTTTCACCTCTGCAGTGACCCTGGCAACTGAGGGAGAAGCTGGTTCACTCTTTACACCTAACTTTGCCTTCCAGCATGCTGAAGTTTTTGGAAGGTTGGGTATAAACCTGTATAAGCCTTCATTTCTTTTCAAACAACACCAAAAAAAAAAAAAAGTGTGGCAGATCATTCTCAATCAGGCCAACTCTTCATAGCTGTATTGTATTCCATTGAAAGACAGTGATTTCTTTAACTCATTTCTTGTTAATATCCATCTCAACAAACGTCCCAGAGGCAAAACTTCCCAGAACAGAGAATACATATCAGTCATTTGACAGTATTGCTGATTTTTCCGCTAAGGGAACTTTACAGACCATACCAACCCACAATTGTGTGAGAATCAGAGTCAACCTGAGCTTGGACTGGAGGTACATTACCCTGGACAGCATCCTTACCTACTTCAGAAGGCCTTCGAGTGCCCACGGGTGCCCCATCTAACCCCCTGAATCTCATCTGCAAGGCTCCTACCTCTGTGGGTCAGGGAAGTGTGGGCATCTGGGATCTTTCCTGATCTTCCTCTGCATATGCTCAGACAGCTGCATACGTGGAGCGATTTTACAAGGCCAACCATCTCCGCGAGAGCTCTCAATTGCTGTCCTCTGTGACTTTCCCCAACAAGGGTTCCATCCTTAAGATACTGAGGCGCCAGGCTTCTCTTTACACTTGCCACCATCGTCTTCCTCTACAATCTGGTAGGAAGTGGGTTCACCTTGAGAACAACTCAAGTAATTTAAAGTCTGACCAACTACAGCACTCCCTCACAGGCAAAGAACTGCTTTTCAACTTCTAGTCTGCCCTTGGTCCACTTCCAGAGCCCGGCGCTGAAACCCTTAGCGATAATATTGTCCTGGGTTTTCCATTGTGTTCTAGAGAGAGGTCACTGTGCTCCAGCCATTGCATGCCTGCAGTCTAGGTTTTATAGTAAGCAACTCTTCTTTGTCAGGTTCGGTGTCCCATTGGCTTCGAGCCTTGATTTTCAGAACATTCTCCTAAGATGACTGGATGTCACTCAGCAATTAGATGATTGGCAAGATGAGCTCAACAAGACATAAGAAGCAGAAGTGAAAAGTATGTATGACATAAGACCAAAGGGATGGCGTATCGGGTAAGAGAGTAAATTGCTGTTGCCAAGGACCCTAGTTCAGTTCCCGCACTGGGAAGACCAAACCCATGTGTAACTTCTACTTCAGGGGGAGTCCTTTGCTTCTGGTCTTTGTGGACATTTCATTCACATGTACATACCCACAAACATAAACATAACTTTAAAATAGTAAAAAATAAATATATTTTGTATAATGTGCATGGTTTATTTACAGGGTAGACAATATCTAGTAGGTTAAAAGGTAAAACCTAAACCCTGTCCCAACCCAAAGGAATCTTGGCATGAAGTCCTTCCCAAAGGTCTACTGCATATGGTATTGTACACAATTAGAATCCTGAGACAGAGCTGAGGGCCAAAGGACTTTATTGTTGGAGACTGGTATAGCGTATGTGAAGCAACGTAGCAAATTCAAAGTCTCCCTTATACCTGGAGATGATGATGTTGTTGTTGTCATTGTTGTTGTTGTTTTAATAAATCTATCAAAATGTCAGCATATAAGAACAAGTGTGTATTATCTCAGGGCCCAGGATCTGGAGCCAAACTCCTTCAGACTGAATGCTTGCCTCTGAGCACACCCTTTCTCTGTGATGAGTGAATCCTTGGGCAACTTTCCTAAGCTTCTTGTTGCCTTACCTGACACAATTGTACAATGAGGATGAGGGTATGGCTAATAGAAGCTTGCCCTAGAGGGTCGGTTCATGTGGAAGTTCTTAGAATCATACCTGACCCATAATGAATGTTATTTAATTTAATGTTAAATTTAATTAATGTAAATTTATACAGTTATATAATTTATTATATATTTTATATTATACATATAATTATACACTTTCCAGATTGTATTCTTATATTACAATTAATATAAATGAATACATGTGAATTTAATTAATGTTAAATAATTTAATGACTGTTACTTCTTATTAATATACCTAAACATCACTGTTTTAGGGTTCTTCAGTATATCCTTAGTAAGAAACCATTGCCAAAAGTATCTTCTGCTCAGCCCTGGAATACAGCAGGTAAACAGAAGCAGTAGACTGAGATCGGGCTGCTACTTTCAGATGTGGACTGTACCCACAAAGTCAGAGTTCAGGATGGTCCTTCCCACTGTCGTCGTGAGACACATGTTTGACAGCACCTCAGAGCCATCTCACATCCTCCACTATCCCTTCCCCTGGCCATCTGCTTTCCCTGTTCCTGGGTCTCAGCCTCCTCACCAGATTCTTGATCATCCAAGAATCAAAGGACTCTTGGCGTAGGTGTGTTGGTGTGTTTAGCCCTCCGGTTATGTCTTGCAGCCAGACCCCTGTCCAGGCCAGCTCCATGGGTTGACTAGTTTGCCAAAGCTCATCTGACTCTTTGGTAGATGAGTACGTTTTTGAATTTTGGAAGCTTGATAATGGCCAGTACTCTCTAAGACAGCACTTGGAAGCTCCATAATCTTGCCAAGATCACACAGATAGGCCTTCCTAATCAACTGAACTAACCAGCCAAAACTCCGCTAAAAACAAAAAAGCCCAAATATTTCCATACTCTTAGTATGGACAAAAATTATGATTACTCAGTATTCGGCTATAGTTCTTGCATAGGGATATGGGCATTAGATACCACAGGATATTTTTAATAACTCGATCATTTAGAAATATGCGTCAATCCCATTTGAGAGATTGAAATATACTAACAGCTCTCATCACCCTGGATCTCATGTTCATAGGATAGGATATAAACCTAGGTCGATGCCTGTTGCTGTAAAATTATTTAAAAAATATTATAATGGCTTTCTTTTACCCCTCACTAGATCCAGCACTGCAGTACCCCAAATCTGGTAGATATCTTAATCTCAGTCAGCAAAGTGTCTCACCCACTCTGCTCTGTCCCATATCACACTGCTGAAGGCTTCTCTCTGAGCCTGGCAGCAATCTATCTACCTATCTAGTTCCCAGCACAGATTCCCACCATTCCAGGGCTATACATCCCAATTCCATGGAGGCCTAGTGTCTCCACCATCACAAACTCTCTTAAATCGCCACATGAAAGAACACACAACACAATAACCTCTGATCCAATTGATAAGATATAATTGCCCACCTAAACATACAAAGCCCTGTGCACACCCATCCCTTAAGAACATTCATAACAACCTGTAAAAGTACAGAGTAGAATCTTAAAGTCAGTTTCCATGTTCTCTCAGTGGCTTCCCCTCCAGTCTCCTCCTCTTCCCTCAAACTTTTCTACCACCCATCCTTCCTTCTCATCCAATGACAGGCCTTGTTCTATCTGCCTTCACCTGTATGACATCTTACAGATGCCCTATATATTTAATTCATAAGATCCAGGTTTAGATCTCAGACAAGGGCTCAGTAGGAGGTATTTTTCCTCTGCAAGCATGTCGACCTGAGTTCTAACCCATGGAAAAAGCCAAGCATGGCCGTACATCCCTATAACCTGAGCATTACGAGGTGAAGACTAGAGCTGCCAGCCTAGCCAGAAGTGGAGAACTTCCCCTTTCATTGCAGACTCCGTGTCAAGGCAATGAGGTGAAGAGTAATAGAGGGAGGCCCTGGAAGCACCACCCTGGCTTCTGCATCGGTGCAAGGGGTGCGTACACTCACCAGCATACTGTCATGTGCAGACAACACACACACACACACGCACACGCACACACACATGCACACATGCATGCACACACGCATGCACGCACGCACACATGCACTCATGCACGCACACCAACCAGAATGAAGCAAAGCAGAGCAAAGATGGCAATGTGTGAGGGAGTCTACAGTGTGCCACTGAGCATAGATTACCTGAACTCAAACATACTCATCTACCAGGCAACTCCTGAACTTCAGGAAGATAATTAAACCACCAAGCCTACTCTTACATCTGGAAAATAGTGTTAATAATGTCTGTCCCCTGGAGTTGTTTAGAAAATGAAAGACTTATACATGACATATTTAGACATTGCTTCATATATTACTAAAGATCATAATCATCTATAATAATATTATTATTATTATTATTATTATTATTATTATTATTATTAAGGTCTACCATGTCCTACCATGGTCTGAGAACTCAAAGTGGTCGCAAAAGCTTAACACTAAATGGCTTTAATCATTAAGATATAAATCTATATTACTTTTAATAAAGAAAGTAAATTATAGGGTATTTTTCAATACAATTTGTCCTTTGGATAAAAGGTGAAAATGGAAGATTTTCAGATTTGTTACTGTGCTCTGATGTTCAATAAGAACAGGTTTGGGGAGGTGGCTCAGTGGACAAAGAGGACTGGAGTTCGGCTTCCCAGTACCCACAGGAAAGCTGCGAAGGTGTGGCAGCCTGCAATCCCAGCATGTCAGAGGCAAGCCGGAGAGCTGACTGTGAGGCTCTACATTCACAGAGTTGCCTTGTTTGGTAAATAAAGTCCAGCGCAATTGAGAAAGGCACTGAGAATCAATGTCTAGCTTCCACACATGCATACACATATGTTCATGTGCATATGTACATGTGTGCCCATGCTCATCCATACTCACACATAAATACCCATGCAGAAAAAGAGACTACACACTGTCTCATAATTTTAGCAGTCTGTGAGGAAGGATTTTCATAACTTATGACCAACACTAACCCAGTCTCCAGAGATACTGGCATGAATTAGCACGTGACAAAGCCACCTCTACTGTCTTATTCCCATACAAACGTGTGTGTGCGAGGTGACTTACCATTCCAAGACATATTTAGCACCAATCATAGCATTAAAATTATAAGAACCAAGTTGTTAAAGAACATGAGATAAATATATTTGAAATATATTTAACAGATATATTATTTTATGGTGTCTTTTTGGTGTTTTCTTTTGTTTAGTTTTCACACAGGGTTTCCTCTGTGTAGCCATGGCTGTCTTGGAACTTGCTCTGTAGATCAGCCTGGCTTCAAACTCAGAGAGATTCACCTACCTCTGCCTCCCAGTGGTGGAATTAAAGGCATGCACCACCACTGGCCTGCTTTTGCATTATCTTAAAATATCACACTAGGTACTAGTAAACTAGACACATACTAGCATGTTGGTACACTGATAATGATGACGGTGAAAAAGGAGGAGGAGGAGGAGGAGGAGGAGGAAGAGGAGGAGGAAGAGGAGGAGGAGGAGGAGGAGGAGGAGGAGGAGGAGGAAGAAGAAGAAGAAGAAGAAGAAGAAGAAGAAGAAGAAGAAGAAGAAGAAGAAGAAGAAGAAGAAGAAGAAGAAGATTGTTAGTGCCCAGATTATTTTGCTTCTTCTTCTGCAAAAGATCACATTAAAAACTTTCATTTTATCTCCTCATGGCCAGTATAAACTTTCATGTTCAGATCACTAAAACCAAGTTCTTATTAAATATGCAGAACAAAATTAAACAGGTCTCCTATAATGAAATAGCTAAAAAAAAAATCCCCCTTTATTGAGCTCAAATGATGTTCAGATTAAAAAAAAAAAAACCTCAACAATTAATTCCAGTTAAGACTAACTACATGAACTGTTTTTTTCCTAGCTGCCTAATGTCTACCTTCATGGTATATGACATACACACTTCACTAGTCCTCAGTCTTATGGAAAATATTTCTGTAAGTGAAACAGAGAAGATGACAATTGTTTGTGGTTAGAAAAAAATCGTACAATCTTAATAAATCAACTTATATTTAAATTTTCATTTGTAACTAAAAGCATTCTTCTACTTGTTGAATAGTCTTCTCATTCTAACTGTGCCCAGAGACCTGAGAAATAATTCTAAATTAGAACATGACCATAGGGATTGCCAGTTTGACTTGCATGTTTCAAATGTAGACATGCACATAGAGACTTCTCATTACGCTCAAGAAAGTGTCCCAGAGGGAAAGGAAGGTCACAAAATCTGCCAGCCTCCTTGGCTGCACTTTACGAAGAGTTATTGCCAAGAATCCTGAGGATGTTTCGTGACTTGACATCCACAGAGAATATCCAGGAATGTGAAGGAATGGCCTGTAGTATCGTGTTCTAGCAGGCCTCAGTGTGACAGTCCTTGAGAATGGTGTGGGTGAAAGGGGGCTTTGCCACCATGCTGCATCAAGCCCAGAATTGAACTGTCCTATCTGGGCAGTAAAGCAAAGGCCAGTTGCATGGGTGTCTTTGCACATCCTCAGCTTTCTCCTGGCATCCTTCACTTTCTCTTCTTGACTCTATTCTTCTGCAATGCTGTATAACCAGCTCTCTCTGCAATACTTTCCTTCCTCTTCCCCAGTTCTTGGCAGTTTTTCTATCTTGTGTCTGTTGTATGTGTCTGTTCCGAAAAGCAGGCTTCAGGTTCTACTGTGCATACTGAGATTGAAAGCCAAAAGCCAGGCACCTATGACCAGTGTGCCTCTGAGCATAATCTCACCTCACACTTCCACCCCTCAGCACCCCTCCACACCCATCCACAACCCTCCATACCCATCCACAACCCTCCACACCCATCCACACCCATCTATAACTCTCTACAACCCTCCATACCAACCCTCCACAACCCTCCACACCCATCCACCAAGCGGAAGCCCTCAGGAGCCAATGAGAGAAGGCTTTCTGCTGGATTCTGTGACCACTAACGAACAGGCCAACTATGAAAGAAATAGTTCCACACCTGACATTTCCAAGAGTAGCATTTCACATGACAGTTTGGAGCCAGCTAGGCTTAGGAGCTGCTAGGCCACCTTGAAAACCAAAGCTTCACAAGCGCGTCTAAACTAGCTCTGCAAAGTTCTAGTCAAGAAAAGGTAGAGGAATAATGCAGCAGCCAGAAGAGCACAGAGATAAGAGACTATCAGGACCCAGCCTGCCGTGTTGGAGATTGGTAGACGTCCGCTGCCGCTGTCGGTAGTATAGGCATCCCTCTGTATGTATTCTACACTCCCCTAGAAGTCAGCTGAGAACTTGAGACAGATCAGATAAATCCAACTGTCCTCCAAGGCTGTTAGACTGGAAGTTAAACATTACCAAAACCAGCCTTGGCTTGGAGAGGAGTTCTGAGGAACGGGTGTCTGGGAGCAATGAAACAAATGACTCAAAGTCAAATCATGAGTGCATCCTGGAAGCCTGTGTTCTGCTGGAGACTGCCTTCCAGTCTGCTTTCTGCCTGTTCTGCTTTCTTTCTCTCTCACACACTGTCTCTCTTTCTGATCTGCTTCCTCTGGAGATCTCTAGACAGCTCCCTCCCCTTCCCCCTCCACACCCCCTCACTCCTCTGCTCAAGACAGTTCTCCGGGAAGTTCTCTCTTGCTATTCTAAAAAATTCTCCAGATAGCTCACCCTCAGCAGATGTAAGCCCAGTCTTTTATTTTATCTATCAATCCAGTCTTTTGCTCCAGGTTTCCTTTTGATTATCCTATGAATCAGAGTCCCATGACCCCAGGGCCTTAGCTTTTAGGAAACAGCAAGCACACATTTTCTTTTAGTATTGAAAAAGAATTCAGAGATCTGCGGGCCTCTGTTAAGCACAGGCAATAAACTAGCAGGGTGGGACCCCTATCCTGAAATTACTACCTCTGGACCTAAATTAGCTCTGTCCCAGGCTGACCTTGAACTCAGGAATCCGCCTGCATTTGTATCTGCCTGTTTTTGTATCTTTCTGACTAGCTGGATCACAGTGTATCTGTTTCTGTCTCTTTAGATTCGTGAACCCCTTTAAATAATTCCTGTTGCATCTACATTTTTTGCATAGTTAAGAAATTATATATTTTTGAACTCATGTTTTCAGAGTTCATTTCCACAGCCTTAAGGGCTGTCTTGAGGGGCCCAGCATTTACCATTTTGCTGAGATATTAGCCACCTCTTCACCTCCTGGATTCACGCTCTCTGATTATCATGGAGTCATTAAAGTTAACAGGGAGGACATTCCTTGAAGGAGTAATGTGGAAATATGTACATTTTTATACAGACAAGCTCTATCCTCACAACAGCCATCCATGCTGGCAGAGACCCACATCCAATGACCCTGTCCCAGGGGCAGAAACTATGCCATTCTGTCCCCAGAAAAACACTGGAGTTACCCAATTCTAGACAAACTTTCCTGAACGCAAAGCGTTAACTCATGTCAGAACCTTGAAGCAATCACTCCTAATTCCTTTTCCTTTAAATGACTGAAATTGAGTGCCCCAAGCAGTTAGGACTGTTTGATTGACAGATGCTAAACTTTCCTCACATCCCAACCTGTGCCGACATAAAATCCTGGGGCCCAGCAGGATCAAAATCCAGATAAAAGCTCAACTGCGGTCCCCAGGGCTCCAAGGATGGAAGTTTCTTCAGGCTACTACTATTGCTTCTGAAGGTCAGCCAGACAGGGCAACCAGAACTTCAGCCCCCATGTTCGTGGGAGCTACGACAGTTGGCAGTCAAGCTTACCTCCTGTTTTTCAAATTATTGGTGAGTCTCTTGGCTGGTCAGTAAACTGAACCAGCTACAGAGGTCAGAAGACTTTCAGAGTAGTTCTGGCTAGCCTAAAGACACTCTCTTTCCTTGGAGCAGTGGACCACTCGTCCGCTGTTGTAGATCAAGCCCCATTAAAGCATCGCCCCAGGATGTTGTTGCCTGTCTGCAGTCCTGTGTGTGAAACCTGAGCTAAGCTGGTAACACCAAGAACTGACAATTCCTTGGGCTGCCAACCTCAAGCATATCCATCAACAATAAAAACTAGCAGGCAGCTAGCAGGCAGCTCGAGGGAGCAGCAGGGAGTTCAGACTGCAGAGACGGGGAAGGGTTGCAGAAGGGTTATGAAGAGAAAGACTTCGAGGAGGCCAGACTACAAAAGAGCTTCAAGCTGACAAAAAAGAGTTCCAGAAAGCCTCTGAGAGTTGTTGGCTCTGCTTCCAAAGGCCTTGTAACACGCAGCGCTGAGGTGCAGAATCCACTAGCTCTAGGCGGCAATGGCAGTCGTAGGGTGCTGGGCAAGTGCACTTAAAACACAGAGGTAGAACACTGAGAGGGAACGTGGCAGCTTTCCCACACTGCACAGAGCCCATGTGGCAAGATTAGAACAACGGGATTTGGCAAATAGGAGATTGGGATAGTTTATGGGACTATCATGAACCAAGCCAGACAGGACATCTCAAACAACTGATTTTTTTGTTTTGTCTGTAGAAGCTGGAAGGCCAAAATCAGGGTTCTAGCATATCCAAGTTCTAGCTGAGTCCACACTGTGGCTTTTCAGTATGCATGTTACTGTCTACTCACATGAGAGTGAGTAAGCTTCCCTCTGTTCCTTCTTACCAGAGCCCTGTCTTATCACCAAGATTACCCTCAGGATTTCATCTAAATTTCCTTATCTCCAAAACGCTGTCTTCAAATGTCACCTTTTTTTGGAAGGTCAAGCTTTAAGGGTTTAGGAAGAAGGGGTTCAGGGAAGAGGCTGGTGGTGACTTTGGGGATAGCAGCTGTGGAGGGGTTAGAGGGACAGAGCAGTACTTAGGGTAGGGAGTGAATGGGAGCATCCTTTTCTATCTGGGGCTCTTTTCCTGAACTAAAGTACAAGCTTAGCTGATTTTGTTACATGACTGTTTGGAAGACACCTCTGACCCCTCCCTGGCCCCTTCTCAACCTAACGGTTACAGTATACCTCGAATCCCTCTCCATTCTGCCTTCAGAGCCTTCAGAACAACTTCCTTCTAAACTTCACCACTCTTCTAGACAAACTCCCTGTAGACCACACTCTCAGCAGAGAACAACTAGTCCTGGCCCTTGAAACTTGGAAGGCCAAAAGCTGAGAAGCATTACACCAAAATCCCACAAGACCATAAATAGAGTCATGGATCTAAAGTCTCAGACTGCTTCAGGAGGGATATAATGAGAGTTACTCCTGAAAAACCTCCCAGGAGCCAAGCAGGTAAAGTAAATGAACAAGCTGGCTGCACCTGGGCTATAGAGAGTGTTGGTGTTGGTGTTAAACTGGGGAGTATCCCCAGGTCGCTAAATAGGATGGCTTCTAATGTGTTCCAGCCAATTGTTACCATGGAGGATTACAGGCAAGAATTGCAAGCTCTTGCTATGTCTCAAGAGAAGCCATAACGTCACTATATAAAGTTGGCCAATTTTTAATGTTGGGAACCAACTTGAATTAGTTGCAGGGGTCAACAAGACATACTGCCTGTGAGACCTCTGGACCACTTGAGAATTGGAGGTTGCCTGTGGCAGTCCCTGCCTTGAATATTGCAAGAGTTGAGGATAGCTGAAGAAATATTCCACAACTATATAATATACAGTAAGATTAGAAATGTTATTAAAATGTAGGCAACATTGGGGGGCTGGGGATTTAGCTCAGCGGTAGAGCGCTTGCCTAGGAAGCGCAAGGCCCTGGGTTCGGTCCCCAGCTCCGAAAAAAAGAACAAAAAAAAAATGTAGGCAACATGAAAGCAGAAATAAAAATAAGCTCACCCTAAAATCTTACAAAGTACATTGAAAACAGGTCAAATTTAAGGTGTAGGGAGAGCTCTGGATGTCTAAAACAGCTCTGACTCAAAGACACAGTTCTTCCTTCATGAGAAGACCACGGGTTGTCTATCTCCTGAGTGTGTCCCGGGAACATGTTGCAACAAGTTGATGATGTGAGCCTTTGAGAGATAGAACCTATGGCTGGCGTGTAGCTCAGTGGTAGAGTACTTGCTTATGAGAGCAGGGCCTCGTGTTCGATCGTTACACTGAAAACCAGGCAGAGGGGCCGCCTAATGAATGTGATCATGCCATTTGCATGGCCATCAACTTCAAAGCATTTCATAGAGTGATCTTCTTCTCAAGAGAATGATTTCTTATGGCTTAAATAATGGTTGTTGGGTCTCTTCCTTCCCACTTACTGCACTCTACTGTGACATCATCTGTCATGAGTTTTCCACCAAATGAACCAATGGGATTACCAAATCTTGGAGGCTCCAAACCTGTGAGTTGAGCAAAGTTGTTTTCTTTATAAGATGCTCAACTTCATGGTTTTTGTTGTTGTTGTTGTTGTTACAACAATGGAAAATAGATTAATATATTGAGGATGGGACCACTCCGATTCAGGATGCGGATGTGAGTGGGTGGCAGGAAACTCAGGACAGTTGCTATCTACTTGACCTGACCTACTGCTTACACTTCCCATTTCCCCTTGCATCCAACAAAGGGAGTCAGCTAGGGATGCTCCCTCAGCCTTGGATTCTGTAGTGTGTACTTACTGGTGGTCTGAACTGAACTTATTTCTGTTCCCTTACTGTGGCAGCTTTTGTTTTGCTTTGCTTTGCTTTGCTTTGCTTTGCTTTGCTTTGCTTTGCTTTGTTGAGAAGGAGCAAGCAGCACCTCTTGGACATGATGAAAAGTGGCTGGGCTGCAACCTCAGCCAGTCAGCACACTACAAAGGCATCTTGGCGTAAAAGCAGGGTGAGAAATTGATCTGTATAAACAGTGTCTTAACTGGGTTACTATTATGATGTAACACCATAACCAAAAGCAACTTGTGGAGAAAAGGGTTTATTTCACTCACAGTTTCACATAATAGTTAATCATCAAAAGCAGTGAGGATAGGAACTCAAGCAGGGCAGGAACCTGTGAGACAGGAGTTGATACAGAGACCATGTAGGAGTGCTGCTTACTGGCTTGCTCTCCATGGCTTGCTTAACCTGCTTTCTTATAGAATCCAGGACCAACAGCCCAGGGATGGCACCACCCACAATGTGCTGGGACCTCCCCCATTAATCATTAATTAAGAAACTGTCCTACATTCAATTTTATGGCGGCATTTTTTCAACTAAGGTTCCTTCCTTTCAGATGACTCTAACTTTCATCAGGTTGACATAAAACTAGCCAGGACAATTGGTAAATGCATTTTGACGAAGGAGAAAGATAAGGCTAAAGGGATAAACTGATGTTTTCCCCATCCTCTCCCTCTAAAAATCCAGACAGACAACTTAACAAACAGCCTTGCCCTTGAGCATTAAATTGTGTCCACTTCTTCAATAATTCAGTCATCAAGCATTCCCTGATGCTGGCACAGCATGTGCTTGGCTGTGCAAGGATGAGGAACTGTGGAGAAGAGCAGATGTGTTCGTTTTCTCCCGGGACAGACATTTTATTAAGAAAAAGAAGCAAAATAAACTAAGTCTGAAAGTATTTTTTAGTAAGTGGTAAAAAAAATTTGCATGATACTATGAGGAAAAAATAAATGAACTGAAGGCTTAGTGGGGAAGTGTGTGACTAGCTTGTGGGTTCATTCCCTAGCAGCACTCGCACATACGCACACATACACACACAAAATGCACACACATACACACAATATACACATATAATATACATATGCACACACAGCACACACATACAACACACATATCCATCCATACACATACAGCACACATATAGCACATATAGAACACATATACACCACACACACACAACACACATGCACACATACAAAATACACATACACTCACAGAACACACAGTCACACATATACACACAGCACATACAACACACATGCATGCAAGCACACGCAGACATACACACACAACATGCATATCATTGTGTTGGATTACACACTTAGCATTGGAAAGTGGAGAAAAAGCACACTGTGGTTCTACCCTAAGGAGTTGTGATTCTATTTCAAGGACAGCAGAGAGTTCTCAGAGTGAGCAAAAGTGTTTCAGTTGAAGTCTGGCATAATCTGTTTGTTTCAAAGATCCCTTCAATTTCTAGCAGACATTTAAGGGCAGGAGAAAGCTAAGCTGGAGGCACTCACAGTTTTTCATGCTAGACAGGGCAAATATGAGAGAAGTGAATGGGTTCAGGAGACCCTGACAGATTCCATGCTGTTTATTCACAGAAGCAAATCACACAGGGTGACTCTCACATACATATTAATTTTATCAAAAAGTCTTAAAATTTCCTAAAAGTACACACCTAACACATCCTAGCTCTTGGGAGGCAGAGGCAGGCAGACCTCTGTGAGTTCGAGGCTAGCCTGGTCTACAGCGCAAGTTCCAGTGCAGTCATGGTTCTGTTACACAGAGAAACAACAACAAAGAAAACTTACATGTATGTAAATATTTACTCCAAAGCCTCTCTTACCTCCTTCCCATTCCTGTCGACACTTCGGATGCCTCAATTCTTTGTCCAGATTCACAACTTTGGAGTTTTTGATTCATTTACTTTAACCAAGTCCGGCTGTGTAACCCTTGATTGGCACACTCTGCTGTAGCCTGATGGTGACAGCATGCACACACTTCTGACCTGAGACACTTCATCATTCGCTTACATGAGAAAGGCTAAAGCAGTAGGTTCAAAGATGGAAAGAAATAGTTAGGGTAGTTAGCAATGAGGAAACCCATGAAACGTTGCCCTGGCAACCTCCCTGAACACAGCGCACATGTCAGTGTCAACCCTGCATTGCTATGCCTGAAACACATGTGCTGCTGAGCTTAAAGCATAAATAATTTGGCACGGGGGTCAAAGTGCCCTTTTATTCCCCAGTCGAATCTGTGTCCCTCCTTCCATACTCAGAATTTGCCAGTTATTTTATTCCATAGTTGACTTTCCTTGAGCATACTTTCTTAGGTTTTCCTTCATGTGTTTCTTCCTCTGCAATGTCTTTCCTTCCCCATCCACTTGCCAAGCTTGGCTCAACTCAGCGGGAAGGGGATACCTCTTTTTGGAAGCCTGTCTACCTGCTTTTCTTCTTTCTTTCCTTCATCCCTACTTCCCTCCCTCACTCCAGGCACAGTGGGATGTGCTTCTAATTGAGGCAGGAGACTATTAACTTGGAATAGAGTATGATGTCTAGTCTCAGAGTCTCACCAATCAGTAAGCTTACCAATGAGTAGCTGGGAGGTTTTCGAGGTCAGGACTATTCCTCAATCCCCATGTCATATGATTCAGGTTCATGGTATTTTCAACAATACAGCCTTCCCAGCAAGTTCTGGAGGGTAACAAAGAGCAGTGGCAATAGCACGTAACATTTGAGGGAGATCTATGGAACCCAACGTCCCAATAACACAAAAAGAACGTTCTTGGACTTTTTCTTTGGTAGTCAATGACGACTTACACACTCCCTTATAGAGTCATTGCATTTACCCCACCCATTGACATATGTAGACATTTTAATAAGTTTCTACAGTAGTAGACAAAGAATCTCAACTTTTAAAGAGTGGGTGCCACACCTAAGGTGCAGGGCACAGCAGCAATAGCGTTCAGAGAGGAAGTAGAGACGGGAAGGATAAACTCTGAGGTGAATGGAAGTCGGCAATGTTGATTAACCTGAGCTGTGATTGGTAAGCTATGCATCTGACTGGGCTGTGTCTAAGGAGACTCAACAGGACTCACTGGAAGACAGAGGCTCCTCTAGCTTCCAATAGGCAGGCGCCTCTAGCTCACTTTCTGTGTCAGACACCAGAGGGAACCAAAGGCAGATCTTAAGGAAGAAGTCTGAGAACATGGGTGTTTCACGGAAAAGAGTAAGCACAGGCCTCCGCTTTCTTTTGCTGCCAGGGCAGGTTTGAACATCACCTCCCAAGCATGGGCTATTTCACCAGAGAAAGTATTACATCATTACCTTCACAAACCGCCCTGGTAAGTCTCCCTCTTCAAAGCCTGCGGTTTAGAGACCTCAGAAGGTTCGGTGGAATGGTGAGGCATCTGAAGGCAGTCCTGTGAGCAGGCACCTGAGGGAACACTGTTCCTCAAGTCCTGGCACTGCACTGATTGTGAAAGCCACAATGGGGAAGAAGTGTCCCCTCAGGTCAGGAGGGAGAAAACTGGTTACTTCGAAAAGAGGAAAACTAAAGATCCCACAAATGTGAACTAAGGGTCTGTGAGTAGAGCTGGGTGAGTGAATTTCCTCTTGTTTCTCAGGAACTGGGGCTTCACGAGGCAGGTCTCTGGACGGACAGAACCACAGCAAAGGTTCCTGGCCACAACAGGCACTAGACTGTGTCCCGTCTTCACAGGGCCTTCAGAGAGAAAAGAGGAGTGATGTTTGGAAGCTCACACTAGTCTTTTCAGAGACCTCATGACAGATAGAACCACATCTGGAGTCTTACTGATGTTGTAAATCCCACTTGTGAGGATAAGACCATTACCACAAATTTTAAGCCAAATGTGAACCAAACGTTGTTAAACACAGGCCAGGATGATGGACACCAGCCAGGATGATACCTGGGGTTCTCAGAGTATGGCCACAGATTGCAATAGTCAGAGACTTATAAAAGGCAAACCCCACAGGGCTGTGTACTTATAGACTTCATCCAACTGAGGGCAAGCATAAATCACGACATACTTCTTCTCACCTATTTGTGATCAAGTACTTCCTGTTCAGTTGGGGCAGTCAAGCTTGTTTGTAGAAGCAACAGCTTGTGGCTTGTCTGACATAAACAGCAGCCCCCAGCAGCTCAGAAAGTCATCTGCTCTTGTTTGATATATTTTTGCTTTATAGATCTGGTAAGTGCAGTAATTTAAACTTAAAACATAACTTTGGCCTCACAATAGGGGTAAGGGATAATTCTTAAGAAACGAGCAGTTGTTTTGCGGATGTGGGTTAAACTGAAATCCCGAACATCTTTATTGAACCATTACAGAGTTCAACCAGAAAGAAATATCCAGCCCTGAGACAGATTTCGACAGCCACCACTAACAGAGCGAGGTAGCAGTTGGAAGAGGGTAGAGTGCTTGTTCAGCATGCACAAAGCCATGGGTTTGAATTCCAGGAACACATAAAACCATATATTGTAACAGGCATGACTGTCATTTCAGCACTGGGAAGATGCAGGCAGGAGGACCAGAAGTTCAATGTCATTCTTAGCTGCATGCCTGGTCAAGGTTAGGTTAGCTTGGACTAAAACCCCATTACAAAAGAGGAGGAGGAGGAGGAAGAGGAGGAGGAGGAGGAGGAGGAGGAGGAGGAGGAGGAGGAGGAGGAGGAGGAAGAGGAAAAGAAAAAAAGAAGGGAAAAAAGAACTTGAGGTTGAGGTGAGGTAGGGGTTTTATAATTAAAGCTGGGATATGTCCTCTCCTCTCGTAACATAATAATAGAATGATATTATCCCATGTCCTTTTGTTCCTAAGAATCAAAACTGAAGGGCACTAATGTGCAGTTCACCTGATATCAGGCCGTGATCGTGTGTTTGATTCAGGGACAGAAGCGCAGACAGCATCGATTAAGCATAGCTTCTGAAAATAAATTCTTAAGCCAAGGGATCCTTAGTGATCAATGAAAATACTGAGTGAACTGGGAAACTGACCACTGTCTGGGAAGAATGTAGAAAGTGAATTCATTTTTCAGTCTGGAGAAGTAAGTTAACGAAGAAAAGCCCACGGAAGTTGCCAGTACCAAGGAAGTTGAGAGCACTGGAGACTCACCATCCAAGTATAGAAAATGGTGTGTAAAAAACTGTAGCAAGGCCCGTGGGGGAGGGCCCAGGAGCGGCAGGACCCCTGCCTGAGACACCGCCGGAACCTGAAGGAAACAGACCGGATAAACAGTTCTCTGCACCCAAATCCCATGGGAGGGAGAGCTAAACCTTCAGAGAGGCAGACAAGCCTGGGAAACCAGAAGAGACTGCACTCTGTACATACATCTTGGACGCCAGAGGAAAACACCAAAGGCCATCTGGAACCCTGGTGCACTGAAGCTCCCGGAAGGGGCGGCACAGGTATTCCTGGTTGCTGCCGCTGCAGAGAGCCCGTGGGCAGCACCCCGCGAGCAAACTTGAGCCTCGGGACCACAGGTAAGACCAACTTGTCTGTTGCAAGAAAGCTGCCTGGTGAAATCGGGACACACAGAGGCAGAACTCCTCTAGGACCGGGCACGTTCTGTGTTTACCGGAAGTCCCACACCCGCGGATCCCGGCCCGCAGCAGCTCTCTGCTCCCAGACCCCGTGGGAAAGAGACCTCACCGCCTGGTCAGGTGGGCACTCCTGAGGCTGCATAAGCTCCCGGAAGGGGCGGCACAGGTCTTCCTGGTTGCTGCCGCCGCAAAGAGCCCGTGGGCAGCATCCCGCGAACGAACTTGAGCCTCGGGACCACAGGTAAGACCAAATTTTCTGCTGCAAGAAAGCTGCCTGGTGAACTCAAGACACAGGCCCACAGGAACAGCTGAAGACCTGTAGAGAGGAAAAACTACACGCCCGAAAGCAGAACACTCTGTCCCCATAACTGACTGAAAGAGAGGAAAACAGGTCTACAGCACTCCTGACACACAGGCTTATAGGACAGTCTAGCCACTGTCAGAAATAGCAGAACAAAGTAACACTAGAGATAATCTGATGGCGAGAGGCAAGCGCAGGAACCCAAGCAACAGAAACCAAGACTACATGGCACCATCGGAGCCCAACTCACCCATCAAAACAAACATGGAATATCCAAACACACCAGAAAAGCAAGATCTAGTTTCAAAATCATATTTGATCATGATGCTGGAGGACTTCAAGAAAGACGTGAAGAACTCCCTTAGGGAAACACAGGAAAACATTAATAAACAAGTAGAAGCCTACAGAGAGGAATCGCAAAAACCCCTGAAAGAATTCCAGGAAAACACAATCAAACACTTGAAGGAATTAAAAATGGAAATAGAAGCAATCAAGAAAGAACACATGGAAACAACCCTGGATATAGAAAACCAAAAGAAGAGACAAGGAGCTGTAGATACAAGCTTCACCAACAGAATACAAGAGATGGAAGAGAGAATCTCGGGAGCAGAAGATTCCATAGAAATCATTGACTCAACTGTCAAAAATAATGTAAAGCAGAAAAAGCTACTGGTCCAAAACATACAGGAAATCCAGGATTCAATGAGAAGATCAAACCTAAGGATAATAGGTATAGAAGAGAGTAAAGACTCCCAGCTCAAAGGACCAGTAAATATCTTCAACAAAATCATAGAAGAAAACTTCCCTAACCTAAAAAAAGAGATACCCATAGGCATACAAGAAGCCTACAGAACTCCAAATAGATTGGACCAGAAAAGAAACACCTCCCGTCACATAATTGTCAAAACACCAAACACACAAAATAAAGAAAGAATATTAAAAGCAGTAAGGGAAAAAGGTCAAGTAACATATAAAGGCAGACCTATCAGAATCACACCAGACTTTTCGCCAGAAACTATCAAGGCCAGAAGATCCTGGACAGATGTCATACAGACCCTAAGAGAACACAAATGCCAGCCCAGGTTACTGTATCCTGCAAAACTCTCAATTAACATAGATGGAGAAACCAAGATATTCCATGACAAAACCAAATTTACACAATATCTTTCTACAAATCCAGCACTACAAAGGATAATAAATGGTAAAGCCCAACATAAGGAGGCAAGCTATACCCTAGAAGAAGCAAGAAACTAATCGTCTTGGCAACAAAACAAAGAGAGTGAAAGCACACAAACATAACCTCACATCCAAATATGAATATAACGGGAAGCAATAATCACTATTCCTTAATATCTCTCAACATCAATGGTCTCAACTCCCCAATAAAAAGAAATAGATTAACAAACTGGATACGCAACGAGGACCCTGCATTCTGCTTCCTACAGGAAACACACCTCAGAGACAAAGACAGACACTACCTCAGAGTGAAAGGCTGGAAAACAATTTTCCAAGCAAATGGTCAGAAGAAGCAAGCTGGAGTAGCCATTCTAATATCAAATAAAATCAATTTTCAACTAAAAGTCATCAAAAAAGATAAGGAAGGACACTTCATATTCATCAAAGGAAAAATCCATCAAGATGAACTCTCAATCCTAAATATCTATGCCCCAAATACAAGGGCACCTACATATGTAAAAGAAACCTTACTAAAGCTCAAAACACACATTGCACCTCCCACAATAATAGTGGGAGATTTCAACACCCCACTCTCATCAATGGACAGATCATGGAAACAGAAATTAAACAGTGATTTCGACAGACTAAGAGAAGTCATGAGCCAAATGGACTTAACGGATATTTATAGAACATTCTATCCTAAAGCAAAAGGATATACCTTCTTCTCAGCTCCTCATGGTACTTTCTCCAAAATTGACCATATACTTGGTCAAAAAACGGGCCTCAACAGGTACAGAAAGATAGAAATAATCCCATGCGTGCTATCGGACCACCACGGCCTAAAACTGGTCTTCAATAACAATAAGGGAAGAATGCCCACATATACGTGGAAATTGAACAATGCTCTACTCAATGATAACCTGGTCAAGGAAGAAATAAAGAAAGAAATTAAAAACTTTTTAGAATTTAATGAAAATGAAGGTACAACATACCCAAACTTATGGGACACAATGAAAGCTGTGCTAAGAGGAAAACTCATAGTGCTGAGTGCCTGCAGAGAGAAACAGGAAAGAGCATATGTCAGCAGCTTGACAGCACACCTAAAAGCTCTAGAACAAAAAGAAGCAAATACACCCAGGAGGAGTAGAAGGCAGGAAATAATCAAACTCAGAGCTGAAATCAATCAAGTAGAAAGAAAAAGGACCATAGAAAGAATCAACAGAACCAAAAGTTGGTTCTTTGAGAAAATCAACAAGATAGATAAACCCTTAGCCAGACTAACGAGAGGACACAGAGAGTGCGTCCAAATTAACAAAATCAGAAATGAAAAGGGAGACATAACTACAGATTCAGAGGAAATTCAAAAAATCATCAGATCTTACTATAAAAACCTATATTCAACAAAACTTGAAAATCTTCAGGAAATGGACAATTTCCTAGACAGATACCAGGTATCGAAGTTAAATCAGGAACAGATAAACCAGTTAAACAACCCCATAACTCCTAAGGAAATAGAAGCAGTCATTAAAGGTCTCCCAACCAAAAAGAGCCCAGGTCCAGACGGGTTTAGTGCAGAATTCTACCAAACCTTCATAGAAGACCTCATACCAATATTATCCAAACTATTCCACAAAATTGAAACAGATGGATCACTACCGAATACCTTCTACGAAGCCACAATTACTCTTATACCTAAACCACACAAAGACACAACAAAGAAAGAGAACTTCAGACCAATTTCCCTTATGAATATCGACGCAAAAATACTCAACAAAATTCTGGCAAACCGAATTCAAGAGCACATCAAAACAATCATCCACCATGATCAAGTAGGCTTCATCCCAGGCATGCAGGGATGGTTTAATATACTGAAAACCATCAACGTGATCCATTATATAAACAAACTGAAAGAACAGAACCGCATGATCATTTCATTAGATGCTGAGAAAGCATTTGACAAAATTCAACACCCCTTCATGATAAAAGTCCTGGAAAGAATAGGAATTCAAGGCCCATACCTAAACATAGTAAAAGCCATATACAGCAAACCAGTTGCTAACATTAAACTAAAGGGAGAGAAACTTGAAGCAATCCCACTAAAATCAGGGACTAGACAAGGCTGCCCACTCTCTCCCTACTTATTCAATATAGTTCTTGAAGTTCTAGCCAGAGCAATCAGACAACAAAAGGAGATCAAGGGGATACAGATCGGAAAAGAAGAGGTCAAAATATCACTATTTTCAGATGATATGATAGTATATTTAAGTGATCCCAAAAGTTCCACCAGAGAACTACTAAAGCTGATAAACAACTTCAGCAAAGTGGCTGGGTATAAAATTAACTCAAATAAATCAGTTGCCTTCCTCTATACAAAAGAGAAACAAGCCGAGAAAGAAATTAGGGAAACGACACCCTTCATAATAGACCCAAATAATATAAAGTACCTCGGTGTGACTTTAACCAAGCAAGTAAAAGATCTGTACAATAAGAACTTCAAGACACTGAGGAAAGAAATTGAAGAAGACCTCAGAAGATGGAAAGATCTCCCATGCTCATGGATTGGCAGGATTAATATAGTAAAAATGGCCATTTTACCAAAAGCAATCTACAGATTCAATGCAATCCCCATCAAAATACCAATCCAATTCTTCAAAGAGTTAGACAGAACAATTTGCAAATTCATCTGGAATAACAAAAAACCCAGGATAGCTAAAGCTATCCTCAACAATAAAAGGACTTCAGGGGGAATCACTATCCCTGAACTCAAGCAGTATTACAGAGCAATAGTGATAAAAACTGCATGGTATTGATACAGAGACAGACAGATAGACCAATGGAATAGAATTGAAGACCCAGAAATGAACCCACACACCTATGGTCACTTGATTTTTGACAAAGGAGCCAAAACCATCCAATGGAAAAAAGATAGCATTTTCAGCAAATGGTGCTGGTTCAACTGGAGGGCAACATGTAGAAGAATGCAGATCGATCCATGCTTATCACCCTGTACAAAGCTTAAGTCCTGGGGGGAGGGTTGGGAGGGGGACACCCATAAGGAAGGGGAGGGGGGAGGGGGATGTTTGCCTGGAAACCGGGAAAGGGAATAACACTTGAAATGTATATAAGAAATACTCAAGTTAATAAAAAAAAATAAAAAAAGAAAAAAAAAAGAAAACAAAACAAACAAACAAAAAAAACAAAGCTTAAGTCCAAGTGGATCAAGGACCTCCACATCAAACCAGACACACTCAAACTAATAGAAGAAAAACTAGGGAAGCATCTGGAACACATGGGCACTGGAAAAAATTTCCTGAACAAAACACCAATGGCTTATGCTCTAAGATCAAGAATCGACAAATGGGATCTCATAAAACTGCAAAGCTTCTGTAAGGCAAAGGACACTGTGGTTAGGACAAAACAGCAACCAACAGATTGGGAAAAGATCTTTACCAATCCTACAACAGATAGAGGCCTTATATCCAAAATATACAAAGAACTCAAGAAGTTAGACCGCAGGGAAACAAATAACCCTATTAAAAAATGGGGTTCAGAGCTAAACAAAGAATTCACAGCTGAGGAATGCCGAATGGCTGAGAAACACCTAAAGAAATGTTCAACATCTTTAGTCATAAGGGAAATGCAAATCAAAACAACCCTGAGATTTCACCTCACACCAGTGCGATTGGCTAAGATCAAAAACTCAGGTGACAGCAGATGCTGGCGAGGTTGTGGAGAAAGAGGAACACTCCTCCATTGTTGGTGGGATTGCAGACTGGTAAAACCATTCTGGAAATCAGTCTGGAGGTTCCTCAGAAAATTGGACATTGAACTGCCTGAGGATCCAGCTATACCTCTCTTGGGCATATACCCAAAAGATGCCTCAACATATAAAAGAGACACGTGCTCCACTATGTTCATCGCAGCCTTATTTATAATAGCCAGAAAATGGAAAGAACCCAGATGCCCTTCAACAGAGGAATGGATACAGAAAATGTGGTACATCTACACAATGGAATATTACTCAGCTATCAAAAACAACGACTTTATGAAATTCGTAGGCAAATGTTTGGAACTGGAAAATATCATCCTGAGTGAGCTAACCCAATCACAGAAAGACATACATGGTATGCACTCATTGATAAGTGGCTATTAGCCCAAATGCTTGAATTACCCTAGATCCCTAGAACAAACGAAACTCAAGACGGATGATCAAAATGTGAATGCTTCACTCCTTCTTTAAATGAGGAAAAAGAATACCCTTGGCAGGGAAGGGAGAGACAAAGATTAAAACAGAGACTGAAGGAACACCCATTCAGAGCCTGCCCCACATGTGGCCCATACATATACAGCCACCCAATTAGACAAGATGGATGAAGCAAAGAAGTGCAGACCGACAGGAGCCGGATGTAGATCGGTCCTGAGAGACACAGCCAGAATACAGCAAATACAGAGGCGAATGCCAGCAGCAAACCACTGAACTGAGAATAGGTCCCCCGTTGAAGGAATCAGAGAAAGAACTGGAAGAGCTTGAAGGGGCTCGAGACCCCATATGTACAACAATGTCAAGCAACCAGAGCTTCCAGGGACTAAGCCACTACCTAAAGACTATACATGGACTGACCCTGGACTCTGACCCCATAGGTAGCAATGAATATCCTAGTAAGAGCACCAGTGGAAGGGGAAGCCCTGGGTCCTGCTAAGACTGAACCCCCAGTGAACTAGACTATGGGGGGGAGGGCGGCAATTGGGGGGAGGGTTGGGAGGGGAACACCGTAAGGAAGGGGAGGGGGGAGGGGGTGTTTGCCCGGAAACCGGGAAAGGGAATAACACTCGAAATGTATATAAGAAATACTCAAGTTAATAAAAAAAAAAAAAAAAAAACCTGTAGCAAGAT
Source organism: Rattus norvegicus (assembly GCF_021556685.1). Lineage (NCBI taxonomy): Eukaryota > Metazoa > Chordata > Mammalia > Rodentia > Muridae > Rattus > Rattus norvegicus. The sequence continues at coordinate 154,670,201 of NC_141535.1, forward strand.
CACTTAAAATCCACAGGAGCACACTGTGAGCCTCCCTTCCCTCAACTCCAGGCCTCTGCTCCAAATTCTAGTAGGGAGTCTTGAAGTGTGTGACTTTGTGGAAGTCATTCTGTGACCTTATCTCTGGAATTACTAGTTTCCAGTGTGGCTGCTGTATATTCACGGCTGCATACAGATGGGTATGGCACTAGTTATCATATGCATCCTTAAGTCCCTTCACCGCCATGTGCCCTGAAAATAGATGGGTGCTAGCAGGCCCACAGCGCAAACATGATGTGGACAGGTTTGGCCTCTACCCCCCTTATCCCCCTGTCTAAAAATGGTTAGATAACATTCCTAAGGCTCACACGCAAGGGCCATCCCCTTATTTGGTCACTGACTCATTCTTGGGACAGCAAGGTCCAACAATCAAAATTCATTATTTACCTAATATGTCCAACAGGGATGTACAAACTTACCCCAGCACAGATCTCCCGCCTTTTCTCCTTAAAAGTCCACGCCTGCACAAAGCACTTGTTTGCTTATTGCTTACTTGCCTGCCTGCTGTCCTGCTTGTTCCTGTTGCTATGGCTACTGCTGCTGTCAACCTCTGAAGCCCTGCCCTAACTATCCTTCTGGGATAATAAATCTCTTTTGGTGTCTGGCTGTGTCCTGTACCTGTTGGGGTGGGGGCAACCTTCCTTACTGAGAAGCTTGAGCCGTCTGGCAGCTTCTCATAGGTTATACTTGGATAACAAACCTCTTCTCCCTAGTTCCATTCCCTAAGATCCCATTCTGTTCCCAAGCACGGGCTCTACAGGATGACTGCTGTCCTGAGGTGCCGGTTTTGCTCTGCCTTGGATGAGCTGCTACGGTAATTAGGTTTCATATTTTATGGCCTGTTAGCAAATCCAGTCCACACTCCAGATCCTCTCCAGTACCACAGCTCAGCTCCAGGAAGAAGACACCTTTCCTGTGGAAGATACCCACCAGCCGAGATACTAACATTAAGAGGACCTAGCCATCTCCTAAAACTCATACTGGAATATTTGTAAGAAGCAATCGTAGCTAATCATGGTAAGATATGAACATAGTTTTAGCTACTTGGGTCATGGAGGGAGAACCACCAGAGCCCATGAGTTTCAGACCAGTCTAGGTGCTAAGGTTTGAACCTTCATGGTCTCAGATTTTGGACCTTTCCCTCAGCTTTTGGTGCGATTTGGGGAGGCCGTGTAACCTTTGGGAAGTTGTGGCCTTGCCAGAAGTAGCTCCCTAGCAACAGACCATGAAGATTGTACCCACACTCTGGTTTCTGTCACACTCCCTGCTTCTTAGTCTGCCACACGCCCCTACGGCCATGACACAGCTGCTCCACCATGACTTCCTTGCCACAACACACTGTCACAGACCCTCAGAAACTGCACAAACAAATCTTTCCTCCCAGATATTGCTTCTGTCAGAAGGGGGTAAAACTGTATCTCACAACAAACACAGACTCACCTGAGCAGAGGAAACCCAGGAACCAAGTTCTATCCCAGTGCGTAGAACAGTTCAATGCAAAATAAATACACCGGAAGTAATGTTGAGGGCATGAACTGTTAGTTTTGTCCACACATGTACTAAAACTGAACACATGACTTAAGCACAAATCTGAGGATCTTCTCTGAACCTTTAATGGCTGTATGAATTATGCATTTCTAAAGTGTGGTGATTTGTACAATGCAGGCCCTTATTTCTCACTGGATACCAATTACCATCATATAAAACACGATCACATAGAACTAGTTTTGAGACATGGCAGCCTGGTTTCATTTGCCCTACCAAGGCCATTCATTCATTTATAATTTAGCTAGTCGCCATTTAACCAAAGCTAATTGAAATCATTTTTGTAAAGGCATTATTTTATGTAACTTATGAAAGGATCCTTAACTACACATTCATCATTTCATGGAGCTCCCAAAAACCTACAAGAGTGGAGGATGCTGCCCTGAGGAGACTGCTGGCTTCGGATGAGATATCCACTAGAGATACAGACTGATTGGCAGATTCCAAATAATATCAATTTGGGACACTGGTTTTGTCCTTTCTGCCCCAAATACCTGATTCAAATTAGAGTAGGTACACAGAAATTTTGGTATGTGACGTTTTTATGTAGCAGCATTACTGAGAGGGACGGCCATCTCAGAAGGTCAAGAGCGAGCTGACATCTAATGTTTGCTTCTTGGTGTCCAATGCATCCCTTGAGATGCTTGCCAACTCTAGCTGCCCAGAAAATATAACGGATGCAAAAGGGCCTGAGGCTGGTTGTGGTGAATCCTTGGTCCCATAGGTATGCATACTCATTTAAAATACTTTTACATTTACTTATTTTCTTACGTGTAGGAGAGGCAGGAGAATGTGCCACCATGTATGAACGATCTACAGGGCTCAGCTCTCTCCTTCCTTCATGTGGGTCCAGGACCAAGGCCGAGTCATTAGACCTGGTAGCCTCTTTACTGCTGAGCCCCCTTGCTGGCCCTGCATGCTCATTCACGATGATGCCACATCTACCCAGAAACCCCGTATCTGAAAGAGAAAAGGCTATTGGCTTCAAGCCTATACATGGTAGCACTCATACCTGTAATCCAGCACTTGGGAGGCAGAGAAAGGACTGCCAGGAGTTCGATGCCCTTGTGTGTGCATTGAGTTTAAGGCCAGCCTAGGCTACATGTGATACTATCTCAACAAGAAAGTAAAATAGAAAATAATTAAACTGGACTACAGTGATGTTCAAACGCCCAAATGAGACACTTCACAGTTTGTCCTAAGATAGATATGCCTTGCTCATTGCTCTCTCTTACCCACAAGTACAGTCAATTTGATTCTTACACCACAGATAAGCCTAGAAAATTTAAGCACCTGTTTAAAGGCTTAAGAACAAACTTGAAAGTCTAATTATTAACAAAATCCAACAGCCTGTGACTCTTCAGCCTGCTGAAGAAACGCCATTGTGATGACTCGATAGCCTACTTGTCCTAGGGGCCTTTAAGGTCTGCCTTGGGAAGAACAGGCGGAGAGGTGATCTGCCCAGAGCCCTTGGGTTTCTCAAAGGGATGCTTTTCTGACTCCAAATCTGGCAGAAGAACCCCAGCTTCAGATCACCTTCGCCAAGCACATCCCCGTCTTGTACTAACCTCGTCCCTTGTGTAGTAAGTTTGGGCCCAGCTTTCCTTTAGGAGAGTTGAAAGCTGCTATGTAAGCCCCTCCCCCTTTCTGTGTGTGATGACTACACCTTTGAAAACTAAAATTTAAGACAGTAAAGTCTAAATGCAGATCATTTAGTGGCATACTTAAACTATTGGTTTGGAGCAAAATCCATGTGAAGAAGGGTTTTGCTGTGTTTAAATTTATGTAGAATTAGCTATGTGATGTGTAAATATTATAGATTGAAATTTTCCTTAAAACGGTGTTCGGTGACAACCTGCATTTAATGTTATAACCCATGTATTTATCAGTAGCCATGCCTGCTTGTCGGGCTGGCTTTTTCTCTGTGCTACTTGGATTTTTTTTTTTTTTTTTTTTTTACATACAAAATTTTGCTCAAGCTGTTTGGTTTCTATGGCAGTAGGAGAAAAATGAAACCTGTTTTCTCTTTGAAAAAAGCAAGCCTGCCCCACTTCTCTGCCTATGGGAGTGTGCATTTCTCTCTCCTGGCCAAATCCAACAGGTTGGTCGGTCTCAGAAGCCTTTTATAGCCTGTAGGTCTGGGCGGCACTCTGCTCACTTGTAAAAATAAAGAACGAGGTCTGGCATCCATCTTGGAGGGATAAGCAACACAGAGAGGACATTGAGATGGATGTCTTATGACCAGTTGGGGGCGCTGTGGTGAAGGTGAGGGTGAGACTCCTCAGAAACCCCTCACCCACACCCCACCCCACCCCCACCCCCACCCCATCCTGCCTAGACGTTCAAGTGACAGGCTTGGAAGGAGAGGGAGTCCAAGAAGTCTGCCCACCTGACCACCTGAGGGAATTAGATCATTAGTCAGGCAGATTCAATTCTTCTCTCAGTATTTCCCACTCAGGAACAAGTCTTTGGGGACATCCCCAAGAAAATCCAAATAAAGGCATTCATGGGATCTCGAACCTTGGCACCTTCCTTGCATGTCCTCCCGAAAGGCAGGGAGAGTTTTCCTTCGGTGTTAATGTGAGGTTTTTGTTCCAATATGCAACAAGTGAAGGCAGGTATGGGAGTGGGGGGCGAAGAGGATCAACAAGAAGACTCGATGGCTCAGTTATCTATCGTCATCAGAATCCAGTGTTCAGAGCCAAGAACCTGTACCACAGATGCAAGCATGCTGCGTAAGGAAAGGACTGTGAAGTGAGGCAGTATAGCGAGCATGAGTCTCTGTAGTTGCTGGGTGCCTACCCACGGAACAGATGAGAAAACTGAGGCTCAGACTTGAGGAGCACGAAAGCCTGCCTCCAAAGCTTGCTTACTTTATCTACACCACATTAAGGGTTTTTATGCCAATGCTTTTCCTATTTTTGTTTTTATTTTATGTCCACTGGTATTTTGTCTCATATGTGTCCATGTGAGGGTGTCAGATCTGGAAGCAGAGTCACAGACTGCTGTGAGCTGCTGTATAGGCACTGGGAATTGGACCCCAGCCCTCTGATGAGCATCCAGTGCTCTTAACTGCTGAGCCATCACTTTAGCCCCATTTCTACTTATTCTTAAAGCTCATTCAAAAAGAAGAAAAAAAAAAAAGAAAAGAAAAATACGTAAAGTATGACCCTAGTATTCTTTATGATCATAAATTGATTTTAAGGTCTATTCTTTTTTTTTTTCTTTTTTCCGGAGCTGGGGACCGAAACCAGGGCCTTGTGCTTCCTGGGCAAGTGCTCTACCACTGAGCTAAATCCCCAACCCCTGGTCTATTGTTTTCTTAAATGACTCCAAATGCTTGTCAAAGTAATACCAAGGATTGGAGTACAGTATGTTCTAGAAAGCTTTGAAAATTATACAATAAAATTGTTATATGGTCAGTAAAATCTATTGCTTGCCTTTGGTCAACAGTTTCGTCAATCATAGGTAGAAATTTTAATTCATCCAGTTGCACAAACTTACACTGTAAACACTGAACTGACACAGCTATTTCCAGACCTTGACTTCCGGGCTCATCGTGCCTCATCTACCTATGTGACTGGATTGGCAGGACTCAGCGGCCGAAAGAGGGGAGGAGTCACATGAGCCACTCAGGTGCCGGAAGAGGGGAGTCACATGAGCCACTCAGCTGCCGGAAGAGGGGAGTCTCATTTCAAGAAGGTTTTAGGCTCAAAGTTTCAGAGCCCTTTTTTAAAAATCAAACTTATCTGTTAGGTCAGTTCCAACATAACAGAGAACATAAAGGAAAGGGGAAAGTGGAAGGAAGGAAATATAACAAAATACCCTATTGTGTGTGATACACTATTGTGTGTGTCAGAGGGAGCTAACCGCCAAGATTCTGTCTACCATAAACCTCCCTCATCTGGTAAAAGTTTAGTTTATGAAAGGGCTTCACTGTGTTTCTGGAACTCGATGTCCTGGAGCCCACTCCTTCCCCCATCCCTTCATTTCTTTTGCACAGATTATTTTGAAACCAGCCAGTCTTGAAGGACCAATGGAGTTGAGACAGTAACCACGCGCATTACAACAAAGCCCAGTAAACTTCCAGCCCAGGAGCGCGCTAACCAGCTTCTGTGGTGACTGACATTTATTCATATGACCCTTGGCACTAAATCAAGATTATTGGTCATTTTAACACGAGGAAGGAAAGAAAGAAAAGAGGAAGAAGAAAGGGGGAGTGAAAACAGTTACATTCCGTCGAGTTTTAACAAAGAAGTGTTTTGCAAACTAGTTTTCCACTGAAGTATTTCTAAATGTAAATGTTTACTGGAGAGGGATATCAAAATGAGTAGTGGTTCATAAGGATTTATAGTAACAGAACAAAGAAAGTCACAAATCTAGACTTTTGAAGTATTTATTTTCACTTAAATACAGTTATATCCTCCCTCCCCCTTCCCCCCTACATCTCCTGCGATGTCCTCCATCACCTCTTTCACTTTCATGGACTCTTTTTAATTATTATTATTACATATGTGTCTGTGAGTGTGTGTGTACATCCTGATGAATCCATTTAGTGCTGCTTGGGTATATATATTTTTAGGAATGACCACTTAGCCTTGTATGTCCCATTGGGGTCTGTCACATCCCTAGGAAAGACTAATTCTCCATCTTTCAATAGTCATTGTCAGTACTCCTAGGGATGGGACCCTATGAGATTCCCCATCCACACTGTCATCACCATGACGACTGGTGTTGTCATTGTTCAGGTCTTGTTTGGGCAGCCATGTTTTTGTCATGAGTGTAGTTTCCCTGTCATATTTAAAAGACTATTACAATCTTCCTGCTCCCAGCTCTGTGATGATCTCTGAGCCTTGGGTGCAGAAGAAGTGTTGTAAAGAAATCTGCTGGAGTTAGGAATCCTACAAAATACTCTGTGTGTTTTGACCAGTTCTAGTTTTCTGGAATGGTCTCCATCAGATGCAAAGAAAAGTTCTTTGGTGAGTTACAAGAGCTACATTTATCTGTTAGTTTTAAGGATACATACGTAAAATGCAGCCAGGAGTTATGCTGGTATAGCAAAACAGCAGTGGTAGTTACCCTCTAAGACTCATGACCTCAGGAACCACAGGAAATTGGAGGGAGGAGGATGACTATTTGGTAGGCTAAAGAAAGCTCGAGATAAACTGTAGTTGGGCTTTGGGCCCGCAACATTCCTTTCTTTCCACATCCCTAAAGTTCCAATCAGTCAACCAGCTTTTGAAGATGCAGCTGTTTACCAGTAACTCTCACTATCAGGTGTCTGCCTCAGTCATTCTTCACATTAAATATTGACACAGGTCTCTCTCTTAGTTGAACCTAGACCTCAACCCTTGGCTAGTCTAGCAAGCCAGTTTGTTCTGGGGACTCCCTGTCTCCATCCAAAAGGCTCTTGGATTACAGACAGTCATCCATGCTCACCTGTCATTTACATGCGTGAGCCAGGGATTTGAACTCATGTCCTCATACCTGTGCCCTGAGCACTTTATCCATTGTGTTGTCTCCCAAGATTGGCCTCCCTGTTCTAATTCAGGATTTCTAACATGAGCAGGAAGGGACATCTCGATTCAGTCCATACATTAGGAGCTTCTTACACACAGTGTTCCTAAAGGCCTTAGGGGAACGGGATATTAGAAGCAGCTACGGCTCAGATCTTCCAGCAGGAGACTAAGGATGGAACAATCATCAGCCTTAGAAATACCCTAAAAGGTACCAGGGAGTGTTGACTCCCAGAAACTGAAGAAAGGAGAATTCTGAGAGGGACCCAGTCTCAATTGTGGGGAAAGTCACTCAAAGCTAAAATTAGCTTTGATTCCCATTTCCACAACAGGTGTCAAGCAAACTTGATACCTTGTTTTGTTTTGGTTGTTTAACCTTTCACAGTTGATAGGGCTCCCCAGCTCCATGGAAAACCCTGCTGCGTAAATCAGCCTATTTCTAGAGAAGTAAGGTATCTGTCAGCCCAAGCTGGGGAGTTCATTCATGTTCAGGAAATGTGTTAATGAGTCAGAGCCTGTGAGCCTAATCTCATTATTAAAGAATGTTTCTATCCGAGGAGGAACTAGAGATCTGGACAATGTCCCTTTCTGCCTCTTCTAATTTTAGGATATGAGACTCAAAGGTGCAAGGCACATTTCTTTACGAAGCCACAGGAATCCCTTCTGAAATCACAGCTGAGCAATAATACTCTTTTGTTTCTATTCTGTTATCATATTAATTTGGTAGCAACTGCAATGAAAATATTCAGGAATTTTTACACTTCGTGTAACTGTCAGAGCAACTCACATAAGCAATGCTGCTTCCTTGGGGTCTAGTGAAAACTTTCTACTTCTCATAGTCTTTATCTCTCTTTTCTACTTCTGAAAGTTTTTTTAATGTGCTATTATGTACTGTGAATGAGTGGGGTGGGGAGTTGGGGGTGACTTCTGGTGTCAAACTCAGGTTCCTAGGAGTTGACACCGAAATAGAGTTCTCCCTTCGAAAGGATTAAGAGAGAGTTTATTCTAGAGCCAAATCTGAGAGACCGTGGCCTGGAAACAGGTTTAGGATTCCCAAACTCCATGTGCCAATGTGGAAGAAGAGTCATGAAGTTTTTATGGTAAAAGAACAAAGGAAAATCAGTAATCATTGAAATAGCATCTATTTCTTAGGTTAAAGGTTCACAGTGCTTCATGACATGTATGACATGTATGTCTACCCTTTTGCTAAACACCAAGGTCTCTTGTGTTCAAGAATTTTAATTTTATGTCTCACATCAGAATGGAAAATTACCAAGAAAGCTTCGACAAGACTAGCTGCTGTTTATTCTGTGTTTATTCAGAACTGGATATACAATATTAGTTTTGATTCTCAGCATGATGCTGGGAGCAAAGGCCACATGGGAAATCCTCCTCTGGTTTCCAGAGGAAGAGAACAGCACACAATTAGGGCCTGACCATATTCGCTATTCTGATCATGTGATAGATCGGGGCAGGAGTTCTGACCTGCACACAGTGGTGAAAGGGGCAGGTCTTAGGTTCCGCCCCCAGGGGAAGAGAGAACACGTATGGAGAAATTTTGCTGTGGCCATTTCCTTGAACAACACACATGACCCACACATAAGTAAACTAGAGTAGTGTTAGGTCTACGCTTGCAGGGTGTGAGATACAGATAGGCATTTCACAAAAACAGCTTAGCCTTTGAAATAGCTCTTGGCAGCTTGCATAGGATGTAAGCCTTGTAGTTATAGAATGTATCAAAACTAAGAACCCCTTAGGAATGGAGAATAATTCCTTTTGCTGTCAACATGGATTGTGTCTGGGGACTTACTTCTGACAAACAGCATACATGAGAAGTGGTTAGGTCATAGGGACAGCCTAGCCTACTTCCTGCTCACTTTCAATCACTGTCCTGGGAAAGCCAGCAGCCAAACTAAAGAGGACTTGGCAATCCAAGACAGGGAGTTAAGCCCCCACCAGCAATGGCAAGGGGGCCACACACATGTGAGACTTGAGACTCGAGGGGGCAATGTAGCCCTAGCCATGTGTTCGGATGGCAGAGCCTGACTTAGAATCCTGTGAGACTCTGAGTCAGATCAGGACGAAGCTGCTCCCAAACTCCTGACACAGAGAAACCCACAGCAAAGACATCATTTTCTTTTTCTTTCTTTTTTTTTTTTTTGGTTCTTTTTTTTCGGAGCTGGGGAGACATCATTTTCTATGCAAGAATAGATAATGAATGTGCCAACAGCCGATAACTAACTCTCTTCATTCTGATCTGTGAGTATCGTTGAGAGTGAAATTTCCAGGTACTTCTTGTAGATCTGGATTGTTCCAGTGTTGTTTCTTTAAATAAACCAAGCAGCTGGAGCAAGTCACTAGCTCACTTGTAAGAGACCAGGAGCTAGTCAGACTCTCCCTGACAGGTAAACAGACAGGGAGAGGGGCCATAGCTAAGTATTAAAAGTAGTGAATCTCCAAGGTAGCCACCTTCTTCCTCACCCCTCCATAAACCCGGCAGCTTAAAGCAAAGACTTTGGTGGCTTCTGTCTCCCAGAAGCAAGCTCAGTGCTGACTGGCTCAACACATTCAAGGCCTGCTCAGGAATCTTACACAACAGTTTTGGGCCAGTGAGCCATCCAACTTTAAACTGACCAACTCTATATAAGGAGAAGACTCTTCAGAGACTTTAAAGCCCCAGGCTCCCATAAGAGGCCAGATTTTTCACTCTGAGTCCTGAGCTGCTTTGCAGAGTGTCATTTTCTCTGTGAGTCTTCTCTCTCTCTCTCTCTCTCTCTCTCTCTCTCTCTCTCTCTCTCTCTCTCTCTCTCTCCCTCTGTGTGTGTGTGTGTGTGTGTGTGTGTGTGTGTGTGTGTGTGTGTCCCCAACCCTGACAAACAGCTTCCTTGAACTGCTGATTCTGTCTGTGGTGCCTGAGATGGCTCTCCTACTACCTGTCAGGCTCCACATTTTTTTTTTGCCTTTTAATTTTTTTAATGGCAGAGAAATTGAACATGCTCAGGATCCCTAAGCTGTATCATCTTGGGGTTCAACTGAGTTCTCTTCTGAAGACTGTATCACTTGCTTGGCAGCTTACAGACTGTTCTTTGTGCCTGGTTGCCCTGAGTGGTAACCTTAGGCTGTCCACCAAGCTGCTCCTTCTTTGGTGATGGACTGGACTGCCCAGAGGGCACTGCAGTGGTTCTAAACACTTGAGGACAACTCTAAGGAAATATCACTCCTACCGGAAGGGCCTCTGCAACCATAATTGTTGATGAGGCCAGGCTTTGCTTCAGGCAATGCAACCCAGTTTTAGAAGACTCCACTATGGGTAACACAAGCCACAAGTCTCCCCTCTCCTGGCAGCCTGTCCCAGGCAGTAGGGAAGATAGCATCTCCTCATTGACTTGGCAAAAAGCCCATGTGGTACAATGTAATACTTCTGATTGGCTTATAAGTGAGGCTTGTGGTTAATGGAGTCTGAAGCTGTGCTCATAAACGGCTGTGGCTGATAAGGCTGTGATCCAAGCACGTGAGTCATACCCTTTTCCTAGCTATATAAACAGGCTGCACTTCAGGAAATGTCCCTAGGATTACACCACTGAACCCCAGATTGAGCTTTTCCTAAAGGTTCTTTTCTTGCTGTCTTGTGAAGTGACCTACTAACACCGAGTGGAGGAAACTCTGGGCTTCAGGACCCTCATGCCAGACAGCAGCAGCCAGAATTGATTAGAGAATGACTCCAGAGGCTATAAAACTCAGCAACTCTGTAAACCCTCAGTGTCGTCAGCACTTCTATGGCAGCCAAAGAGTTCCAGAGAGTGTCTGAGAAATGGTGGTCATGGAGAATACAAAGGGTTACTAGGTAGACAAGGTGTGAACAGTAGAGACACTGAGCCCCGCTTGCTGGAGGCATTTCCAAGAGCTGCCAAGAGTTAAGACCAGCAATCCCAACCCTCAAAGCTCAGGGCCCATACTACCAGCTGCTGGCTTTGAAGGCCTAGATGCTGTTTGGACCTGAACATCTATCTTGGATATATACATCTCTAGGTCTCATAGCCTAGAGTTTCACATCTCCAAGGGGTGAAAGTTTGGCCATCAAAAAGTATACATGGAGCAACCCATGGCTCCAGATACATATGCACCAGAGGAGGATGGCCTTGTCAGACATCAACGGGAGGAGAGGCCCTTGGTCCTGTGAAGGCTTAATGCCCCAGTGTAGGGGAATGGCAGTGCAGGGAGGCAGGAGGGACTGGATGGGTGGGTCAGGGACAGGAGGTGGGGGATGGAATAGGAGGTTTCCAGAAGGGAAACCAGGAAAGGGGATAATATTTGAAATGCAAATAAAGAAAATATCCAATAATAAAAGAAAAAGAAAAAAAGTTTGGCCATGGGCACATAGCAGGTCAGGGCTGCCAAACCTAAGGAAGTTGCTCCTTGCCTATTAGTGATTTTATCCAAATAGAGAAAAAAAAAAAGCAAGTGATGTGTACTAAACTATGCCATGTGATATGGAATGGGTGGTATTATGTATTATATACACACAATGTACAATGGCATTCTTGGGTGATAATGGTGGGTCAAAATAAGCCCTGAATGTGGAACTGCAGCATGGGATACATACAATGGGGAAATATTGGGGGATGTAGAGAGTGTACTGCACATTTCTGTGCTTCCTGCTCAACCCTACTGTACCTGTTACAGTATATAAAACCTAAAACTTCACTTAGTGATCAATTGCTTTCTAGGTAGAAGGTTATTTTAACCATTTAAGTTATATTAAGAAGAGGCAGATGCTGTGGGAGAAACTTTGGGTTTTAGGAAGGGTCGAAATCCAACGTCAGAACAAGGCACCTGCACAGTGAGAAGCACCGCAAGGCCTTCTCCAGAGCCGTCTGCTACTTGAGTATTTGTGTCTCAGCTGTGAGCTAGACATTGCAGACACTGGGAGCACAGCCATCGTAGATACCTTCTGGGACTTCCATGAACACCAATGTGCACAGAAGGAATAGAAGTGAGAACAGCCAGTGCCACTCAGGAGGGACATGTCAGAATATGAGTGTGGTGGGGGTGGGCATGTTGACCAATCCACAGGGGAATGAGAAAGCAAGCTTCTGTCACAGTAGAGAAATGATACAACGTACAGAGGATGAAGGGGATGGTTTGTATATGTTTAGCCCAGGGAGTGGTATTATTAGAAGGTGTGATCTTCTTGGAGTAGGAATGTCACTGTGAGTGTGTGCTTTAAGACCCTTATCCTAGCTGCCTGGAAGCCAGTCTTCTCCTAGCAGACTTCAGGAAAAGATGTAGAATTCTCAGCTCTACCTGTACCATACCTGCCTGGATGCTGCCATGCTCCCACCTTGATGATAAGGGACAGAACCTCTGAACCTGTAAGCCAGCCCCAACAAATCAGTAGCCTTCCTCTACTCAAAGGATAAACAGGCTAAAAAAGAAATTAGGGAAACAATACCCTTCAAAAATAGTCACAAACAATATAAAACACCTTGATGTGACTCTAACCAAGCAAATAAAAGATCTGTGTGACAAGAACTTCAAGTCTCTGAAGAAGGATATCAAAGATATCAGAAGACGGAAAGATCTCCCATGCTCATGGATTGGCAGAATTAATATAGTAAAAAATGACCATCTTGCCAAAAGCAATCTACAGATTCAATGCAATTCCCATCAAAATTCCAACTAAATTCTTCATAGATAAAACGCGTTTGCAAATTCATTTGGAATAACAAAAAACCCAGGATAGCAAAAACTATTCTCAACAATAAAAGAACTGAGGGAAATGAACATCACTGACCTCAAGCTGTATTACAGAGCAGTAGTGATTAAAAACTGCATAATATTGGTACAGAGATAGGCAGGTAGATCAATGGAATACAATTGAATATCCAGAAATGAGCCCACACACCTATGGTTCCTTGATCTTTGACAAAGGAGCTAAAACCATCCAATGGATAAAACGATAGCATTTTCAACAAACGGTGCTGGTTCAAATGGAAGTCAGGATGTAGAAGAATGCAAATTGATCCATTCTTATCACCCTGTACAAAGATCATGTCCAAGTGGATCAAGGACCTCCACATCAAACTAGATACACTCAAACTAAGAGAAGAAAAAGTGGGGAAGAATCTCAAACACATGGGCACTGGAAAAAATTTCCTGAACAAAATACCAATGCTTATGCTTTAAGATCAAGAATCGACAAATGGGACCTCATAAAACTGCAAAGCTTCTGTAAGGCAAAGTACACTGTGGTTAGGACAAAATGACAACCAACAGATTGGGAAAAGATCTTTACCAATCCTATATCCAACAAGGTAATATCCAATCTATACAAAGAACTCAAGAAGTTAGACTCCAGAGAACCAAATAACCCTACTAAAAATGGGGTACAGAGCTAAACAAAGATTTCTCAGCTGAGAAATATCGAATGGCTGAGAAACAGCTAAAGAAATGTTCAACATCCTTAGTAATCAGGAAAATGAAAATCAAAACAACCTTGAGATTCCACCTCACACCAGTGAGAATGGATAAGATGACTCAGGTGAGAGCGGATGCTGGCGAGGATGCGGAGAAAGAGGAACACTCCTCCATTGTTGGTGGGATTGCAGACTGGTACAACCATTCTGGAAATCAGTCTGGAGGTTCCTCAGAAAATTGGACATTGAACTGCCTGAGGATCCAGTTATACCTCTCTTGGGCTTATACCCAAAAGATGCCCCAACATATAAAAAAGACACATGCTTCACTATGTTCATAGCAGCCTTATTTATAATAGCCAGAAGCTGGAAAGAACCCAGATGCCCTTCAACAGAGGAATGGATACAGAAAATGTCATATATTTATACAATAGAGTACTATTAAAACAATGACTTCATGAAATTCATAGGCAAATTGATGGAAATGGAAAATATCATCCTAAGTGAGGTAACCCAGTCACAAAAGAACACACATGGTATGCACTCGCTGATAAGTGGATATTAGCCCAAAAGCTCGGAATATCCAAGATACAATTTACAGACCACATGAAGCTCAAGAAAGAAGACAAAAGTGTGGATGCTTCTGTCCTTCTTAGAAGGGGGAACAAAATACTCACAGGAGGAAATAAGGAGACAAAGTGTGGAGCAGAGACTGAAGGAAAGGCCATCTAGAGACTGTCACACTTGGGGATCCATCCCACATACAGACACCAAGGGCCTCTCCTCCCAGTCAACCACTGGACTAAGCACAGAGTTCCCAGTGGAGGAGTTAGAGAAAGGATTGAAGGAGCTGAAGGGTTTTGTAACCCATAGGTACTAAACCACCAACCAAAGAGTACACATGAAGGACCCGTGGCTCCAGCTGCGTATGTAGCAGAGGATGGCCTTGTCAAACATCAATGGGAGGAGAGGCCCTTGGTCCTGGGAAGCTTGATGCCCCAGAGTAGGAAAATGCCAGGGCAGGGAGGTGGGAGTGGGTGGACGGGTGGGGTGGGGGAGCCCCCTCATAGAAGCGGGAGGAAGGGAATGGGATAGGAGTTTCCAGAGGGAAAACCGGGAAAGGAGATAACATTCGAAATATAAATAAATAAAATATCCAATTAAAAAAAAGAGTTACCTTGGTGGTAGTGTCTGTTCCACAGTAAGTCCCTGAGTAGGGCAATAACATATGGGGAAAGTTGCAAAAGCTGGCAGTAAGGGTAGCTCTCTTAATGAAGATCCAAGAGAACAACCCCTGAGAAGCTGCATTCCGAGTGACACTCTAATCGCAGATTTTCAGAGAAGTAATTTACTGTATGTGGACGCCATTTGACTTTCTATAGACTCAGGGAATGGTGAGAAACTTACAGATGATGAAAATGGGATGTTACTGTGCTTCTTATGCCCCTAACTGGCCACACACCTGAGCTAAGTACCTGTTGTAGCAAGGGGACTGATGTTTCCATCCAAGCACAATCAATTTCTGGGTCCTCTCAACCCAGTTGGCTGACCCTAGGTACAGCGGACAGAGAAGACAGAGGGGAGATGGTAAGGCTGTGAGTTCAGAGCCCTACCATGGAAATGAAGGGTCAGGGTGAAGCGGAATGAAGAGACAGGAACTACAGAAGCTGAGACTCTATTAGATGAGATACCCAAGAACTATATAGCACCATTCTTCGGTGTGTTGCAAACTGTTTTGGTACAGGTCTTCAACTGTGCCTCATGTCATACAGTTCCCAAAAGTGTTAACTTTGGGTACCAATGGTTGTTTGCTGTAGGGCTGCTGTGAGGATTAGGTAAATTCATCCATGTGTGAGCACTTACAAAGGGGCTTGGTTCACAATGACTGTTCGAAAAGATTAGCTATTGTTGCTCTTGTTTCTGGACTTGGAGAGCAGCACCGTTACTCCTGAAAGGGGGTTAGCCAGAAGCACCAACGGGCATTGGAGACAAACATGCAGCTTTGGCAGTGTGATTAGAATTCTCACCAACCACGGTGAGGAGCTCATTGCCTTCACTTTACATTTTAGCCCAGCCAGAAAACTGTGAGAGCCAAGTCACACAGAAGGCTGCCCAGGATTAGGGCCTCCTGTTCTGTCACAGTTTGGACCCCAGAACCATTGCCCAGTTGCACTGCCTGGCCAGAGTCCTTTCCCTCAGCAGGTGGCCTGCGACCAAAGGCTGTTTTCTTCTTGCAAAGATTTGGCCTGAGAGAATGGAGTTGGCTGTTATCTTGGCACAGGCAAACAGGGAGCTCACCTCAGCCCCCTCGGTTTAATAAAGGAACAGCTTCCAGATTTATCTTTAGAATTCACACCCCAAATGCCTAAGAAAGGAGAGGATTTTACTGATCGGTTGTTGGAAGAAACTGTCATGCCCAATTCACCTTGGTCACAAACGGAGGAGCCTCAGCCTGTCAATACTGCAAGGAAATAAATGTTTATAAGGGTACACCGTCCTGTGAGCCTAGAAATACCCACTTTGTCTTACGGAAGCAGCTCTGCTGCTACTGATCATGTTTTTGTGAGGCTGGGGTGAAAGGTTTGAAAGTTCCGGGTCCCTTTTCTGTTTCAGAATAGAGCTTGTCTCTCGCTGAATACTTTTATGCCAGAATTCAGGTGCTCTTCCTCAGCTTGGTTCATTTCTGGCCTTGAAAGCATCCAGAAACATTGTTCATTTGCTCAGAAATATTAAGGACTTGTCCCATGCTGGATGCTGCGCTGAACCCTGGATAAGCTGTCTGTTCTCTGAGGTGCCTGCCACCAGATGGGGGCACAGATGTAGAGAAACAAGATGAAAACATAGCACACATTCTGCTTTGTAAGAGTTACAGGGGTCGACAAGAACGGACAGGAAGATCCATCCAGGACTCGCCACCTGATGAGTGTTTCCCTGGCATGTCTACCTATGGTCCACAGGTCACCTGCTCCTCGGGACAGCCCTGAACGCAGCCCAACACAAACTCACATGCTTACTTCAAACATTCTGGGAACTTTGTGATTTTTTTTTTTTGAAAACAGGATTCTAGATCATTAACTTTGCCGATGACAACATTGTGTCAGAGTACCAAAAAATTGAGCACTGATGACAACATGGTGTCACAGTATCAAAAGACTAAGCACACCTGTCAAACTTTTCCTGTGCCCAGGAAAGTTGTGCTGTGAAAAAAAAGTACTGAAAGGTTCTAAGGCTTTCAAAATGAAATGGAGTTTGTCTCTGTGGTTAAAACTCTCACCAGTGAGAGAGAGATTCAGAGGCAGAAATTTTCTTTGTACTTTTTAAGCACTCTTCTTAAGAAAGCAGTACCAGGACCCATGTTTGTCCCTCAAATGTCACCATATCTATGTATGTCAAGTGTCTTAGCCAAAGTCACCCAAAGTAACAACTTTCTCTTTAGGCTGGGGAATTCAGAAAAGTGATGTTTTTACAATGTCTCAACACTAAGGGTGAGGTTTATTCCAAAATTCAAATTGCTTTTCAGGAGAAGATGCGGTCAGAAGTGTGTGCTTAACATATCATCATTTATCTGGTAAGGGGTGCTAATTGGGTTTCCTGGATATGAAGGAAGCCTGTTCGGAAGTAACTGCTAAAATTAGGAATTATCTCAGCTGTCAGGATCTCCCACTTTTGTGGCAGGGGGACATCTTTTGTGTGAGAGGCAAAGGGTTCTGGTTCTTGCATTTTTACAGCCCACTTCTGGCTAAGAGTGACTTCACTGGACGATCGCAACCACAAAGAAAAGGGGAAACACTCTTCCTGTTCCAGGCATCCTGGAGAGAGACTTGAAATCTACCACTGCCGCTGATCATAGCCAAAATTGGCTCAGGTCTTCCTGTGGCCCAACTCTTGACAAGAGCAGACGCTCATTTTTACAATAAACCAAACTAGAAGCGACAACAAAATGGCATTAGTCACAGAGGTCAATAGTACATTCAAAGCACAAATGCTGGGTGAAGGGGCCCAAGCCACAGCCTGGGAGAAGTAAGACATATCTTTGCCCTGTTCTTAAAGAGTTAGTAACCTCACTCCAGCCACAATCTACCTTACAGTCACCTCTCTCCAAGACCTTAGGAGTGACTAATACATTCAATTCAACAAAAGGGACAAGGGGGGTGAGGAGGACAGTCATGCGGGCTGAAGGGTCACGGAAGACATGAGGCCTGGGATGAGTCTTCGGAGCCCAGAAAGGAATGGGTTCCAGGAGGAGCAGTTGCAACTCAAATGAGATTTTTAGGGGCCTGAGTCAGGGATTTGAACTGAACAACTAAGGAGTACAGCACATAATTAATGAAGTCAGAGACAGATCACCTACCAATTATTATTAAACTGTAAGTAACGGTTAACTGGGAAATATTTGGGTTTTTTTTATATAAAATGAACAAAGGAATTTGAGTGGAAATGTGCCAGTATCTTTTTTTCTAGGCTAACTTAGCCAAATGAAAACAAAGGCATTCATCACTGTGTCCACCAGTGTCAGGCAATGCTGCAGCATCGAGACAATAGAAAAGACGTGTGTAAGGTTCCAGCCTATGTGGCAAACATTGTGCTAGACAAAACAGAGGAGAAAGGAAAGAAGGAAGGAAGGAAAGAAAGTGGGCAGAGAAAAGACGAAAATAAAACTAAGCTATTCACTGGAACTCCTAACTCATGCTGAGCTGTCAAGGAAAGGGTCTCTGGGGCAAGTGACCTTTAATAAAAATGAGGGAGGATTGGCCGTGGTGGCACATCTCAGAGCAGAGGAGGGCAGGTTTCTGTGTGTTCCAGGTCAGCCAGAACTATAAAGTCTAAAAAAACAAAGATATGAAACAGATTAAAAAAGAAAGGAAGGAAGGAAGGAAGGGAAGGAGGGAGGGAGGGAGGGAGGGAGGGAGGGAGGGAGGGAGGGAGGGAGGGAGGGAGGAAGGACAAGAGGCATACAGAGTCAAGTTGTGGTGATAGGGTCACTCTAGGCAAGAGGAAAAGTTATAGTGGAGGAGGCATGGGTATTATATAGACAATAACTTAAGTACTACATCTAACTTTCTGTTGCTATGATTAAAAAACAAAAGAAAAGGCTGACAAAAGTCACTTAAGGGAGAGGAGGGTTATGTTGGCTCACAGTCTGAGGTGAATCATGGTAGGAAAGTCTCAATAGCAGGAGGTTTTAAAAAGGTGGACATGGTGCATCTACAGTGAGGAGACAGAGCGTGGTGAACCCTGATACTCAGCCAGTTTCCCCAGGGAATGAGCTACCCTTCTTTAGGGTGGGTTTTCCCCCTTCCATTAAATCTTCCTTGCCCTCGAAGACATATATAGAGTTTGTCTCCTTGGTGATTTTAAACTGATTCTCATGAACTTAGCAATCAAGATTAATGTCACAGGGCCAGCAAGATCGTGTAACCTGATTTTCTGGGTTCAACCCCTGGTACTTGAATGATGGAAGGAGACTGATTCACACACATTGTCCCTTGACCTCTACATGTGTGCTTTGACACATGTGCATCCATGTTTGTGGTTGTACACACACACACACACACACACACACACACACACGAAATTCACATACAGACACACATATGTGCATGCAGTCATGCACACACACACATGCAGAATCGCTAACATATAACAAAGGTTAGTATCACTGTTGCATGGCCGGTTGGTGAAATATTGTTTATGAGTGTATGAAATTGTTTCTGAAAGACGTTAGTATTTACATCAGCAGATTGTGTAAAAAGATGCTCACTCCCGCCTCTGTAGGTCGGCCTCATCCGATTCTTTGAGCACCTGAACAAAGGACAGAGAGAGGAAGAATTTCTTCTGTCTGGCCTGGGACAGACAGACCTATCTCCTCCCTCCGCTCAGTGCTGAGCTTTATCAGCATGGCTGGCTCTCAGACGTGATGTTCATCACACTCCCAACGGCCTCTTGCTGGTGCTGTTTCTCCGGACCCCTTAACTAATGTCCTTATGGATCCCCCCGGGTCCCTCTAAGTGCCCTAACAAATTACTCGCCAATCTAAAATTGGTTTTCCTTGGCTAAATGGGCAAAGAAGGGATCTTGTTTCACAAGTTACTGCAGGTACAGAACATTATGCGAGATATGCAGAATTTTAAGGGGCATTAGTAGAATTATTAGCCAGATGCCGACTGCATTTCTACTCCGTATTTTCTTCATTCGTTGTCTCCATTTTCTCTATTGGTTGGAACCAGTCATTCAAACTGTATTTTTGTGCCAGAAAATGGCTATGGCTGTGCTAGTAAGCCCTGTGTGGGACTGTTTATAAAAGAATAATAAAGTCAGGCTTGTGTCTTAATGTCCATTTTATATGCATGGCTTGAGCTGAGTCCTTTATACATAATTCATGTGGTCATTTACAGGCTTTTACATGACTTCTCCATTAAGAGTTAACTAAAGAAGAGGATGTTTATCAGCCCTGGTAACCGGGATATTATGCAAATCTTTCTATCTCTAAGCCAACAGAAAGGAGTTGTGTTGATTAATTTAAAAGATGAGGGCATTCACATCTCTCTTGATGTTACGTGTCATTAATTAATGTAGCTAACTGAAAATAATTTTGAAGGATAAATGTGTTGCCTTTGGGTAGGAAAATACCAGTTCATTCTGAGAACAATCTCATGAATGAATGAAAAATATCTGATTGCACTGACTTCAGATTCTCTCCTTCTGAAAAGGTAAATAAAGTGGTAGATATAGTGTCAGGTAACATCAGAAGACCCCCTCCCCTTTCTTTCTCTGCTTTGGGTCTTGCTTTGTAGCCTTTAAGTAGCCTTGGCTTCCCTGGTACTCTTTATGTATTTTTGGATGACCTTGAAGAGTTAGTAATGCTCTTGCCTTGGCCTCTCAAGGGAACAACTGTACCTGGCTATCTTTAGCCTAGTTTATTAACAATCATTTAACTTCTTGCAATATCAGCTTATTTGTATAGATAATGGTCAAGGGTCTGGAAGAAATATGGTCCACACGCACACACACTCTCTCTCTCTCTCTCTCTCTCTCTCTCTCTCTCTCTCTCTCTCTCTCACACACACACACACACACACACACACAATGATATTTTTATTGGAATTGGCTCATGTGAGTGTGGATGCCAAGACATCCCACAATTTTCCATGTGCTACTTTGAGACCTATGAAAGCTGGTCATACCATTCGACATTAATCCAGATGCCCGAGGAGTAATAGAAGATGTGGGTATGACAGAAATCTAATTCCCCCAAGTCTAAACATTTCACAAAAGGAGCTTCTCTGATATCTAAGGGTAGGGAACAATGGAGACCTCAATCGAGAAGTGAGAAAGAATACAAACAGATGATGCCATCTACAATCCCAGTGCTCTGGAGGCCAAAGGAGAATATTGGGTATCTATTTTATGGTACTGGACTTGAGGCCATTTTCTTACAGACATTTACTCTGTATACCAATTAAATTCCCACAACACAGAACTTAAAAGGGCAGCTGGAGTCAGCTCGCAAAGAGCCCCAAGACAAGATTTAAAGAAGCAAAACCACTAATGATGTCTGGATAGAGGAATAGCTGTTCTCGGCAGATAAAACAGCTGGTGGTGATGACAGTAGCGAGAGACTCGAGTCGAAGAAAACAGAGCTGGGGACTGCACTTCTGAACTGAAACAGCGATGTGGGAGTTAGGAGAAAGAGCAGATGTAAGAGACTTTGAGGAAGAAGAACTCAAGGACCTCAGTGGTCAGGGTTGTAGAGTAAGGGAAGTGGCAGAGACATGACCTGGGGTTAGCTGTCTGGGGAATCTGAGGTCCAATGAGCTCATTTCAGTAACACACAGGCCTATTCTAACTATCTGGGAGGGTGGGTAAATAATGTCATTTTCTAGTGGAATAGACCAGGAAGGAAACTGCAGGTGACCAGAGACAGGCAGTGGAAGGAGCTTGGTTTGAGGCCACATTAAGGCTAGATGATGCTGTTTTAAAAATGGGGTAGCATCCCTCAATCAAGTCAAAGGTGGATGCCCTTACTTCATAAGAGGTCCGGGTTGCACTGCTCCTTCTCCTCAGCTCTTCGATGACGTACTCATCGCCAACTAGCTTCTGAACCAGCTTCCCTTGTTTCTTTTATCACTCTGTACTTCTTTGAGAGTAAGAACGAGGCATCACCCTCCACAAGAAAGCCCAGCACCTGGAATAGGAGACATTGACAGACAGTAACGCCTCCAGACTCTGCAGCCGGTGCTGATGGGTGACAGAAGGTGACCCTTTTACCCTCTCATGTGCCAGTTCTGCATTGTGCACTGAAGGTACCAACACAACCCTGGAACCTGTCCCCAAGGAATGGCAAAGCCAGAAAGACTGATAAGAAAATCATGTCTAATGCAAAACTGCATTCAGGGAGATGGGAGGATTTAAAGAGGCAGAAACTGGAGAGGATGACATTAAAGTCACATTTTGAAGACTGTTGAGGCAAGAAACTGAGGGGTTGCTGTGGGCAGGTGAGCAAAGGCACAAAAGGATAAGATGCACACAAGGATGGTGCATGTGTGCGTGTGTGTGCATGTGTGTGTGTGTGTGTGTGTGTGTGTGTGTGTGTGTGTACACACACGTACGCACATGCGTTTGTGTGCCTGAACATTAAACACATTAAAGGTTCCTCACACAGAACACCAAAGTCTAACTCGAAATCTCCAATAACGAATCTCCCTCACGTTAAAGAAAGAAACTGAAGCATCCCCTCCCCCTCCTCCTCGTTTGTGCCATTTAATCAAGATCTGAATTCTCTGCTCCCCTCTTCTGTCCTTCTGTCTGTCAGTTGTACATGGCTGAGTCTGTGCCTGCCTGAAGGCTGTCTTAGGAATCTGTTCCTGTGTCTGAGAGTGTATATGTCTGCAACTGGGTGAATGCATCTGTCCGTGTCTGTCCCCTAACAAAGGGCTTTGCTCTCTCTTTTGTTGAATGTCACAGAAAGTATCACATGAGGGAAGGATCGGGGGAATACTGTACAGAAGTCTCTAAGAGTTTTTACAAGGGATTACGTCACTAACCCAGATAATGATCAGTACTACAAGCACCATTGCTGGTCAAGCAGTATCCATATATTGTGTTCATCATCTAAGGTAGATACTAGTTTTATAAGATTGCTTTCAATATCTCTTTTTGCTGTCTCCAGCAAATGATTATAATACACCTGCAAACATCTATGCATTACTCTTGGGTCGGGGGCATGGGTAAGTACTTAATTTAAGGTTACAGCTACACATTAGCTTAGGCTGTAAAAGTTGACCAGATGGGAAATCCAGGGCAAGTGAGGTTGGTTATTACATTGTTCTCCTGAAGGCAAGCTAAACAAACAAATCGAGTGTCCAGAGATCTCAAATGCATTGTCAACTCTGGCTGGGAGGCCCAGCAAAAGCTCCAGCCTCTTAGAATGTAGGAGATATTTTCAAAATGTTGCATCCCATATTAGTGTGTACCATTGTTTAAAAAAATTAATAATAATTGTGTGTTTGATGTAAAGTTTGGCATATATAAAATAAGTCAGCCAGATCAGAATAATAGTCATGTTTATTACCACAATCTGTTATTCCTTTATGCTGGGAATTGTCCTAGTTAAAACTTTAAAAGCCCCACAGACTTTATAAATCCAAACACATAAAAGTTTACTCCCTTTAAATAGCCAGACTCTTTTAAAATCCAAATCTCTTCTAAAAGTTCAAAGTCTTTTGACTGTTACTCCTGTAAAAGTCAAAATTAAGTTAAATACTTCCTTCAATTGGGAAGAACCAGGGCATAGACACAATCTATCGAAGCAAAACCATACTCCAACAGGGTAAAGTATGTATTATCCAGTGTCTAGAATCCACTTACTATCTTCTGGGCTCCTACAAGTGGCTCGTGCCATTTCTCCAGCCCTGGCCTCTACAGCACACACAACTTGTCTTCTAAGCTCCAGTCGGCTCCACTCCACTGCTGGCACTGTTCTTGGTGGTCATTCCATGGTACTGGCATCTCCGAAATGCTGGGGTCTCTGCTGCAACTGGGCTGCGCTGTCACCAGTAGCCTCTCCTTGGTTCTCTTCAGGGATGCCTACCCTACCACACAGTGCCAAACCTCAACTGTTCTCTGTGACCCCTTCATGCCTGCAAACCCAGAACCACCTGGGTGACTCTGACATTACTAAGTTTGGCTGTCAGCATGCAGCTTCCAGATCACAGCTTGTGTATGCTGACACTGTGGAAACACTTCCCAAAAGACTTCACATCATTGAGCTGGTCTCTTAACCACCGCTAAGGCCTCGGCTCCAGCTGAGCAGCATCGACTCTCCCAACAAAGCAAAGGTTGCTTGCACTTTAGTGATTCTGGTCTCTAGTAAATCACAGCCATTTATTCACCCCCTTCTGACCAAATGTACTGTATCCTTCAGTATTCTTCACACAAAAGGTCCATTACGGTCTTTGTTTGCCTCTGAAACTCTACAGCCCTGGCCTCCATTTGTGCTGCTCTCAACAGTCTTAGCTCCTACAGAACAGCACACCAAGCCTTGAACATTTCATGGCTTTTCTCAATGTTCCAAAGGCCTTCCCAATCCTCCCGAAACCAACATGGTCAGGCCTGCTACAGCAATACTCCACTATCCTGGTACCAATTTCTGCCCCAGTTAGGTGTCATGATCACTGTTCTATTGTTATAAAGAGTCACCATTACCAAAGAAACTCTTATAAAAGGAAACAATCGATTGGAAGGTCGAGTGCTGAGTCAGAGGCTTAATTTGTTATTACCGTGATGGGCAGTCATGGTAGATGCAGCGCTGGAAGTAGCTAAGGACTACATCCGAATCCACAGGCAGAGTTCAGACCTGAGCCAAGCACGGGACTTTGAATCCTCAGAGCCTACCTCTATACTTGCCCCCACGAGGTCACACCTCCTAATCCTTCTAAGCCTATCAAAGAATTCCACTTCCTGGTGACTAAGGATTCAGACATATGAGCCTGGGGGAGCATCTTATTCAAACCACCACATTCAGGTTACTATGGCTGTGATGAAACACCGTGACCCAAAGCAGTTTGTAGTGGAAAGGGTTTATTTGGCTTACACCTGCCCATCACAGTTCATCATTGAAGAATCAAGCAGGGCAGTAACCTGGAGACAGGAGCTGATACAGAGGCCATGGAGGGTACTGTTCACTGGCTTGCTTGTTGCGGTAAATATTAAAAAAATAATTATCCTTTTATCCTGTGCTAGCGCCAACAACCGTAGGGCCACGTGGCACTGCTGGGTACTTTCATCTCAGGAGCTCCACACTGCCCCCAAGCTTTCTTACAGAACCGAGAACCACCAGCCCAGCACCACACACAATGGGCTGAGATGTAAGTTGCCTCCTCTGTGTTTGTAGCACTTAGTGTTCAGTATGTGCCATTCTGAGATGATGGTGAATCCCATTCTAGTTCCATAGTGCAGATGACTTGTGCATTATTCTAATCTAGATGTGGGGTGCAAAGCACCTTGTGTCTGGTCCCAAATAACCTTCACTATTTCTTATTATATAAATAAACATAATTATTATATAAAATAAGTTTATTATATAAATATGTATGCTTATATGTATTTTTCTTTTTTATTAGGATGTTAACTACATATAATAATAGGTATCATTGTAACATTTTATATGTACACAATGTATTTTGATCATATTCACCCCATTCTCCTTTCTTGTCTTCTGCCCATTCCCATGATCCCCTTACTTTTCCCAACTTGCCATCTTCTTTTGTGTCATTAGAAAAAAGATCCAATGAGCGTTGTTAGGGTTGCTTATAGGAACACAGACGAGGGGTTGTTTACAGGACTGTGGGCACCTCACTGTGAAGAAAATGTCTCTCCTTCCCAATAATGACCATTAACCAGAAAAGTCTCCCTCTTTTCCTTTGACCCTTTCATTGTTTCTTACGCTAAGTTTTGTTGGAGTGATATAGATAGCCTATGCTGAGGTCACTCAACAGTCACTGTCACCACTTAAGAGTCTCTGCAGCTACTTCTGCCCACTGTGGGGTGGGGGAACTCCTCTGGCACCAGCACCAATCTATTGGCATAGGCACTGTTATTTAAACAACTTGGCAAAAACATCAGGGCCATTTAGCAAAACCAGAATAGCTTCCCCAATTGGACTTATGGTCTCCGGTCATGAACTCTTGACCCAGTTTACAGTACCAGATGAGAATTCCCTTCTATGATGCAAGCCTCCATCCATCAGAAAGCAGTTAGTGACCCTATGACAGACCTGCCCCTATTGCGTCGATGGACACATCTCTCCTGGATGGTCAGGAGTGCTGCTTGTAGGATCCACAGCTGAGTAAGAATGTTGGGGGCAAGCACCTTCTAGCAATCTGGGGCCTACCCAGCAGGGAGGACACTTCCAGACTAGTTCCAGGTTTATCTCTCTATACCTTGAGGCCAGAACATCAAGTTTCAGCAGTAAGGTCTTAATATCTAGTTCTAGCAAGCAGCCACCAAAAGTAGCACTTGTTTATACTTTGGGGGTCTTCAGTAGTCCCCCCGACCAACAACACATAGGAGGCGACCTACCTTGAGCACTGAGGTTTTCATTGGATAATCTGTAGATTTTGGAAGCAGAATTATCAACCCACACAGGGAATTCCATTCCAGTTTTTTTATTATTGGTGGTTGTGGTTTGTTTGGTTTTTGTTCATTTGTTGAGATAGGGTCTCAGTATACAGCTCTGGTTGGCCTGGAACTCACCATGTTGACCAGACTGCCTTTGAACTTACACAGATGAGTCTGCCTCTGTCTGCCAAGTGCTAGGGTTAAAGAAAGGTACCACTGGGCCTGACCCAATTCTGTTTTTAAAAATAATTTACTGATTATCTTTTAAAACTATTTTAAAAATTAGCTTGCTGATATTTAGACTTCCTCACAGCTTTTTCTTACATCATTAGTTTTAGTTGTCCCCTCCCAAGCTATTCTTTTCTTACTTTATTGTCCCCCCACTTCAAACTTTTCCACCCAAAATATAAACTCCTCTTCAGAATTTGACGTGTTTTCTTAGCTGATTTTTTAAATGTATCTTTGTGTCTATCTGGAATTATAATAGTATATATTGCCTTTTGTCTCCTGGGAACAATGTTATAATTGGAGCTGCCATCTGGTTTAGATGTATATACTCATGTAAAACACCAATGGTGGCCAAGTATACCAGTAACCATAGTGGAGTAGAGATAGGCAGAGATAAGCAGATCTCAATCATTCCTGGGCCGTGTGTGTGTGTGTGTGTGTGTGTGTGTGTGTGTGTGTGTGTGTGAGACTATTATCAATATTACTAAAAACAAAAAAACTGAAACAAACTTTGTCTTGTTAACCTAAAATTCAGTAATTTTGTAGATCGCACAATGGAGCAACATATTACTAGACTCCCACTAGTTTTGCAGTGGATGGCATTCTGCTACATGGGTTATGGTGGTAACCTTGCACCAGGTTACTTTTCCAGGACTTGAGAGCCACTGTAGTTGAAAATACTGACTCCTGGCTTAGACCTGCAAATGTCTGATATGGTGGCTGAAACATATCTGTCTTCAAACTATGCCTCTCTCTTTTGTGGCCTCAACCTATGGGCTAAAGATACCTATCAGCCACCATAACCAGAAATACAATGTCCTAAAGATGGTGGCACCCTAGTTTCTGGAAGATCTTTCCTACTTCCCAGAAAAGACATAAATAGTTCTCCCTTTCTATTAGCTTCCTTCAGTCCCTCATTATTCCAACTCAGTATCTTTAGTTCCTTAATTCCCTGAAGATGCTGATTTGTAAGCAGTGTCTCCCTCATCTTCATTCATTGGCCACTGGATGACCTTTTTCTTTCCCTGCCACTCTGGTGGGTCATTGGCTTTAAGGAGCTGCCACAGGACCAAACAAACCCTCTTTTGGGTCTCATGGCCACAAACGATATGTCATAAAACCCTTCTACAATTACAAACTTCCACAGCCAGTTAAAGTATACAGTGACCAGTCTGTCCTTTAAAGTAAGCAATTGCTTCTGCCAACTGCACCCAGAGGTAAAGAAGACAGTCAAGATTCCAAGCCTCAGTGCCCAGCAAATATTTCCAGCAATGGTCACTGTAGAATTAGAGCTGCTTCCCAGGCCTCTTGGCAGGGAGCTCCATGACCACAGGGATAAAATTTCCTCCCTGCTTTACTGGAGTCCCAGGAATGCCCACAGCCCCAGCCTCCAAGTCCGACTAACTTAGATCTCTGGATGCTTTATCTTTGTTCTCTGCAAGTCAGAGATCATTTATTATTCTAAACCTTTATTTTTTATTTATCTCCTTTTTATTTTTTATGTGTATGGGTATGTATGTGTACCACATGCTTGTCTGGTGCCCATGGAGGTCAGAAGAAGGTGTTGGTTCCACTGGAGCTGGAGTTGCAGAGAGTTGTGAGCTGCCATGTGGGTCCTGGGAATTGAACCTTCCCAGAAATAGTGAAAGCGAACTACAATATGGATCAGAACTAGAATATATATATATATATGTATGTATATATATATATATATATATATTCTCTCTCTCTATATATATATATATATATCCCCACATTGTGGCACAGAAACACAAAGAATAAAAATCAAGAGAAAAGGATAAAAAAACATAGAAGACAGATTTTAAAGTCTACCATGCATTTAATCTGTGACAAAAAAGAACCTACATATAATGGAACATTATCTGAAGAGATAATGGCTGAGAAGGTTTCAAAACTGGTCATGATACCAATCCATGATTCAAAAACCACTGCAACACCCAATCAAAATAGCAAAAAAAAAAAAAATAGGATCATTACAGTAGAGGCAAAGATATATCCTTAAAAGCGTCTAAGCAGAAAAAACCCAAACTAGAAAGGATGTCATTAGTAGACTGAAAGATTAGAGCCACTTCAAATTTTATACCCAGCAATCATATCTTTTAAGAAAGAAGGTAAAAATATCACTCTAACAAACCCTGAGAAATGTTCCCATCAGGAACATCTATGTGAAAATGAATTCAAAAGACTATACATTTCACAGTAGAATCATTTTCAAGAGGGCTGAGCTGTGGGAAGAAACCAACACACCCACACCCACCCACACACACACACACACACACACACACACACACACACACTCTTACACACATGAAACTCAAAATCAACTACATCCCTTCTTCAAAACCACAGAACATAGCTATGTGTGTATGACCCCAGAAGTCAGGGCTTCTCTAAGAAAGACAAGCTATACTTCTGAGGATGGCCGAGCCCCAGCAGATAGTTTACTAAGTGAAGCCGTGCAGAGCAGCAGAAAGAAGTCTTATGGGAGTTGAGGGCCTCAGATCTCTTCTGGACCTTGATGTAAATCATCAGCTTGACTAGCAGGTCACCTCCTCACTCTGGGTCCTATTATGTTACTGCCTCCATTGAACAAAGGGTTTGGAAATGAAGCCCTTTAAGGTTCCCTCCAGAAAGGAAAACACGTACCTTGGTGATCACTTTTAGAGTGCAATTTGGAGAATTAGTCTCAGAAAATATCTATAGACACAGCCTCTGTGGTTGGAGCTGTTTGTACCATCAGAGCCAATGGCTCAAAATGGCCAGCGCTTCTCCAGACCTGCTGCATCTGCTCCCAGCGCTGCTGGTAGTTTTCACAGCACATTTTTAAACAGCAGCTATTATATGGCCAGCATTTCTTCATTTCTCTTCCCAAGTTCCTTTGACACCTCTATTTCCGTTCCCGCATGCTCCGGAAATAGCTTGCCTCACTTCACATGTCGGTGTTTATTAGCACTGAGGCAGGGGATGCTCATCTGAGCTGGCAGAGATTAAATAATTGAGGCAAACATAAAAGCTTTTTATGCTGGTGTTCCTACATATCATCGAGGGACAACCCACTTCTGTTTAATGCCTTCCTGACCCATTTTGGGTCGCAAAGGCATGCTGGGACACTGTTCGCAAGCCGTTTGTACCAACTCCTTGGCAAGCAAATGAAACATCCTTGTAAGGTGGCAGTCGCACATCCGTATTGGTAAAATTCAGACTCTGGGGCTCCGAGCTCAATGTCAGAGCGGCTGTGGGTGCTGGAAGGAAGCCGGCTCCTTTGTAAGAGCAGCCAGCGCTCTTGACTGCCGCCCACGCCATCTCTCCAGCTCCTATCTCACTGTTACTGTTTTGCTTTTGCTCTTTAGTTATATGTTGTCGACGGTTTTCTTGGAAAACTGCTGAGCTGATATAATAAGCAAAATGTATTTTTTTTAAACTTTCCTGTATTTCTTTGGTATGAACCATGTACCTTCAAGCCTTCCTATTCTATCCTGAGGGTAGTGAGTAGCCTCAGGTACCTTTGCCCACTGTAGTGCCTCCCTTTCTATCCAGACTGTACTTAAGCCAGCGTAGGTGAATGAATCAAGTAATGGATTCTTTGGCCTTTTGTTTGCTTTTAAAAATGTGGTTTCTTGTTTTCTTAGACCAGCAATCCTTGAAATCAAAATCCTCCTGCCTCGGCCTTCAAACTGGGATTCCTGGCATATGCTCAGGTGTCCAGCGGCCGTTGGCCATTTCAAAAGTAAACAAGGTAGAAACAAATCCAGAAAACAGGTCGTCATCAGTGATCCCGAGTGACCTGATGCTCACTCTCCCCTCCCCCACCCCAGTGCATTTCACTTTGGTTGGCTGATATTATCTGATTAAGTTGCAGTTGCCCTATTTGCACAAGTCTACATTGACTTATGCTGTTAATTTGAGGGGTACCAGTTATGGGGACCAAATCCAGGGTTTTATGTGTGCAAGGTCAGTGCTGGACTCAGACACAACCTTAACCCTCTAAAGAAGGCAGCTTTGTGCATGTGCCAAGCGGTTATCTTTATAAATAGTTCATCAAGCAATCCCCTCTTATAAAATCTTACTTTTTTTTTTTGCTGTGCCCACCCACAGCTTGTTCAGAAATCAAAACAGGGAAAGACCTGTCTGTGCCTCTGTACACATGCTATCAGATCTAATTCAAATAATGCAAAACTACTTAAGGACGAAAGGGGAGTAGATTTAAAGTAAGTATGTGCCCTTGGGGGCCTCCAAGCTCCGACATTTCCTTCGTTTCCAATCGGACAAGCATACTGAGCTTATGGTGTGATCCCTGTGATTGTCCCATGAGTCCCCGACACACCCAAGGATATCCCAGGTGCTATCGAGCCAGTGTGCACATGTTTGGTGGCTTTTTGTTGGATGACTCATTGCTCACACAGGCTCTCCAGATGCCTTCCTTACCCCGACTCCCTCCCACCTCCTTCTGCCCAGCTCCAAACTTGAGTTTATCCAACACTCATTTTTCTCGGCTTCTGCTATTCTCAGGCTGCTGAGAGATGCTGGGGAGCGCGGAGATGAGACTTCTGCCAAGTGGGCCTACATGGGAGCAGACCCCCTCCCGCCAAACCTTACACAGGCCCCGTTTATCTCCTGTTGCCATGACAGGAAGTTGCACACAGTGATCTTCCAACTCAGCTGTGGCCACGGCTGTGACTCCGACAGTTACCGGCAACTTTTGTCGCGGGTTCTCACCACTTCCTATGCCGTCCCTCTCCAACTTCCCTTTTCCTAGGCTGTTTCAGGTTTAATCGATCTTGCCGCACTTTAAGCCTCCTCCCAAACTGCCTTCAGGGCTAATTTGCTTTTATTTTATTTTTAATCTCTGTAGGTTATTTTGGCAAAGATCTTTGTAAACTTAACCGCGAGGCTGTATTATATTCTGTACTATGCTAACCATGTGTAAACATCTTTAACGACAAACCTACTCATACATATTTTTGCATTTATTTCATTATTACAATTCTTTTCTTTTGCATTTCTGACATAACTTTTGAGTTTCTGGAATTCCTTAAGGTATAGTCCTGGCTTCATTGGAGGCAGTGGCTCCAAAAAGTTCAGATTTTTGGTAAACTTTGCCAATTTTATTTTCAGAAACAGTTTCGTTATGAATTTGCCAAGACTGGGAATTCTCTTCCACACTTTTTTCAACTTGAAAGGATTTATTTCATCGTATCTTTTTAACATATTTAACTATTTATAACCTTCTTCGGTGAATTGTCTTTTAATGACTCTTCTCATTGACCTACTGGGGTCCTCATTTTCTTAATTATTTTCTCTGTGATGTTGATAAATCTCACACAGTAACTTGTGTGACAAACTCTCCAGGCTGGTTGTTGTGGTTCCATGATTCTCCTGTCTCTGCCTCCCTTCCCTGGGATTGCAGGTGGGGGGCTCCAATCTACCTTTGCCTTTAATCTCAGATCCATTCCCTGGTCTGGAAATCATCTCTCATGAAAGTGAGTTTGTAAGATGTTAGCATATGTTCTGTTATGATATAAAAGTTACCCCATCTATCCTGGGAATTATGCTACTTCTGAAGTCTTTAAATATTTTTATTAATTCTTTGAGAATTTCTTGCAATATATTTTGGTCACATTCACCCCCTCTTCCCAATGCACTCTGTGTCCTCTATGTGTTTTTAACTGTTGAATCTAGTTTGTAGCCCAAGTACCCTTGGGTGTGGCCTACTCAGAGTGTGGTGGACCTATCATGGGCCACACCCTTAAAAACATAGCAGAGTCTTTCTCTCCCATTGGCTCTCAGAGGTCAACACATCTCTAGGTAACTCCCAGACTTTGTGCCCAGCTCCCGTGCCCCAACCCCATGCCAGGGATTTTGTTCCTGAGCACTTGTGATTACCGGCCTGCACCCTGGACTTGCCTGACCCAAATAATACGCTGAAAGCATAGCCCTTCAATCCTTATAAGGTTCTTAAAATATAAAACGAAGTCTGCAGAAAGTCAAGGAGTCCAGAGGCAGTTGAGGGACTTGCATGTTGGTGGCTTTGCTTTCAGTACGTCCTCAGCACGCAACTTCCACCTACGCAACCTCCACTCACGCTCCCTCGCCCTCAGTAACCTCCTCTGCCTCCACCACCATCGCCGTAGCCACCCAAGCTATAGGAGCGCTGTAGCTGTTACCCTCTTGGTTCTCCACTCCCCATCTTAGACACACATATCCTCCCTATGACCTGTTCCTCCTCCTCCTCCGTTCTCACTTCAGAACCTACCGTTCCAGAGACGCCTCCAAGACAAACCGAGAAGACTCACAGGTGCAGCTTGTTATTTTTATCTTCCCATCCTCATGAGCCATGGGTTCTATATCTACTTCTCCTGCTACTCTGTCGTCAGCTCCAAAATCTGCATGAATTCAGTTGGATTCGGTGCTGAGAATCAGCAATGTTATTTTCAGTTGCACAAAAAAAAAAAAAAAAAAAGACAGCTCTCTCATAGGAACAAAGCACCTACCACAGAAAAAACCCAAACTTACATCACACAGTGTGCCATACGGCTCACTCCTCATGCCATCGTCAAAGGTATCATTCCCACATATAGCCACCAGAGCATCATGACCTCCACAGCTTCTGGAGCACAGACAACGTCTACCTAGCTCCATGATAGCCCAATCGTCTTGCTGTTGGTCTGTGATATGGTCCCAGCGGCTGACTCAGCAATGTTATAAGTGAATCACAAAACCCTCTATGTTATCCCTGCAACTCCTGAAGGTCTCCATCCAGCTTTAAATAGCTGAACTATTCCCTCGAATGCAACCAGGGGACACACTGCCCCATCTTTAGCATCAAATTGAGCATAGCATTTCAGAACCCAATGCACACCAATACAGTTGACTTTTTTTTTTTTCTTTTTTTCGGAGCTGGGGACCGAACCCAGGGCCTTGCCCTTGCTTGGCAAGCCCTCTACCACTGAGCTAAATCCTCAACCCCCAATACAGCTGACTTAAACACTTCTTAGTGATAGTAACTCCAACCGTGTGTTCACAGGACTTGATTTGAGAAGGGAAAGCCCTTCCCCGCCTCCAGTGTGTAAAACTGCTCTTCCAACCACCTCTATGTGAGGAACTGCTAAGCTACACAGAGGAGCCACTATCAGTCTTGCCTGGCTGAGAAGCGAACTTCCCTGTGGCTAGAGGTTTTCTATTGTTTTGTTTCTGACCCTTCACATTGATTAATCACTCTGGCTTTTCTTTTCTTCTTCTGGGCAGGAATGCTTCCACTTCTATCAGCTCTCTGATGTTTTCCTTGGTATTGTTTTGTTTGAGGCAAGCCTCATGGTGTAATCCAGGCTGGCTGAACTCGAGATGCTCCTGCCTCAGCCTCCCCAAGGTTGGACCACCGAGTTAGACTCTTCAGCTGCTTCCTGTCTGTGAAACCAAGTTCCTGTGCTCGGTTCATCAGATCGCTTCTATTTTATGAATGAAATACTTCCCAACTCTGGAGTGAAAAACAAAGGCAAGACTCATAAACTAAATTGTGGCGATGTTGTCTAGATACTACCATGCTTGTTGGAAATGGAGAGGAGAGTAGAGTGAACTGAGTCCTTGTGACCCGCAGTGAATGCTGTGGTGCCCAGCGGCAGCAGATGAACAACTGCACCAGCTACACATGGACAACGACACAACAGATATTGTTAGCTAGCTCAAAGGCAGAAGTGGCCAAAAATCTTACTTCCACCTGGGTGCAGAAATGTTTCACACTGAGCTTTAGAGCAGAGGAAAAGCAGCCTCTCTGCCTCCCTCCTTTGTGTCTCTATGACGACAGTCCTGCCCCTGCACAACATCACTATCCAAAACGTTAACTAACACTGTTAACTGGGGCCTCAAAACTAGAGTTACTTGGTGTATTTTTTTAAAAGCTGTTTTTTAGGCTTTTACTAGGTAAAGGCCGTATTTGCATAACATTCTCCTACCCTCAAGCTTCCCTCTCACCACACATTTTAAGAGGGCAGTAACAATATGTTGGGGTCAAATCCCGCCTCTCACACCTCAGGAGGTTACGCACAGCTCTCTAAAGCCGTTTTCTGGTCTGTAAAACAGTGACAGCAACAACATCCGATATATAGGGTTTATGAGGGCTGGGCAAACTGATCATGGAAAATCATCTATGGCAGTCCCTGACAACAACATGAACACAATAAACATTAGCCACTGTCACCAGCAAGCAGTGAGGCTGTTCCTCCCTGAGTCACACTAGCTAGAATATTTGGGGGTGAAAAATCCCCTAAACACAAGTGGGAAAAGTACCAAGCTTCCCTGGAGAACAACACTGCTCAAGGACTGGAGACACTCAACTATGTTATTGACAGAGAAGACCCTGGCATTAAATAACAGCCTAGCTGGGCAGTGGGGGCTCACACCTTTAATCCCAGCACTCAGGAGGCCAGAGAACATCTGTGTTCAAGGCCAGCCCGGTCTACAAAGAGAGTTTCAGGTCAGGGATACACAGAGAAAGCCTGTTTTGAGAAACCAAAGCAACCAAATAAAATGGCAGCCTATTGGTTCCTCCTGGAGTAACCAGTGTTCTGAAAGGCATTTTCTGCAGTCTATATAATTATTTTAACAATGATTTTTTTTATTATTCCAAAGGTAACCATTATTGATTGGGGGGAAGGGGGACTTGGTTTGATTTTTAAGGGGAAATAGCTCCAATTTAGAAGGCATGCTTTTTCAGAAAGGCATGGACTCAGTGTGAAGAGTGTACAGCCCAGCCCCGGAGGTACCCACCTGCCCTTAACTCAGCAAAGAGATCTGAGTTATGAGGCTTTTATTTACAAAGTCCCTAATCAGTTTGTTCAAGAAGAAAAAATTCTCATTAATTTGGGAGTCTTCATGGAACTTTATATATAATCGGTGACTTTTTGTCTGTTATATCCCCAATTCTTGGTTCAGATGATAATGGCTCTTTGTAGAATTTGTAGAATCCATTTTTGTAGATTGGTAGAAGCCATTTGTCAGATGGCTGCCCTGAAACCACGGCAGCAAATTAGTTTAGCCCTGTTTAAATACGAAACAGATCATTCTCTATTGCATTACAAGAATGCATTTGCTTCATCTCTTTATATAAAGAGCTATATATTTTTTGGATGTGGGAACATTACTATCTAGTTTCTAGAGAGAGAACACTCAAAGCTGTTCCACACCTGTTAGGTAAAAGACGCTGTTAGCAAGGGTAATACGCAGAATGGGGTCTCAGATCCTTGGAGTTCTTTGCCATGAGTTTAGTTCCTGTCCTTACTCGAGAGAGAAACACTGGAGCATCTCTCGCTGTGAAAACACCAGAGGAAGTGAGATTGTGGAATGTCAGAAAGGTCTCCCTCCTGCAGCCGCTTCTCTGGAAACCAACTAGATACACAGCTTTGCTCTGACACTAAAGGAAATATTTAGGGCAGAAAGCTAATCCGACTCTTCCTTCAGAAGCGTGAATTGACCCCGTGTTTTCCTTCTTCTTTCTTTGAAACCAATGAGCTCATTCTCCATGAATTTCCCAAGCAGTGGGTCATGGAGTAAACAAAGGTATGCGATAATAAACTGCAGGTTCAGACCGTCTTCCTGGCAAAAATGGGTTAGGGGGTCACTACAATCTAGAACTGCCCAGAGAGGGCTACGGCTTCTTCCACAGTGCATGGAGGAACCCAGCTCAGCCCAGAAAGCACCAGAGAGACTTTGCTCTCAACCACCTCTTCACCCTGAACTACACAAGCACAACTCTCATTTAAAAAAAAAAAGCTAAAATATAATTACAGCCCCTCCCCCTTCCTTTCCTTCCTCCAAACTTACCTGTCTTGCCCTGCCACCGCTTCCAGATTCATGGTCACTTTTTCTTTAATTGGTATTATTACATCTACATGCATAAGTATGGACATAACCCGCTGACTCCATCTTCTGTGTCATGTATGTGTATGAGTAAGGGATGACCGGTTGATATTGGATAGCCTATGAAAAGCCTCATCCCTGGAGAGAATTAGTTCTCCCAGGTTCAGCATTCCTTGGCCACCTTTTGTCGCTCTTTGTTTAGGGGTAGGGTTCTCCTCCAGTTTTTAAATTGTGTATTTATATATGCATGTCAGTGTAAGGATATGTACACTGGGGTGCAGAGGCCAGAAGACACCCTTGATCCCCTGAGGGTGGAGTTCCGGGTAGTTGTGAGTTGTCCCTTCCCAGTCCGGGGTATGGGCTGTACTTTGGTGCTAAAGGGCAAACCCAAATGCTTTACAGAGAACGTCTACATGCCTAGTTGTGTACAGAACTTCAGGGTGTGAAAAGGAAGGTTTCACCATATAGATTCAAACCTCAGTGGCGGCTGCTTACACTAGCTAAGAGGACCGCCCTGTGCCTGGGTTTCCTCGTTTGTAAAAATGAAAATTGTATCCGTTACTTTTGTAAAACTGTGACCAAAATATCTGAACAAAAGGATTTAAGGGAAGAAGATTTTACCTTGGCTCATGGTTGTGGAACATTTAGTCCATGGTCAGTGACTCTGTTTCTGGGCCCATTGTTAAGCAGGATATCGGGGTGACAGGATAAAGGGATTTAGGAGCATCTTAATTTGTTGGCAGACAGGAAGTTTAAAAAAGGACAGAAATTAAAAAAAAAAAAGAGCCAGATGACTCCCAGTATCCCCAAGCATACTCCACCCCATCCCAACCCCCACTGCCAATGACATATTTCCTCTGATTAGGTGTCTTCTCCCCTTTGCTACCTCCCAATAATGCTATCATATTATGTATTCAACAAGGGATCGATCCATTGATTAATCCATGACCCAGTTGTCTGAAACATCATTACCAACATTTCAAAGACGGGCTGCACTAACCCCCTAGCCATTTCTTAATCCAATCAGGCAGACAATTAAAACTAGTCATCTCAGGGATAATAACAGTATCGGCTTATATTATTATTATCTCCATCTATCAGAGCCTGTCCTCTACCAAGAACATTGGGAATGGTATACTATTTAAAACAAAAAACAAAAAACAAAAAACACATAGGCAATTAACGCTTCAGTTTTGGAACCTTGATCACATTCTACAGTCAAACCTTCCAAACAACTAAAAGAATCTTTTTCTTGTTTTTCTTTCTTTCTTTCTTTTCTTCTCTCTTCTTTTTTTAAACATTTCTACTATTCCAAATGCATTAATAAGCTGTCTGTACAGCCAGGGCCTTGAGAAGCCAAGATCTCTGAATGATGGAGAACACCCTGGAAAATCCCCCACTGTTGGCACTCTCTACTCAGGCATTTGCCAATTCATAAGCATAGTGGGTATGAATCGAAAGCTGAGACCCTGGGCAGAAAATGGCTGTTAGCAGGAAAGAGTCAGGCTTGGGGAGACCCAGTGGGGAAAAAAAGCTGAAATTCAGATACAGCAAGTTAGCCAGGGCATCAGACAAAATCCTGAAGGAAGAATGTAAAATGGAGATCGTGGTGCAGACAGAGCTGCTCTTTGCACTTCCTCATTAGTAAGCAGGGCAGGTAGGTGTCGGACAGACAGAACAAAAAGTGCTTGAGAAATTATGTGAAGGTAATTGTGATCCTGAGGAGATGAACAAATAAACACTGGGTTCAGAGCCCACCAGAGCAGGGAAGCCTCAGGAAACACTTTTACTTTCAGTAGAACCTCCGGGAGCCTCACTCTAGAAATAAGTACAAATAATAAATCCTAGCTTTTAGAAATGAAACCTCAAGTCAGCTTAATCCCTGATGGATTTGGGGAGCTTCTGGTTTTGACCTGACTGCTGACACCCCTAAACATAAACCGTGTGTGTGTGTGTGTGTGTGTGTGTGTGTGTGTGTGTGTGTGTGTGTGTGTAATGTCTACCAGTCAATAGGAAATTATTCTATTATTCTCTCCCCCATGGAGAGACAGGGTCAAGAATGAAATGTACATTCAGATCATACACAAGTAACCCAGACATTTGAATAACCAGACTTAGAACATAATGACTGTCAACAAAGTAAGAAGAATGGATGACAAGAGTGGGAAAGCCTTGAGGACCTAAAGTCTATAGAGTTTTAAAAGCCAAGTAGATCCCCAGCTCCGAAAAAAAGAAAAAAAAAGTCAAATAGAAAATGTAACACCAAAAATTAAAACACAAACAGTAACTAAAGTCAACCTTCAATAAAAGAACCTAACAGTTGTTGAGACCTAAGTGAAGAAAGTATGTGTTACCTAGAACTGTCGAGGGTCCTAAACATTGAACTGGTGAGTGACCTAGAACATTGAACTGGTGAGCAGTCTAGAACACTGAACTGGTGAGTGACCTAGAACATTGAACTGGTGAGCAACCTAGAACACTGAACTGGTGAGTGACCTAGAACACTGAACTGGTGAGTGACCTAGAACACCGAACTGGTGCACAACTTAGAACATTAAACATGCAATAAACAGGCAAATGGAAACACCTGACTCCAGTTCTTGGAACAGAGGAGGAAATTCCAAAAAAGCATCATCGAACATGTAGAAGGTTTCAAGAGGTTGTCTATATGTCTGATTGGAATCCTAGGAGGTTGTCAATGGAAACCTGAAATGAGATCAAGTTGAAAACTAGAGGCATCTTTGGAGAGCTAATTTCTAGCTAAGAACTTTCCAAAGCTGATTTAATCAAGCTAAAGATTCCTGGAGAGAAAGCTCAACCTGGAACTCCAGCTGACCGCCTCAGCTTCCCCAGTCAGTTTCTTCTGGATTTTTTTTTTATGGCCCTGCTCTCTCAATCAAGTTACTGCAGTTGTCTCTCCTGGATGTTATGAATTCCTGAGTTGATGGTGTAGTCCTATCTTCTCTCTGTTTCTACTGCCACTTGATAGTTATTTATTTATTGTAATTTCACTTGCTTTAAACTTAATAAATTCACCCACTCCAAACTGAAGCTGTGGCTGTTATAAATAATCCTCTGAAGAGTTGAAAATAGTCCTCTGCATCACAGACAAGATTGCTGTACTAAGCAAATGCTCTGCCACTGAGACAAATCGCCATCCCTCTTTTTAAAAAAAGTCTCTAGTTTTAAGTTTTAAGCTCTCATCTATTTGCTCAAGATGGCCTGCTACCCTGCAGCCAGGCAGGCCTTGAATTTGTGCCTCAGCTTCACACATAGCTGAAATTTCAGGTCTGTACCATTCACTGGCTCAGCTTCTATCAAATTACAATAAAATGATGGTCTTGCCTTTTCATTTCCAGCATTAAAATCTCTCATTTGTTTTTCTTTCCTTATAGCATTGACCTCCATCTCTAATACTGTACTAAATACTATTAGGATTAACTAGGCAAAAACCACAAAAGTAATCAAAGAAAAGTAACATTACAGAAGAAAGTCAAAACACCAGAAAATGTTTGGCAAATGGATACAGAGAATAAATACCCACTGAGTGCTTACGCTCAGCGGTGGAGTGCTCACCCATTGAGTGCTTACCCAGGAATGAGACATCTGTATCACTGCCTTCACCCCAAGGTTTATTGAACTTGAGGAAGAGGGTGTGGGAAAAGTGTTAAAGGGCAGAGATCAGGGAAGACTGAGGAGAAACAGTGTTTCTCTGGACAATACAGCAACACTGCAGTCACCAACCCACAGCAGCTGTGGTTGTCTGCACAACACAGTTGCAGGATGACCCAGGCAAGATTCCAACATGGAGCATGAGGGAGTTCATGAGCCCTCACTCCTACCTGAAGGACTATGACATTTGATGACTTCTTCAGGAGGGACATTCAAGCTGTGTGTGTGTGTGTGTGTGTGTGTGTGTGTGTGTGTGTGTGTGTGTGTGTGTGTGTGTGTTGAGGGAGGGGAGCCTGGTTAGTTGACTCTGCTCCTGATTTATGAGTGTATAAATAGCACAAGCTAAACTCAGTGGGTTTTCTTTTAAATAAGTTAGGGAATGATAGTTAGAAGAGAGTCGTTAGTGGAGGCCTGGGGGACAAATATGATCAAAATACATTGTAAGCATGTGTGAATTCTACAAGAACTCTTTTAAAGTTATATTTAAAGACCATGGGTCAGGAACTGTATCTGGTGGCCAAGAATGCACACTGAACAGAGGCTCTGGGCTCATCTAGATGCAAGAACTACTGTTTTGTAAAAGGTGTGCCCTTAGGGAAGGAACAGCTCTCTTAGGATAAGCTTCATCTTAACCTTCTGGACACAAGCACAGCTCTACATATACTATTATGACATCAGTGATTCCAATCATCGATTGTCCCCTATCCCCAGTTCACAGTCAGGGACCTTAGGATCAGAGCTGCTATGGCTCCTTATTGGCCTTGCTATGCCCTTTTCAGCAGAGGTCCACCCTGCTGAGCGCTCCCAGCATGGCAGCTGACACTGATCTCCTCTCTCCAGGCTCAGAAGGAAGAAGCATCCTCTTCTCTTCTGTGCTTGTTACTATGGAGATGGTTTGCCTCAATAGGAGGTGGACAGGTCTGGAGGAAGCCAGACACATGGCTGTCTCCAAGTCAATGCCCAAGCAGGACCTCCTCTATCTGCACACCAGTGAGGCTGTCTTGGGGTAGAAGTGGGTAAAGTTCCAAGGAACCTCCTACCCCAAACCTCCAAAATACAACTTGTCATTGCAAGCTTCAAACTCTCAAACCTCTGCTACAAGAGCTGGGCCCTGCTCAATCAGGCCACTGGGAGTCCCTTGCACTCACCTTTGTTCTTCATCTCCAATGAAGCTGTGGGTTGGTCATATCCTGCCATCTACTCCCTTGGATCTGAGCTGCCCTGTGCATCCAGCGCCTACATTGCTGCTAAGGGATCTTTCCGGCATGCACGTCCAAGGATATCTCTATGCTCAAATTCCAGAAAGGCCAAATACATCCCCATCAGTAGGTATCACAGCTTGCAGCACTCATTCTCTGTTCCCATCTCCCCTCTGCCTCCCTTCTGTGTTGATCCCCATTTCCAGAATTAGCTCAGAATGCACCCCACTGGCAACCAGGTAGTGTCTCCTTGCAGATCCTGGGGCTTCAGGAGCCTTTGCTCCTAGGCTCCTGCAGAGAGATGGCCTTGCTCTCTCTGGGCCTTTTTCTCCCAAGATACTGTGCAGTCACTGCGCTAAATCAAAACTGCCTAGATCCGAGTTTTAAGCGATACATAGCTACCACACTGGTTTTGTTCCGTTCTATGTTCAAGGCAGGACACATTCGCAAAAGACATTCGCAAAAGTCAGACTCAGAGTCCACGGTGGAGGGACAAGTGGGTAGCTTGTACTTCTTCGAAGGGGGCACTGGGCACCGTGCTATGGCTAGGGGGTAGTGGGGCGGGACAAACCTGCCTCAGGATAAGAGCAGCGACTCGCAGGCGGGTTTTGCTTTCACTCTGAGTGCGGTGGGTGATGGGACGGTCCCGAATCTCCTCAGGCGGGCACTCCGAGAGTTAATTCGAAAGCGCCACCCACCCCTGGGGCGATCAACGCTCTTGTCCTTGAGAAGCTGATGTAGAGACAGAGAGAGAAAGCAAGAGACAGTCCTGGGAAAGTCCTGCCGGCAATCCAGACAATTATAAAAATGTGTCCCCCAGGGTCAGTGCTCCAACCTCTTCTCCCTCGGCATCCAGCTGCTCCTCTCAGAGCCGGTCCAGCATGTGTCAATCACGCTGTAAGTAGCTGAGGGCCGGCTGACAGGGTAACTTGATCAGGGACGAAGGCTCAGGAAAGAGCGGACAGAAGCCCCGGACCCACTAAGGGAGACTAACGGGCGGCCAGCAACTGCAGGGCAAGGGAAGGAAGAGGGGAAGGACGGTCGTGCTAAGTTGTGCTGCACCTGGCATGGTCTCCTCATTGTAGAACAACTGGGGTCGGGGAGGTACCGCTATGCCCACTTCATGGAAGAAAACTAAAGCCCAGCCTTGAAGCTAGAGTATGGAAAATGAAGATCCAAGCCAGTCCCCAAACAAGATCTGAGAGGTCGTGCTTCATCTGTCAGCCCCGAGGAAGGGGTTAAATCATGGGTGGAGGGAGGTCAGAAGGAATGGATGACAAAAATTGTCAGAATGGCTGAAGAAAGAGACAGGTCAAAACCAGGCTGACAAGCTCCACACACCCTTCGTTTCCCTTCCAGACCTCCTCTTCTTGGCCACCCTTGTCCTCCTAAACCACCTCACTTCGGCCAGGGTCATACCAGTCTCTGGACCTGCCAAGTGTCTTAACCAGTCCCAAAACCTGCTGAAGACCACGGACGACATGGTGAGGACGGTAAGTTTCTCGAGTCGTCTAACCTCAAAGCTCCGCTGTTGAAATGACTTCTAACCTATCTAGTATCTGCTGGGAAGCCATAGTTCCTGGGTAGCTGGCAGGAACCGTAGAGGAAACTTCTCAAACCTTCTAAATATAATCTAAAGGAAACTGTGTCTCCAGAGAAAGGAAGAATGGTGATAAATCATAACGGCATCAGTTTGGGCTGTTTCTACACAGAGGAAAGTGGGTACTTAAAATGTTCCTCCCAGCCTGCCTGGCTGTGTGACATGGTGTCACAGGATGCCCCTTGCCTCGGCCTCACTGCAGGTAGAACAGGGAGACAGTCACTAGCTACACTGTCTGTACTTCACAAGCTGTAGAGGTGAATTAGATTCTCTCTCTTCTGCTCACCAATGGCCTCACTGGATGGACACATCTCTAGGAGGACCCAAACATTAGAACCTCCATTTTTCTGGGGCAAGTGTGATCCAGTTTTTTTTTTTTTTTTTTTTTTGGTTTTTTTTTTTTTTTTTTTTTTTTTTCCGGAGCTGGGGACCGAACCCAGGGCCTTGCGCTTCCTAGGTAAGCGCTCTACCACTGAGCTAAATCCCCAGCCCCCAAATGAGTAAATCTCCCCCCCACCCCCGGAGCTGAGGACTGAACCCAGGGCCTTGGGCTTCCTAGGCAAGCGCTCTACCACTGAGCTAAATCCCCAACCCGTGATCCAGTTTTATTCACAGCTCTGTTCATTCTTCTCAGGTTTCATATCTAAATGCAAAAGTAGCCTTTTCTGTTGTAAAAAATTGCCAAGGTTTCCTCTCACTTTTGGAACAAAGCTACAGCAAATGTTAATGTGCATTTCCAGATACCCTGCAGCTGCTAGGGCTGGGGCTCCATTATAGAATTCTGGCTTAATTATGAATGAGTACTGGTGTTCTATCCCCAACAGGGTGTGCATTCATAAGCACAAAGGCACAAAGGGGGAAGGAAGGAGACTCCTGTCTTCCTGTTCTGTTTTCAAATCTTTCTTAAGGATCTTCTAGCCTGTTGTCTTGTAGCTACCTCAAGATAAGCTCCACTCCACAAGGCCTTCTTGGTGAATTTCTTCCTTCCCTTCTAATCTTGCATAATGTGCTGCTGGTTGTTCCTCAAAGCTCAATCTTAATTAAGTGGGGTTCCCAGGCAGGAGAGGTGGCTCTGTGGTTAAGAGAGCTGGCTGCTCTTCCAGAGGTCCGGAGTTTCCCAGCACCCACGTGGTGGCTCACGACCATCTGCAACTCTGGTCTGAGGGGATCTGTCATTTTCTGGCCTCTGTGGGCACTGTGCACACGGCGTACAGACATACATGCAGGCAGACATGTTTAGGCACGAAAACTTAAAATTAAGGGAAAAAAACTTAAGGAAGTTTCCCTAAGGAATCCCTGCAAAAAGGAGAGACTGTTTTCCTAAAGTGAGGTTTGGGTAGAGAGGATGAAGGTCTTTCAAAGTTAACTGGATGTTCCTCACCCTTCCACTGCCAAATAACAGTACTGGGGTTGGAATTCAACTCTGTTCAGTTTGAGTCACCATTGCTCTCTAGTTGACCTTGGAATCCAGGAAGGCACAGCACTGCTGTTTGCCACACACCCCAGAACCATAGCTGAATGGAACGGTTATCCCAACCTTCAATCAGAGAGCTGTTGACTTCTTAATACCTTGTGTGATTCGGTTCAGTGGTGCTTTCCAGCACACCGGGGGTAAGAGAGAGCCCAGTGCGTATGTAAATTAAAGCTCAACTAGTATTTAGGGTTTGCAAGTGTGTTACTGCCGTCAAGCTGTGACTTTAACAGTTTAGAAGTTAGACTTGAAAAAAAAAAGATATTCCTAGGGCACAGCTGCTTGGCAAAAGGAAAAACAACAGGATCCACCGGAAGCAGGCATCACAGTGTGGTGCTGACGCTGATTAGCACAGCCTGTTGCAGCCACCCCAGTGTGGAAAACTATCCTGCTGGCAGACAGCCCATGCAAGGGGGAGGAAGGGTAGGGAGAGCACGCAGGAGGTCCGTTTCTTAGGTCCGTTTCTTCTCATCTTATGGTAAGTGTGAGTTTCCTATAGGCCAAAGAGATAGGCTCAGAGTGGCCAGCCTAGGCTCTGCGGATTCACTGGAGTGCAGGTCTCAGAGGAAGCCAGCCACCTTGCTGAGAGATTCAGCTCAGCTTCTCCTTATGCTTTTCCCAGGCCAGAGAAAAATTGAAACATTACTCTTGCACTGCTGGAGACATCGATCATGAAGACATCACACGGGACAAAACCAGCACACTGGAGGCCTGCTTACCACTGGAACTCCACAAGGTACAGAGGACTTCCCCTGG
Organism: Rattus norvegicus; assembly: GCF_021556685.1. Lineage (NCBI taxonomy): Eukaryota > Metazoa > Chordata > Mammalia > Rodentia > Muridae > Rattus > Rattus norvegicus. Next base: position 154,715,134 of record NC_141535.1, read on the forward strand.
GAAAAAAAAAAAAAAAAAGATTAAGGGCTGTGCAGCCAACCTCAGCTGTCTCCAGACATTTACGTGTAGCTATCAAACGTGAGAGTTTGGGGAGAGAAAAAAGTCACAACCATACAAATGCTTCTCCAGGCAGAAGGATATACTCAGTAACTGTGAGCTGGGTGTGGTGGAATAGACCTTTAATCCCAGTGGGTAGAAGAAGGCTGATTTCTGTTAAGTTAAGAGGCCAGCCTGGTATACATAGTGAGTTCCAGCCCAGCCAGGGATACACAACAAGATTTCATCTTCAAAAAGAAAGGGGGAGGGTTGTGGCAGGTAAAGCTCAGGTAGTGACGTGTTTACTCACAAGCATGAGGACCTAAATTCAGATCCCCAGCAAGCTGTGCAGCCTCAGGGTGGGCAGAGACAGGAGGATGCCCGGGCCAGCTGGTCTAGCTGAATCAATCAGTGAGCTACAGGTTCAGTGAGAGAAACTGTATTAGAAAAAAAAAAAAGGCCTGGAGAAGCGATTAAGAAAGACCCCAAAGATTGTCCTCCGGTCTCCACAGGTACACACACACACGCACACAGAATACCTATACATATCCACCCAAGAGAAGTTATAATGGTGAGGTTTTTTATGCTTGTTACTGTAATGAGAAGTTAGTTTGAGAAAATAATATCAGAGAGATTTATGTTAAGAAATAAGGGGTTGGGGATTTAGCTCAGTGGTAGAGCGCTTGCCTAGCAAGCGCCAAGGCCCTGGGTTCAGTCCCCAGCTCCGAAAAAAAAGAAAAGAAAAAAAAGAGAGAAAGAAATAATGGGGGGGTGCGTGCCTTTAATCTCAGCACTTAAAAGGCAGAGGCAAGAGAATTCTGTGAGTTTGAGTTCCAGGAAAGTTCCAATAGAAACCCTCTCTTAAAAATCAAATGATAGGGGTTGGGGATTTAGCTCAGTGGTAGGCAAGCTCAAGGCCCTGGGTTCGGTCCCCAGCTCTGGAAAAAAAAATGATGATGGTGGTGGTTATGGTGTTGGTAGTGATGGTGGTGGTGATGATGATGATGATGATGATGATGATGATGATGATGACGTCCTTGGTTTATGATTTTCTTCTAGAATGAGAGTTGCCTGGCTACTAAAGAGACTTCTTCCATAATAGTAAGTAATCAATCTAAAGGTTCCTTCCTCATGATGGATCCATAACACTGATGCCTGATCATTCTTTCCTCTAGAGAGGGAGCTGCCTGCCTCCACAAAAGACTTCTTTGATGATGGTAAGCCACATACTTTTCTGAAACACAGCAGGGTCATGGAGTCCCAGCCCATCTCAATGGTTCCCTCCCCATTTTGTCCTGCCTTCTAGACCCTGTGCCTTGGTAGCATCTATGAGGACTTGAAGATGTACCAGTCAGAGTTCCAGGCCATAAATGCAGCACTTCAGAGCCACAATCATCAGCAGATCACTCTGGACAGAAACATGCTGATGGCTATTGATGAGCTAATGCGGGTAAGGCTTCCTCCTATCAGCGATGGCTCCTTTATTAGATACAATAAAACCAGCATGTCTTGGGTTGGGAGAGACCTGACCATGCCCTCCCACCCCCATCCCAACCCGTGAAAGGCCTTGCAAGGTTACATTTGCTAAGACAGCCTTGAGGGCACGCTCTATAGTAAGGGCAAATGCAAGCAGCCGTCTATTGTTGATCTCATGATACAAATCAGGCTTCTTTTCAAATTCTTTTTCTTGTACCATCCCCACAACTAGCAAATAAAGTCTGTGCAGAGGAGGGCCTGGACGCTTAAGAGGCTGAACTAGAGTCTCCTTTAAAGGGTTTTTTTGGTTTGTTTTAAATATGTTCTTCTCTAAAACGTTTGAGATTAGGACTGGAGAGACAGTCCAGTGACTAAGAGCACTTGCTAAGCAACCATGAGAACTTGAGTTTGGCCTGGAGCTCCTATGTGACAAACAGGGTGTGGTCTTGAACTGCTCTGTAACTCCTGAGAGAGGAGACAGGAAGGCCACTGAGGTTTTCTTGCTTCAAGTTTAGTCATGAAGCCTCCAGGTTCAGGGAGAGACCCTGCCTCCAAGGAATAAGATGGAGAATACAGGATCCCCTTCTCTGGCTTCTGCACAGTGTAGGCACAGATATGTGCATGTGTGAGTACATATAATACATGCAAACATACATGTGTCCTTTTCAAAATTTGTAGCCTCTAGAGGCTGCACACCTATTCAAACATTACTAGGGAAAACATGTGGAGCTGGTGTCCAACTATAATCTATTTTGAACCAAAACATGACCAAAATGAACAGTGATCTTCCATCTAAGGAAATGCAGCGTTAGGCATCTGTGGTAACTTGCCATTCCATAGTAGCACAAAACGCAGAAATATGCACATGAGAGAGATGAGCATCTTGGCAACTAAGTCACGGGATGAAGACAGAAGTGCACTGTCTGAAAAGCAGTTGTTTTTCATTTCATACATACTGTCTCAGCTAGGGTTTCTATTTCTTTGCTAAAGCATCATGGCCAAGAGCAAATTGGGGAGGAGAGGGTTTATTTCGTCTTACAGAGAATACGAATCTGTCATCCAGGGAAATGGAGGCAGAAGCTGATGCTGTAGAGGAAACCTGGTGACTGGAGTGTTCCACATGGCTTGCTCAGTTTGCCTTGTATAGCACCCAGGACCACGGGGCGGGGGGGGTGCGGTGAGCTGGGCTTTCCCACATCAACCATCAGTCAAGAAAACAACCACAAGGCTTGCCCACTGGCCAATCTGGCTGGAGGTGTTTTTCTCAATTGATGTTTCCCTCTCCCTAAATGACTCTAGCTTGTGTCAAGTTAGCATAAAACCATCCAAGACTTTACACATTGCCAGATGACTTATTTGAAAGACAGTGACGTTGATGCAGGTGTTAAACAACGTACCATACAGAGATTTGTAATGAATTCTGTATGGACAAGCCCAGAACTCAGTTGATTTGGGTAGTAGAAAGAGGTCTACCAGGGACCAAACGGGTTATAAAGTACGATGACTTTAAGCTCGCTCTCTCCCTCTCCCTCTCCCTCTCCCTCTCCCTCTCCCTCTCCCTCTCCCTCTCCCTCTCCCTCTCTCTCTCTCTCTCTCTCTCTCTCTCTCTCTCTCTCTCTCTCTCTCTCTCTCTCTCTCTCTCCTCTCAAGATTTTGTGAGGAGCAAGCAAAAATATTAAACATCACAGAAACATAAGTTCTTATTCTATGTTATGAAATCAAAGGATCGAGTGGGAAACACGGTACTAGCTCATTTTCCTAACACAAATGGCATCTCTACCAGAAATAGGTCTGTTGCTGATAGTGAGCTCTAATGCATAGACCCCACCCATCCCCAGCCCCCTCTTCCAAAAGGACAGGGCTTCTTAACATAACTCATAAGAATTAATCCACTACTACTGCAGATACCACCTCACAGGCTCCTATCTTCTGAGAAATCCTAATGGTGACTTTTTCTGGGTAGTTTAAGGGTCTTGTCAGAGATCCCTCAAGACAGAGGTACGTGCTTGCAAAGGAGTATTTCTTCCCTCTTTTCCTGCAGGAACACAGCAGGGGGGGGTCTAGGAGTGTAATGAGGGAGTAGGTTGCAGGCCCCCGGCTGTGCAGTGACTGTATCCCTTCCTTGCAGGCAAATGCTTTCATTTTTAAATTGTGTGTATGCTATGCTTGGTGTTTCTTTGTAGTCTCTGAATCACAGCGGCGAGACTCTGCACCAGAAAGCTCCCGTGGGAGAAGCAGATCCTTACAGAGTGAAGATGAAGCTCTGTATCCTGCTCCATGCCTTCAGCACCCGCGTCATGACTATCAACAGGGTGATGAACTATCTGAGCTCCTCCTAAGGAGGAGGGCTAGGAGTCAGGTAGTCCTGGCCTGGTTGACCTTCAGCTCCTGTAGGAATCTGTAACCCCAAAGGTGGCACGGCTGCCTCAGCGTGGGCCCCTCCATTGTGTCTCTCATACTTGCAAGTTGTTTGTAAGTTTTCATCAAAATATCATTAAGGGGAGAGTATGTCCTCCCTCAGTGTGTCAGCAGAAGAGCAAGAACTGATAAGCTATTATTTTTGTACCAAAGTGTTTATGAAAACACTCAGTCATCCCTTATTTAAAAATATTTATTGTTATATTTTATACTTATGATAAGCATATGAGCTATTTATATTTATTTATTTTCTATTTATTATAATATTTCTTATCAGATGAATTTGAAACATACCTTATTTTGTGGTTCTAATAAAGTAATGCAAGCACTTCACAGATGTTTTTGGAGTGTCTGTCTGTCTATCTATCTATCTATCTATCTATCTATCTATCTATCTATCTACCTACCTACCTATCTATCTATCTATCTATCTATCTATCTATCTATCTACCTACCTATCTATCTATCTATCTATCTATCTATCTATCTATCTATCTATCTATAGATTGTTTCTTTAATTTTTTAAACAGGGTCTCACTGTATAGAGCAGGCTGGCTTCTGACTAACAGAGATCAGAATGTCTCTGCCTCCTGAATTCTGGGGCCAAACCTGTCTATCACTTTGCCCAGCTAACTAGAGTATGTAAATGTTCCAAGAAACAGTGCAAGAAAATTATGAGTTTGCACCCTACTGCTGTGTTAAACAAACGAAGCTGGGGGAAGAGTCATATGTCATGTTACAGCTTATAGTCCATCGCTGAGGGTCATCATGGCAGAATCCTGGGTGGAAGGATGCTGCTTACTGGCTTGCTCTCCATGGACTGCTTAGCTGGCTTTCTTATAGAACCCAGGACCACCAGACCCACCGTGTGCTGGGCTCTTCCATAGCAATCATTAATGAGGAAGATGACCCCTCAGACTTCATCAATCTGATGAGAACATTTTTTTCAATTGAGGTTCTGTCTTCCTAGATGCCTCTAGTTTGTGCCAATTTGACAAAACAAAAACAGCACAAAAATTCTGATGACATTTGAACAAAATAATCTTGCAAAGACAGCCACAATGTGGCTTGGGGGATGGCTCAGTGGGCAAAGTGTTCATCTCACAAGTGTGACAACCGGGGTTCAGATCCCTAGAGCTCAACCTGTATCCCCACTGTTCATCAGGCAGACTGGGGACTACTGAAGCAAGCTGGCTGAGTTGACAGGTCAGACTGATGAACTTCAGTCTGAGGGAGAGACTGAGCCTCAGTATACGAGGTGGCGGGTGTCCCTCGTTATTCAGGGTTCCGAAAGGGCGCTACCCGTAGGCCTATGGGAGGCGAGAGAAGAAGGAGACCAAGAAAGATTCTATTGTCCAGGTCTCGTTCATTGGGATGAACGTTACAGCTTTTAAGGCTTTCAGGTAGGGGGAGTGACGTTTGTGAAACATGAAGGAGGGGGAGATGAGGGTATAGGCAGTGATAGCTGGAGGCAAAGAAGTCAGGCGATGAGGTCAGGTGGTGGAGACACCAGGTGTTGACTGAGGAGATAACTGATTTTTGCTTAGGCTGAAGCATCCCGAGAATGTTATCTTCCTGTGCTGTAAATTCATGGGAGAGGCTCTTAGAGGAGTATGTGTGGCCAAGAGTCACATAGCCACTTTGAGCTATACAGTCAAAAAACGGCCAGGCCCAAATCCAATATGGCTCACTACAGGCGGGTAATCAAGAAAGGCACTCAACAGGAGCATTGGGCCTCCACACCCATGTGCATATGTGCATACACACACCTATGTGTCCATATATGTCTGAACACATTAACAAACATATGCCACAGATATATACATGAAGAAATGGCCAAAGAATTCTGACTCATTTCCTAGTCATATGTACATGTATATGTGTATGTATGTGTGTATGTGTATGTATATGTGTGTATGTGTATGTGTGTGTATGTGTATGTATATGTGTGTATGTCTATGTGTGTGTATGTGTATGTATATGTGTGTATGTGTATGTATATGTGTGTATGTGTATGTATATGTGTGTATGTGTATGTGTATGTATATGTGTGTATGTGTATGTGTATGTATATGTGTGTATGTGTATGTATATGTGTGTATGTGTATGTGTATGTATATGTGTGTATGTGTATGTGTATGTATATGTGTGTATGTGTATGTATATGTGTGTATGTTTATGTATGTGCGTGTATGTGTATGTATATGTGTGTATGTGTATGTATATGTGTGTATGTGTATGTGTATGTATATGTGTGTATGTGTATGTGTATGTATATGTGTGTATGTGTATGTGTATGTATATGTGTGTATGTTTATGTGTGTATGTTTATGTATATGCGTGTATGTGTATGTATATGTGTGTATGTGTATGTATATGTGTGTATGTGTATGTATATGTGTGTATGTGTATGTGTATGTATGTGTGTATGTGTATGTGTATGTATATGTGTGTATGTTTATGTATATGTGTGTATGTGTATGTATATGTATATGTATGTGTTTATATATGTATGCATATGTGTATATATAGCTGGGAGACCAGGCTGGCCTCAATACTCAAATGCCTGTGTGAATTACAGCTTTTAAGGGTTGCTTTACTATTTTTCTTCCACATTTGAATCTCAAAGAAGAACATACAGAAGAAATGTTCTCCCTGACAACCTCAGGCCACGACCTGCTGTGCGTTAAACAAATACATTATCATACTCTTCAACTTGGAAAAAGTGTCCTATGAGACTCTCTAAATTATTCTAATTCATGTGACCCTTTGGGCTCTCAGAGGGAAGCCCTTTTAAAATTACAAACAGGACAACTCTCTGCTTGCCTAAATTATGTAGAATGCTTCCCCAAACCCCGTGTATAATTGCCTTCCTTTGGTTTAAGACGCGTCTTCCTTCTGGCCGTAGTATCAATTCTGTCTTTCTAGTTCTTTAAACCACATGAATTTAAAAAGTCTCACAGTGGAGTACCACATCATTTGGTTCTGGGATAACCATGTTCCTTCCTAATAACTAGGAAAGGGCTTTCAGGCCTTTATTTAGAGAGGAGCCTTTTCTAAGTTGTCTCTTCCCACCAGGCCCCTAATTCCTCTCCAGGGCTCCAGAGGAAAATAAGTGTGGCCTCTCCTCTGTGACAAACTCACTGTCAAGATTCTCACTCTCTGCCCATCGTCAGACAAAAATCATGGAGGCCAGATTCATCAAAGAACTGGATAACTGCAGGCTCCTCCCAGGCAGGGCTCCTCCCAGGCAGGGCTCCTCCCAGGCAGGGGCTCCTCCCAGGAAACGTTTTTTTCCTTTGAGCCTCTCAGGTCACAGTGGCTATCACAAGCTGTGAAGTAGTTGGCTATGTATAAGACACTGCAGAATGACACCTGCTGTCTCTCTCCCCTTTGAATCAAGCCGAGCAAGAGAAGGTCTCCTCCACAGACTTGTGTCCGTGTAGAAAAACCCTCATTACATTTGTCCTAGCATCAATATGTGATGAGATTTAAATAATGACTGGAGGTGGACATGGTGGTGCATGCCTGCAATCCCCATACTTAAGAGGCTATAACAAGAAGGTTATGAGTTCAAAGTCAGCCTAAACTTCAGGCCAAGATGTATCTCAGACAAAACTAAAGTAAACCCAACCGGCCCAAGTGAGGTCTTCATGGAAGACTCCACTCCCCACTCCATAGCTAGTTCTCACATCTTCCTAGATATGTGCGTTAGTGTGTATGTGCTCTGTCCAGGTTTTTTTAATGGCTCCCTCCCTGTGCCCTCTTCTAAGACATGAAGATAATACTCAAACTTGCCTCCAAGGATCAGAGTGATGGCTAAATAGAATGATTCAGGCAAAGCCTTTGCTTAGTCCTCAGTGCACAACAAATCTATGTAGGTTTTAAGGGTTATTACTCATCTTTGGGAATCTCAACTCAGACAAAGTAATTAAACCCTCTGCTATTTCTTCATTGGTGGAGTGTAAGTGAGTAAACCAAATTCACAGAGTTACTGTAAGTTACTGTTAAATGAGACAGCGATGGAGTCAGGAATGGGGGCACATGCCTGTCATCCCAGCACTCATAGAAGCATCACAAGTTCAAAGCCAGCCCTTACTACACATGAGTTTAATAACAGACTGGACCAAAGGAGACCTGTCTCAATAGCATAAATACAGTAAATAAATAAGACACTGAGAGTGTAGAGAGCGGCGCAGTGAAACAAAGATGGCGCTGACATCCAGCCTTGTCTGGATTCGACAACTTACTGCGCATGTGCAGGCTTGTCCCCTTGCTAGAGCTCCCTCTAGTGGTGAACAGCGGTACTGCACATGTGCGGTTTATGCACTAGGTGTCAGTTGACCATTAATATGCTAATGAGGTGATTCATTCTCCGCCAATCCCTGGAGGACAAGTAGTGGGGTTATCCATGCCCCACCAATCCCTGAGAGATAATTAGCATACTGTTGTGTATATAAGTCGAGCGACTTTGCTGCTCCAGGTCCCTGTTCAAGAGAGCTGTAACACTCAGAAGAGCTGTAACACTGAGAAGAGCTGTAACACAGTAAAGGCTTGCTTGCAGAAGAATCCTGTTGCCGCGCGTCGTTCTTGCTGGCGGGACATTGGGCGCGCGACATGAGGGTGCCTAATGGAGTCTCCAAACCAAACCTTTAATGCTCTGGGATTATTGGCTTTGATACATCTCATGGGTCCCATCAGGCAGAGCCAATGAGATGGTTTGTAACAGACGAACACACTGGACCTTCCAGAGCACTCAGCTAGAGTGCGCTCAGCAAAAAAAGGTTGTCTGAGTCAGATGCTGTCAAAAGGAAGGCCCCGGGGCTGGGGATTTAGCTCAGTGGTAGAGCGCTTACCTAGGAAGCGCAAGGCCCTGGGTTCGGTCCCCAGCTCCGAAAAAAAGAACCAAAAAAAAAAAGGAAGGCCCCTTCCTCCAAGAACAAAGGCTGAGGGCGTGACTTTGTAGACCAAGTCTCTCAGCTTAAAACCATGCCCAGGCACAGCCCTAGAGTTCCCTTGACCTAAATGCTCTGATAACAGGGAAATAAACCTGAAAGTGCCCCTGACACAGAGGACTCCACCCAAGAATCAGCCAGGAAAACACAGGCAAGGAACACACACACACACACACACACACACACACACACACACACACACACAGAGGCATGTGTCTGAAAGCACGGTTACTAAGGAGGCTGACATAGGTGGATCATTTGACCCTGCAGTGAAGTGGGGTGACATCTAGCCTTGGCAGCACAGAATTTGTCTCAGTTTTTTTTTATGAATAACTTGTATTACATTTAATTATTGTGTGTGCACACATGCATGTAAGCACACCGTGGGATGCTTGTGAAAGTTAGAGAATATCTTTCAAGAGTTGGTTCACTCCTTCTACTATGTAGGTTCCAATGGTCCAACTCAGGCTGTCGGGCTTGGCGACAAGCACCCTCACCTGCTGAGCCACCATTCTGACCTTCAAAAGGTTTTGTGATTAAATGTTTACCAACAAGTTCATTGAAATGTATTTGGTGAAAAAAAATCTTCAGTTGTGTCTATGTATCCTTAAGTTTGATATTAAAATAGCAAGTATATGGTGCATACCTAGAATCTGAGCATTAGGCGACTGAGGCAGGAGGATTGCAAGGTAGAGGACCCAGAACGGGCTATTTTTTTTTAATCTTTATTAACTTGAGTATTTCTTATTTACATTTCGATTGTTATTCCCCTTCCTGCTTTCCGGGCCAACATCCCCCTAACTCCTCCCCCTCCCCTTCTATATGGGTGTTCCCCTCCCCATCTTCCCCCCCCATTACCGTCCTCCACCCAACAATCACGTTCACTGGGGGTTCAGTCTTAGCAGGACCAAGGGCTTCCCCTTATACTGGTGCTCTTACTAGGCTATTCATTGCTACCTATGAGGTCAGAGCCCAGGGTCAGTCCATGTATAGTCTTTAGGTAGTGGCTTAGTCCCTGGAAGCTCTGGTTGCTTGGCATTGTTGTTCATATGGGGTGTCAAGCCCCTTCAAGCTCTTCCAGTCCTTTCTCTGATTCCTTCAACGGGGGTCCCGTTCTCAGTTCAGTGGTTTGCTGCTGGCATTCGCCTCTGTATTTGCCATATTCTGGCTGCGTCTCTCAGGAGAGATCTATATCCGGTTCCTGTCGGCCTGCACTTCTTTGCTTCATCCATCTTATCTAGTTTGGTGGCTGTATATGTATGGACCACATGTGGGGCAGGCTCTGAATGGGTGTTCCTTCTGCCTCTGTTCTAAACTATTATTCCCTGCCAAGGGTATTCTTGTTCTCCTTTTAAAGAAGGAGTGAAGAATTCACATTTTGATCATCCGTCTTGAGTTTCATTTGTTCTAGGCATCTAGGGCAATTCAAGCATTTGGGCTAATAGCCACTTATCAATGAGTGCATACCATGTGTGTTTTTCTGTGATTGGGTTACCTCACTCAGGATGATATTTTCCAGTTCCATCCATTTGCCTATGAATTTCTTAAAGTCATTGTTTTTGATAGCTGAGTAGTATTCCATTGTGTAGATGTACCACATTCAAAACGGGCTATTTAGTGAGACTCTACCTTGCCAATAAAATAAAATAAACAGATAATAAGATGATTTTTTTTTTTTTAGAAAATCAAGTTTCAGTGTGTAACTGAGGGTGTAGCTCTGTGTGCCATGAGTGAAGTGTGTGGGGAGGGGCGAGGATTGTTAACTAGGATGCCGACAGAACACCAGATAGCCCATCTGGGGAATCCTTTGTAATAGAAAACCTAGCAGCCAATGCCTTGTGTGCCTTTGCTCACCTCACTCTACACAGGAACCTGAGGCTTGGAAGCATTGTTAGTTCTCATGCTGGGGAGGTGGCAGGTGCCCAACTATACCAGTGAACCCAGGTATACAGCTCCAAAGTGCCTTTCTCTGGCCATGTCGAAGTCACAGTAAGCACAGTAAGTCACAGTAAGTCACAGTAAGTCACAGTAAGTCACAGTAAGTCACAGTAAGCCACAGTAAGTCACAGTAAGCCACAGTAAGTCACAGTAAGTCACAGTAAGTCATGGTAAGACACAGTAAGTCACAGTAAGTCACAGTAAGTCACAGTAAGTCACGGTAAGTCACAGTAAGTCACGGTAAGTCACAGTAAGTCACGGTAAGTCACGGTAAGTCACGGTAAGTCACGGTAAGTCACAGTAAGTCATGGTGAGGCAAAGTAAGTCACAGTAAGTCACAGTAAGTCACGGTAAGTCACGGTAAGCCACAGTAAGTCACGGTAAGTCACGGTAAGCCACAGTAAGTCACAGTAAGCCACAGTAAGTCACAGTAAGTCACAGTAAGTCACAGTAAGCCACAGTAAGTCACAGTAAGTCACAGTAAGTCAAAGTAAGCCACAGTAAGCCACAGTAAGTCACAGTAAGTCAAGGGAGCATTTCCTCCCCATACCTATGCAGTTCTCACAGTGACCGAGGCTTCTGGGCTGCTTCACTTCCCCAGAGAACGTCAAGTACAGAAAGCCCATGTTACTTACATATGTGTGCCTCTAGCTCCTGGCACTCAACAACAAGAGCCACGGGAGAAGAAACTGAAGGAAAGGAGGTCCATTGACCGGCCCAATCCGGGATTCATCTCCTGGTGGGCCACCAAGTCCTGACACTACTACGAATGCTATGATGTGTTTGCAGAAGGGAGCCTGGCATGGCTGTCCTCTGAGAGGCTCTACCAGCAGCTGACTGAGACAGAAGCAGATACTTACACCCAACAATAGGACTAAAGTCAGGGACCTCTATGGTTGAATTGGGGGAAGGATTGAAGAAGCTGAAGAATAGGGTGACCCCATAGAAAGATCAGCAGTCTCAACTAACCCAGACCCTAGGGAGCTCCCAGAGACTGAGCCACCAACCAGGAGCATACGTGGGCTGACCCGAGGTCCCTGGCACATACGGAGCAGAGGACTGCCTTGTCTGTCCTGGGGGTGGGGGGAGAAGATATATTTAATCCTCGAGAGCCTTGAGGCCCCAAGGAAGGGAGAGGCCTGGTGGGAGGGGGGTGGAGCTCCCTCTCAGAGACAAGGAAGAGGAAGACTGGGATGAGGAACTATGGGAGGGGGTCTGGGGGAGCAACGACTAGAATGTGGATAAATAAAATAATTTAAATTTATTTTGAAAAGTGCCATGGGTTTTTCTGGGTTTCTTGTTTATTTTTTTAAACAAAGAATAGTCAACAAAGTATTGTTCATAAATGGTTTCCAATTACCAAAAGCAAAGGTGAAACATTAAAAATATATGTGCTTGCTTCCTTCAAAATAACTATCCATGTTATAATATACAAGGTGTATAAGTACGCCTTTTAAGTAAACAAATAATTTAAATATCTGGTTTGGGGTTAAGTAGCTCCCATACTTTAAAAAGAATTCCTTGCTGGCAGAGTGTACCGCAGTGGTAAATGTGCCTTCCCTCCTGTTCTGCTCCAGAAGTCAGAAACACATCCTGAGTTGGATGGGCAGTTCAGTTAGTAAACTCTTTGTCTAGCATTCAGACAGGCTGTGTTCCTCCCCAGTATCTCGGAGGTTCCAGGGAATCGGCTCCATTGCTTCTGCACCCCTTTATGGGGAGGCACCAAGGCTGGGGGCAGAGTTGGAGCAAAGTGGTTTTCCTCACAGTGGAGGAGAAGCAAAGATCAAGGGCGTGGGGTATAGGGTTCCTACAGAATCCTCGTAGCCAATCATCTGTGACCTCTGCCCTCCAACGGTGCCCACCTTCTAGAGTGTCCACCACTCCCAAAATGCCACCAGCAGGCAACCAAGACGGAGCCTTCGGATGATACCAGAGTCAACCATAACATCAAGCAAACATCACATGTTCTGTTCCACACCGCTCCCAACAGAAACGGCTCCAGGGTCCCAGCGGACTCCGGGTAACTGCAGCACCCCACACCCTCTCTCGTCAGTAACGGCCTGCACAGCGAATCCACTCGGGTGCTTCTTCAGTGCCTGCTCCGGGAAGCCTTGCTTTCTGTCATGGTTTATATATAAAATGCACCCATAAAAGCTCCGGTGTTTGAACACCTGGTCCCCAGCTACAGACACAATTTTGAAAGGTTGTGAAATTTTATGAGATGAGATCTGGATGGGAGAAACTGGTCGTTGGGGTTCAGGCTTTTATGATATTAGCTCAGCCAGCTGCCACCTTGAGCCCTCTTCATCCAGATGGCAACGGTGTAGTTACCAACGGCATCATGTGACACTGCTGAAACCACCACAGCCGCTGCGGCTGCCACCTTTCCCAGCCCCGTGGACTGTATCCGTTCCAACTGGGAGCCAAACAAACCCCTCCTTTCTCAAGTCGTTCTTGTTAGGTAGACCAGAAAGTGGAAACGGAAGTAATACTCTTACTCAAACAGGTATTGAAACTAAGGCAAAGACAAAAACTCCCTGAATTCATTCAAGCCACTCGCGTCCTTATTTCTGTAAGTAACAGAACCTTTAGCTTTTTGCCTTTTACATTTTATCTCTTTAAGCTTGCCTGAGAAGAAAAATGTTGCTATAAATGCAAGGTTCATCTTCTCAGCTGAAAATCAAATGTGTTCAGCCCTTCTGAGACAGGAGCGGTCTATGAATGTGCTCCTGCAGGATGAAGATGGGTGACTGACTCAAGGGACTCTAACCAAGAAATGTCCATCAACACAGGGCAAAAATGGACGTAACTCCATCTATGGACTCCAGGGGACAATTGGAAGTCTGGCCAGCAGCCAAAATTCACCCAGGGGCCTCCCACCAGCGTCAGTAGCTGGAAAGCCATTGTCAGAACTCCTCAGACCAGACCGTGTGTCAGGAAGACCTGGAAATGTCTGAAGTTTCCATCACAGTGCTGCTTCTCTGGCCCTCACCTGAGGTTACGTCTTTCAGCAGGCACCAAGTGCCCTCCCCCGGGAACTCCAGACCATGGGCAAATGCCCAGCCCCACCTTCTAGAAATCACTACTCTCACAGGGGCACAATCATCAAACAGAGGTCCTTAGAAAATGGCATGAAATCTGCCTCCACATGAAACTGCATCGAGGAAACTTACTGTAAAGCCAGCACCGATGTAACCCAGTGAGCTAGGATACAGAAAAGTCCCCTTCCTCCTCCTGCTTCCTCGTCTGATCAGGAATTAATAGTAAAATATTTGGTTTAAATAAAAACATCTTGGCAATTGGGGAACTCTGCTCACTCTTCTGATAAAGGAACAAGGGGAACGTACAGTTGTCCCAAAGCAGTGACAATATCTGTGTGAGCTACTTTACCTGGACTGCGTTCATGGAGCCTCAGTTCCAAGCACAAGAGAGCTGGGTTCAAAACCATCTGCTGCCCACAGAACCAAGAGGACAGCAATCTCAGAATAGGATGCTTTAAAAAGTGACTCCTGGAGCGAGCCACTCAGTGGTTAAGAGCCATCATTCTCTCTCAGAGGATGAAAATTTGTTCCCAGTGCCCACATCAGGTGACTCACAGTCATCTGCAACTCCAGGGGATGCCCCCTTCTGGCCTTTCTGGCCTCTATTGGCCATACATTTACCTGTACACACACACACACACACACACACACACACACACACACACACACACACACACTTTCAAAATAAAACCATTAAAAAGTGACTGACTCAGAGAACTGGAAGTGAAACTTAGGTAGCAAATACATGTAGGACCTTGAGATTGACTCCCCCTCCCCCAACCAAGTAACTTGTAAGAAAATAACAGTCAAAAAAAAAAAAAACAGGAACAACTGTTGAAAGGTGATTTCTCCTTGTCTACAGTTTGTCCACACGTCTTCCCAACCCCAAGAGTCAGTGGGGTTCATTATTCTCTTGAGAGAATCCTTTAATAAGAAGTCAGGTGCTTGAGATACTTGCTTGATCCCCAGGAGGCAGAGGTGGGGCAGAGACAGAGAGACAGAGAATCGATGCTTCTCTCTTGGTTTTGATTCCACTAAATGCATCTCTGCTATCCATTCTCCCTGCTTCCCAAAGTAAATGACCCGGGATTGAGAATCAGACCTTGTAGTTTTACTGGGGTGGGAGAATGAAACTTGAAGGTCCTCTGAAAAGATACTTGAGTTTCTCCGGAGAAACCAGCACACCCCAGCTCTTTGGTGTGAGAGAATTGGAGAATCACATCGTCTCAGACAAGGGTGAAGCTTCAGTGTGCAAACGCCAGAGGGCAGCAGACCTCAGGAGATGTCCTGGAAAGAGCTTGGCTTTTCAGGAAGCAGACCAGGAGAACATTCTGAAATGAAGTCATTTGATGTCTGTTTGTGTTTGTTTGGTTGCTTGGCTGCTTGGTTGCTTGGTTGTCTCTCCCCCTCCCCCCATTTCTTGGGATTGCTTGAAGGCTTCCAACAGGCTGGGCAATTGCTCAGACAAGGAGAAGCCTCCGTATTACTTTTCTTCTTGTCACAAAATATCTGACAAGAAGCAACTTAAGGAGAGAAGGGATTATTTGGGGGTGTCACAGTTTCAGGATACAGGAGTACAGTCTGTCATGGTGGGCATGACATGGCGGTGTAAGAAGTTCTATGTGAAGGGATTCTATGTACTGCAAAGTCTGTGGTAAAGGACCTACCTGAAAGACATGGAGACTGGGGCTCAGATCTCTCCTTTTCCCCACTTGTATTCAGTCTAGGGCCTCAGCCAATGAGACAATGCTGTCCACATGCAGAATGAGCCTCCCTTCCTCTCTTAAACCCCTTCACAGGCACAGCCAAAGTGTGTCTCCTAGGTGATTCTAAATCCTGTCACATCAAAAACTGAAGATTAACCACACATGCCGGAACCTGCTTGGACTTCTAGTGTGCCCTATGGCACATTGATACACCTTTGCATTTCCAGAGTAGACAGAGTAGACAATGTGTAAGTAGGGGTCCATGAGAAGCAGCAGCTCGGTGTTCTGAGCATACAAATAAACAATAATAAATAATAAATAATAAATAATAAACAATCAAAGGCTTGAATTGTTTTAAGCTCAGGGGGGAGAGAGAGGGGGCGAGGGGAGAGGGGAGAGAGGGGAGAGGGGAGAGGGGAGAGGGGAGAGGAGAGAGCAGAGAAAACAGAGACACACAGAAAGAGCCTGAGATAGAGAACAGAGACAGAGAGACAGAGAGGAGTTAAAAACAAAGGCATGAACCCTGTGGTCTGATCCTTACTGGTTTTCCTTGTTCTGTTCCGGTATGGGCGAGCCTCACTGGTGCCACCCAGTGGCCTCCCTGAGCACTGCTTCAGTGCCTGGAGAGCGGAAGGCTCCGTCTATGCTAGCTGAGTCTTTAGTAGCAGACAGCCATCATCTACCCTTTACTGAGACTTAACACACACCTAGAACTTGACAAGCACCTGTGACTGTCACTTTCAGAGTGGACGTTGTGCTCCTGGGGTAGACAGGGACAGAAGCCTTGAAGACAAGTCAGCGCTTGCTGAGGTGACCTGAACTGGAATTCCAGCCCTCCCTCCTACTGCAGCATGAGTCATCCTTATTGAAAGGTGTAGCCCTGTACTTACCACTGAATTTGCATAATTCTCTGAACTCAAGTTTGCAAGCAAGCAACCAACACTTTCCATATTAGAAATGCCTGTTTCCTAAGACTCACGTTGATTCCAAGAAAGCGATTAATTCAGAGAATTTCCTATTCACCTTGCAGGGCAGAGAGGACATCTTCCAAGCAGTTATCAAAATGCTGGAGAAGAACAGCGCACTGCCTCTATCTTGCCTCAAATTCAGTGATCTCAATGTGTGCATTGTAACATGTCTAATGCCACCAGTATTGCTATCTTCCTGCTCCAACTGGGTGAAAGCCAGTTCTATCCACTCTTCCCAGCTTCTTAGCCAGGGCAACCAACTGCATATCTGCTCAGGGCATTTCGGTAAGAATGGATGAGGCGTTTAACATTTCCTCACAGGCTTGTAGTCACCTGTACCAAAACAAACTCCCCTTATTTAAGAAGTACATGTTAACCACCTTTAAGATACAGGTTAACCGGGGTTGGGGATTTAGCTCAGTGGTAGAGCGCTTGCTTAGCAAGCGCAAGGCCTTGGGTTCGGTCCCCAGCTCCATGGGGGAAAAAAAAAGATACATGTTAACTACCTTTAAGACATACCTACACAGCCGAGAGCTCATTGCTTCTTTTTTTAATGTTTTTATTGATTCTTTGTCAATTTCACATCATGTATCCCAGTCTCACTCATCCCCCCATCCATTCATATCTGCCTTCTGTCCTTGCAACCTCCCCCTAAAAGAAAACAAGGAATATAAATAGATAGATAGATAGATAGATAGATAGATAGATAGATAGATAGATAGATACATCTGCCTTGCCTTGAAGGCTGCAGTGTGTCACACAGTACACCCAGGCAGCTTTCCTCACAAATATTCGTTGCAATGAGTCATTGATCTGGTTCGAGGCCTCTGGCTTCTGCTGCAGTATCAATACTGGATCCTCACTGAGACTCCTAGAGCATCCTGTTGTTGCCCTGTGTCATGGAGATCCTGCAGCTTTGGATCTGCAGGACTGGGCCCTTCACCTATTCTAGTATCTCATGGATGGGGTGGATGTTGTAGTGAGCCAACTCAAAGTCCTGGATCTGGGCCTGGGTGGAGCAGAGCTGGTCAGCCCACCAGCCCTCCTGGACCTATGAAACCAGGGGCAGCTCTATCTCGCTGCCCAGGTGAGGTGCAGGGCCCGCTCTTGTGAGTACTGTAGCCAAGGAGTGATGGGGCCAGTTCTTCTTGCTCTCCCAACCTGGAGGGGACAGGGCTCATCTGCCTGCAGGAGGCAGACAGATGTAGTGGGTTGGCCTGATGCTGCTTGCATTCTAATGCTAATAGTAGTCCACAAGACCTGGCTGTCCCAGAGAGAATCTGCTGTGTGCAGACCCAAGTGACCTTATGTGTCCTTGCCCCCAAGTTTTTCTGACTGGTAAATAAAGATGCTGACAGCCAATAGGTGGGAAGAAGAGACATAGGTGGGGTTTAGGATTTCTGAGCTTGATGTCAGAGAACCACCCAAGGGGAGAAGAAGGCAGAGGAGGAGGAGAAGGAGGAGAAGGAGTAGGGGGGAGGAAGAGGGGGAGGAGGGAGGGGAGGAGGGAAAGAAAGAGGGGAAGGAGGGGGAGAAGGAGGGGGAGGGAGAAGAGGAGGAAGAGGAGGAAGGTGCCAAGGGTTAGGAGTCAGGAAAACTTGGCCCTAAGGGCTGGCCAACTGGAGTTAGGAGCAGCCCAGATGAAACATAGTAATAACTCCA